>NW_017616730.1:2117500-2507500 GCF_001879475.1 Ipomoea nil | reverse complement strand
GGAAAGTCCTATAATATAATTTCATTAATTATAATTTATATTGATAGATTTATACTTAAAAAATTATATTTAGAAATTTAAAGAGTATATGTATGTATATTTTAAAAAATTATAAATATTCATGTTTTGTTAATTTTATAATTTCATTTCTTTAATTATATTTTATATTTTATTAATTATAATTTAATGAAATTGTCACAAATATGTCTACGGAAGAAATCATATATTTCTCAATTTCATTAATTATATTAATTATAATTACCAAATATTGTGGCAATTATCACAATAATTTCATTAATTATAACATTTGTTTTCTTCCAATATTTAAATACATTACCATAAAATTACCATAATAATAACACAAAAGAAGGAAAGAAAAATTATGAGAATAATCTATATCTATATCTATATCTATATATATATATAATTAAAAGTAAAATCCTCCTAACCAAGTTTATCCCCAAAACTTAGGGGCATATATATATAAATTGCATATTTACCATATATGCATATTTTGTGTTTATATAGTATAATTTTTGGTATCAAACATTTGAATGGTAATAAATTGGGGAAAATGTCAACATACAAATGATAATTCTTTCATTACTATACTAATTTTAATGGTAATTCATTAATTACTATATTTCACGATGAGTCAGTCTGTTCATGCCCATCATTTTTCAAGAAACATAGAAATAAAATAGTCAATTATTAAAATTGTTTATGATTTCGTTTTTAATTTTTATCTAAAGTTAAAGATATATATTTTCGACGATTATAGCATTTTTTGTATTAACTGAAAATTTGAAAGTTTTACATTTTTTGAGATCTCTTACCATTTTATAATTTCAATATTGTGCTATTTTGAACTCATCCATGGTGTATAAATACACTCTATATGACCATACAAAATCCATTGAGGAGCCATTTGTACTCAAGAGTAAACTTCTCCTTAAACTAAATTCGGGTGTCAAGAAAATCTCCGTTTTCATTCATAATGATATTCCTATTTCTGAGTCTCTCATCACCGTTCGGTACATCAATGATGTCTGGATTTCTGGGTCTTCCATTGTTCCCTTTGATTCTTATGATTGTGCCATTGCCAGTATTTTTTTATTTGGGTTCAGTACAACGTGGATTTTTTGGGAGGTTTCTCTAATTAAATTTTTGGTTAAAAATTTATATTTCCTTTGTATTTTATTTTATTACTTTTTTATTTATTTATACTAATATGTGAATGGAGTAACACAAAATCTGAAATTGTATTTGTTATTTATTTCTTCTTTTTAAATAATCATTATTTTTGTGTTTTACAAAAATTTAGAAAAAATCAAATATAGCGAGATTTTTAATAGTTTAAACAAACACTCTACTCAAGTTGTGATATATATATATATATATATATATATATATATATATATATATATATATATATATATATATATATATATATATATATATATTAATTATAAAAATGCTGTAAAATGAACTCTGCTTGGTAAAAAAAAAAAAAATAGAAACTTGAATGACATGTACAAATCTCGAAGTCAACATACTAACTCTAAGTTTCAGAAAATCTTACAAAATTATCAAAATTACCGTCTTTATCATCCTCGATCGCATCTCTACAATCTTCTATAAAAACTAAACCCATAGGGTTCTGTTACAAATGTTCTTCGTCCTCAATTTCCTTTTGTTGAAGCAGAGCCTCCTTAAGTATCTTGAAACTCATACCAGATGATATAAACTGCAAAACATGCATATTGAAGTACGTGAGAATATAGTTAGAAAAATGTAGAAAATTCATACAAAAAGAAAGCAGAGAGATGAGTCTGAGATTCTTTGATTGAAGAAGCCATTGTATTTATAGGTAGAAAATACTAATTCAAAAGAAAAGTATAATAATTTATTTATTTAAGGGAAAGTATAATAATTTATTTATTTAAGGTAATAACATTATTATTATTATTATTATTATTATTATTATTATTATTATTATTATTATTATTATTATTATTATTTATTTATTTATTTATTTTCCATTTGACATTTACTTACCAAATAAGTTTTACTACAAAAGTTTTGGGGGGAAAATTTGTTAGGAGGATTTTACTTTTATATATATATAGAATATAGATTGCACTTAAATGAATTGTTGATGGGTGTAATTACATCTTTAAAAAGTTTAGGTGCCTAATTAACTTTTAATTTAAAGTTCGAGGGCCTATTTGACCATTTTCCCTTGTTTTTTTAGAACATTCCATTTGGTTCTCATCTATTATTATTATTGTGACATGATTATTTTTTTTCTTTATCAACAAAATTGTTTAAATTTCCTTAAATACAAGGGCATTTCAGTATTCAAATAGGGATTTTTTATTTTTTTAAATAAAAATAAAAATATAGCGGGTCAACTCAATTTGTAAAAAAATCAAAATATTTTTGTATTTAACGTTATTTCAACAATTTTGTTGACCGATGACCGAAAATGGTCATACCACAATAATACTAAGACCAAATGGAGATGTTCTAATATATATAAAAAAAAAAGGATTAAAAGAGAACTAGAAATCTACATTAAAAAATTAAATTAACTCATAATTATATTCTTTATACTTTTTTTTTGGCTAAAGTGTCATCTAGCACCATGAACTATATTCGATTATTCATCCCACACCCTGAGGCCTGAACTAGCTTTCATATCGTATATATCATGCCACAAACTAAAAAAAAAAATTTCACCTAAAACTTTTAACAGGTTCCTCTGTCTTCCTGCTGACATGGCGCTTGATGTGGCATTTCCCTTAACCTTATGTTGTCCATGTAAGCATTTACATATTTAAAATTTAAAAAACCACTGGTGTTTATAACTATTGTGTATGTACGATTTTGACTTTTAACTAGCTAGTGGATTATGAATTGGGAGTTTATTTTGTTTTGTATTGGCAATGTATATTGGTTTTTTTTTTTTTTTTTGACAGTTTATATTAGTAACCTGATTTCATTTTTAATTTCACTAGCAATTGTGCAGTATACATTCAAAGTGCTGGTAGATATATTTATGTGGGAAAATTCTAAACAAAAAAATTAGCATTTCTATAAATTAGTAAAACAGGAAAAATACTAAACAAAAAATTAGCCAAAAAATATAAATTTCGGAAAAAAAAATTTGAAAAATTGAAAAAGTATAAATTATGAAAATAAAGAGAGGAAAATTATGGTTTTTTTAATATAATAATTTTGGTTTTTTAAATTTTAAATATGTAAATGCTTACATGGACAACATAGGGTTAAGAGAAATGCCACATCAGGCGTCATGTCAGCAAGAAGATAGGGAAACCTGCTAAAAGTTCTAGGTGAAAAGAAAAATTTAATTTGTGGCTTGATATATATGATATGAAAGTTCAGGGTGCGGGATGAATAATCGAATATAGTTCATGGTGCTAGATGACACTTTAGCCTTTTTTTTTTTTTTTTTTTTTTTTTTTTTTTTTTTTTTTTTTTTTTAAGCTAGGAGAGATGTTTAAAATATATATTATATATTACAAAAGATTTTGATATCTCCTACTCTGGTTCCCTCGTGTTAAAAAAAAAAACATAGATATTCTTCATACTCGAGTTTTTCATTAGGTGAGATATCATATCGAAACACTAAAAATTTTATTATATTAGATCAAATAACTTATAAGAGACTATGAGATACCTCACTTGATATAGTTTCATTGACTTTGACCTTAATTTGGGCTATATCATAATTCATAAGTCATTCAGGAAGAAAGTGTAAGTATATTGTTTGAACAAGAACCTATTTCCACATGACCACATTAACTGTACCTATTTGATGGCTAATTAAGGAAATTAATGTCGGACACCCCAGATTCAATAATGTTTCCAATAAAAACTTGCATGGCCAGTTTTTGACTTGAGGTCGAATTCAAGTCGAATTGGTCCGATAATTAGCTTAGCAATTACAAGATTTTAAGTTAAACATCCTGAGACTGTTTATTAGTCTTCTTGATATTTTTGAACCAGTTAACTATAAGCAAACTAGACTGGTTTACTTCCTTATAATCTTTTGTTGCCTGTTAAAAGTTACAAGGCAGTTGCAAGTTTTTCCGTAAATAAAAATTCTTGACTTGAAGCATATATTATTCAGGACATAGCCTAATGATTCTTGATGAAGAGATAGAATTTTCAGTCAAAGTTGACAAGTTCAATCTACCAAACCAGGTGGGTCAAGTGCAAACTATGTGACCATTAGCTATCCTGTCGACCAAAACACGATAAATATAATCATCAAACAACAAAAACTCATCACCCTTCTTGCACTTCCACCTGACATGTTTTTAACCTAGTACACCCTTTTGTCCCTGTCTCTTCTCTTCTAACCTAGTTCAATGTTCTCACGTGGTTAACGGTTTTGATATCTACACTGATGAGTTAACTTTTGTAGTGTAGTACACTTTAGTTAGTATTGGGATTGTAATTCATGAGTTAACTTTTGTGGTATAGTTAGAACTGAGTTCGTGACTTCAGAAGATTATCCGGCGGGCTGTAGCATATATATGTGGCCATTTATCTCATCCACTGTTCTTCACTTCCTATGTAGTGGATCAGAAATCTTATCTCTTGTCTTGATATTATAGGGCATACATACTTTAGAAAGCTACCACGGATTGGCTTTTACCTTTATAAAAAGTAGAAGGGATAGAAAACATACATTCTTGAGAAAGCAATGCTGCAGGTATATATAAAGTTGCATTCCAATCTTCTTCTTTAATACGGAGTATCAAGAATGAGATTTTTGGCTCCAAAAGGGTTGCATGTAACATGATTATTGCATTAAAAGGTCACACTTATGTATTTATTTTTATTAATTTGATATTTTGATCATCTTTACATGCATCATTTTAACATAGTCGAAGACTCGAAGTAATTAAAAGTACAATTAAATTTATAAAAATAGTGAAAAATCACAATTGTTTTAGGGATCGATGGCCAATGTGGGTCGACAAATAGACAAAGAGAGCATATGTCAGTCTAGCCCATAATTGGATAACATGTAATGGGTATAACACTGATGACGCATCATTCAAATTGCTACTCTAGGTATATAGTATGATAAGATAGTGGCCTATTATAGTGGTGACGAGCAAGAGAAGAAAAATTAAAATTCAATTTTGAAGAAGAATCATGTTAATTTGAATATATTAAACATACTTTTAATTTTATTTTTACTACAAGCCTAGCTTTGAGTACAAAGTGATTAAGACACTACCTCATTTCAACATTTAAATCCTAACTATTTGCCCTAAAATGAGTGGTCTAGTGGGTGGAATATGATTTTTGTATGATAATTGCCTAATTGTTCATATTTTTTATCTTGCATTTAAATTTATTTTGCTTGTCATTTGTTATAATTTTTCTATTGAATCATTAGTGTGTTTCGGTAGAAACCGTAGAATCATTAATGATTGGGATGAATTTAGTGAGCTTGGAGAGCCAAAGTGTAATATTTTCAATGATTTTGATCACGGGGACAAATCAAAGCAAAAGTGGAGCAAAATATCAAGGCATTGCAATTCTTGTACAACTTGTCCATTACTCAGTATTTCAACCATAACTCAATGTATGAATGTCCAAATCAAGTGATTCTTGCGCCACTAGAAAGAAATTAAAACGTTACAACTTTTGTGAAGACCATCAAGTCTAATTTTGACTTTAAATTGGTCAAAAAAGAGCTAAAAGTCGCACGAGAGTGTACCAGTCTGTGGGAGATCAAAAACATCATAAATTTGCACAATGAGAGGGGTCAACAGGTGTGTAGTAGCCATTGTAGATATCTTCTATTCACCATTTAAGCTCGGCTCTGACCCCAAGACGAACCCTAGTCGATTTCTTTCATATTTTTAGATTAGATTAGACTTAGATTTAGGTTTCTAAACATATTTAAAGCTTGCATTGAAGGATTTATACTTAGATTTCAATACCTTATCTTACATTTCGATAGATAAGTTCTATTTCGCTTTTATCTCATTCATTTGCAATATTTATGCTTTATACTTGCATTGTGCTTTTTTGTTATTTAAGCTTATGAATCATGAGTAGTTAGTTTAGGGAATTGGGTTAGGGTTGTACTATCTATTTATATGCTTTATTTATGCTTATTGCATAAAATGGTAGAAATGCCTAACCTCAGGTTTTTTGAGATTATAAAGGAATTGTGATATATTATTGTTAATGTTTGATTGACCACATTCATTAGCGTGTTTTGGAGGATTCTTGGCATCAATGAGAGTTGAGTTAAGATTACAACTTACTCCTTGCATAATCAATATTTCCACTATGAAAATAGGGAGATTTATATGCTTGTTGTGCTTGAAAGACTTGAAATTGATACATCACAATAGTAGCGCAATTCCTAGTCTTAATTCTTTTTTAGATGATCACGATAGTGTTTTTTTTTTTTTTTACTATAATTCATATGTGCATCCTCTCAATTCCTCTGTTATGTATTATCCCTAATCCTATAGGTTTTGCTTGCATCTAGTAGATTTTGCTCCATAACTTGAGTATGTTTCTTTTATTTCGTGTTTATTGTCTTGTTTATATATGCTTGTTCTATCTTGTTTATATGGTTGTTCAATTTTTGTTTTTGTTAATTTCCAAAGACTAGTGACTAGTTATTTATTATTATATATTACGTGTAATAACCCTCAATCCCTAAAAACGACATTTTACACCCATACACTCATTATCACATTATCATACTAGAAGTTCAATGTCTCAAAGGAGTAAAGATGCATTGGATATTAAAAGTCTCCCAACACACATGATATTTTATTGTTGTTGCATGAATCTAGGCTAACACGACTTGTAGTTACATTTACAAATGACATGTCAACTTCATGAATATTTTGCTGCTTAGCCAATCCTATAATATTTTGCTTTAAATTGACCCAAACTAGCAGGCCTGTCACTATTACTTCTCAAGTCCATTATCCATCCCAAATTAAATGATCATGGTCCATATTCTCACTGGACCTCGGCATTGAAGTAGAGGACATGTTTGTCATTGCAGTAAAAGTTGCGTGTCCTATAAGGTACCCCTACATTTTCTCAACAAAGTTAAACTCACGATGATTTTGTCACTGACGTGTAAGTAGCATTAATGACACGTGATAGCCTCTGCTTCGATGGGCGCGTAAAATGACAAAAAGAGCACAAGAACAATTTTAGAGTCCGGTATGTGAAATCCCCGTATTGTCCCTCTGAGTGTACTATTTTAGTGGCAAAGGCGTAAATAGGTTCGTGGAGTGAGGGCGAACTTGGTGAGAAAGATTTTTTGATTCCCAACTTTGTCCCTGGAAAGCACAACCGGTTCGCTCCGTCCCTTGCTATAAGTATCCCTGGATATGTGCCTATCCCATCTCGCTTTTATCCCTTTCTGATTTCTCCTTTTTTTTTCTGCCATTTTTAAAGCTTTCTTCACTATCTCCTTGTTCTGTTTCTCTCTGCCGGTGGTGAGTGATGGCGGCTCAGGATGCTCAGAACGGTGGGAGCGAGAATGGTTCCCCTAAGGTTGTGAAGTTCACTGCTCTGAAGCCTCAGCTCTTCGTGGAGGCGCCGAAGGGAAACGACGCCGTCCTGTTCTATAAGGCGGCGTTTGGTGCCGAGGAGGTCAGCCGTGTCATGCACCCCAAGAGGAAGGCTGAACAGGAACAGCCTCTCATTCTCTCTGCTGAACTTAAGCTCGGTTCCACCGTGTTCCTCGTTTCTGACCTAACTGAGGACTCCTCTGCTCCGTGAGTTCTCATATTTCGTTTAATTTCACTGTATATATGTCTTTATTTTCTCATTTCATGTTAGTGATCTATGGATCTGTGCATTTAGAAGCCGATTTACTGGTTTTCTATGTTTTCTCCCTGTCTTCACTTTAATAATTGTTGTTAATCACGCTATTTTTTACTGTGTATATACATACTTTTGATTTCAAATGTATCGCATACCAGCATATGTTCACGCGTACATGTATGTGTGTATCTGCATGTATACGTATGTGAGGAGTTATTATTTGGATTTTGTTGTCTTCCGTTTTATCCTTTTGCTGTTTGTGATATTTTATTCTGTTGTTTGATATTTTTTTCTGTTACGTTTCTATTTTCCTCTGTTATACGTCCGTATTGTCAGTTTAGATTTTGCAGTTATACGGAGATCCTTGTTTAACGCCATTATTGAGCTATAGTTCAGTTATTTAAGCTCTTGCTCTAATACGCGTGTGCGATTGACTTGATATCGGATATTGTTTTGTGATTTTATAAGTGTCAAGGGAGGCTTGACCGCCGGCGTTTACTGTCTGGAGACCGAGGACGTCGATGCTGCTGTTGCTAACGCTGTGACTGCCGGCGCTGTCGCCGACGGTGAGATTGGTGAGGGTGGTGAAGATGCGTGCTGCGGCGGTCGCGTGGGCAAGGTGAAGGACCCGTATGGCAACGTATGGTTGATTTGCTCCCCGGCGAAGAAGTGCGCTGACGTGGAGGCATGAAGGCCGTTGGATCTCAAAGTTCCCTGTTACTTTACTCTTATTGTTGTCCCTAATTTACCCTGTTGACTAGTAGTGGTACACAGTATAACCCGTTAGTGGTTAGTGCTTTAGTTGGCTTAATGAAACCGTCAATGCTGTTGCTTTTGTAGTTTTGACTAAAATGGACATTTGAATTATGAATCTAATTGACAGCTGCTGTTAGGTTTTCATTCGTTGGAGCATTTAATATTTTTTGTGTCCTTGTACGTTACCAACTTCTTCACTTTATTATTAATTTTTATTATTATTATACTAACTGCATTTTGGGGAGCGGGGTATAATCGACCTTTTACATTCCCGGTGTCACGGCATCCTAGATGGCCGTGGTAATTTTATTGTTGGTGGTCCATAGAAAGACGGTAAAAATCTTACTTTGATTGTTTTGCTTGGATGAACGGAAGACGTTATCGGGCAGCGTGAACGTTGTTACTGTAGTGTTATGTCATTTCTGCTCTCATTACTTTTCAATCAGATCAAGCTTTATGAACAAAATCTAAATTAAAATTTTGCCCATCACAAAATAAAGTTTTTGTAATGCTTTCTTGAACAGTGGTAACGACTAACGAGCGTGCATCTTAATTAAACAAATGGAACTCTCGATTGAGACAACTTCTGACTGTACTGTTTTAGATTTCTTGTCAAGTACTGTATTCTTCCTTTTTCTTGCATTTATTTAAATAGTACTGTATTCGTACTATTGTGTGTAGATAAATCGTTAAATAGAATACCCATTTTTAGGTGAAACGTAGGAAAAATTTTCAGAGATTTCTAAACGGCAATCGGTATTGTGGGTGGCTACCAAACCTTAGAAAAAGGTTATGTAGGGACTCGAATTGAATAAAATTTTATACAAGTCATGATTTTATTGACAGAAAATAGAGAGAACAATAAAAATTTATAGATTATTCTTTTTTATAGAATAATTAAAATACATTAGGAAAACAGAGAATAAAAGATGAAGTAAAATTTGAGTATATAGTTTAATCCCAAACCTTATATAAAAATTGCGAGGATCGAACTTAACTCAATGATTCAGTAGACAGTATTTGTGAGAAGAAATGAGAGAATCGGGTGATATTTTACTTGAAAGCGATGTATATTTAGCGGTCCAGGGCGTCCTGTCAATCATGGGCAAAAGCTACCGATACAAAGTTTTCTTCAGGAACTTAAATCTAAGTAAAGCTTAGGTAGGTCCGTATTAATTATGTATTCGAATAGGATAGTGTTATTGATCTACATTTGTACTACTATTTCAATGTTATCACTTGTCTTATTCAGAGTGATGGGCTCGACCCAATTGTTTGGACCATCCATAGGTGAACTTGATCGAAAACAAATTCTCCTCACGACTACTAAAATCCACAATAATGTTCAAAAGTTTGTATATATTTAATTATGAATGCGTTTCTACAATCTTTAAACCGTGCACCACGGCGCGCATAGCACTGTGTGTCCCGTGCTTCCCAACACGACGTCGTTTTGTTAAGTTAAAAAAAAAATATTTGTTTCGAATGCACATAAACTCATAACAGAATACACATAATCTAACATAATACATAATACACATAAACTTTTAACTGAATACACATAATGGGATTTGGTTAACATAATACATATAAACTCGTAACACAATACACACAAACTTTTAACTGAATACATATAATGGGATTTGGGTAACATAAACTCATAACACAATACACATAATTTTTTAATTGAATACACATAATGGGGTTTGGTCTGTTCGGACGAACAGAGTGACGTCAGCATGAAATGCGCGCGTTTTGTGCCTGGACGCACATTGCTATGTGCGCCGTGGTGCACGATATAAATTGCCGCGCTTATATATATATATATATATATATATATATATATATATATATATATATATATAATGTGTACTGAATAAACTCTGCTATTTTATAACTATCACAAACTACATTGGAAAGGTCAACCGTATTATGAAGACTTTATCCCACGAGCTCGACTATATTGTGTGGGTAAAAACCGGAGACCTTAGGGTTTCAAAAAAGCGTATAGGTTGTTCATAATTAGCTAATTCAAATAAAGAAAGTTAATAATTTACTCTCATTAAGAATTAAATTTGAAATCATGTGGCCCGCGTATCATCGAAGTAGGCTAACAAACTTAAGCTCGAGTTGCCTTGGGATGCTTTTCTTTGTCAAATAAGGAAATTGCAAGAGTATAATTATACTTTTCTATAATTTTTTGGAGTTTTTGCATATGTGAATGAGGGTGAGGAATTTGTTTGTTTTTTTTATTTAATATTTTTATTGTAAGTGATGATTTTTTGTGATACTCACTATCTATAAATATGCATTATTATCTGACTCCCAACTATTCCGTTCAATTTCCTTCCTTCTTCACTCTTCTGGTTTAACCAAAAGTCCAAAACACACAATCTCTCTCTCTCTCTCGTTCTGCTCTTACTCTTTCTCCTTTTCAAGAAAGTCTGGGTGATAGCAATATGGGGATTTTGAATGTTGAGGATGAACATCAAGCCACTGCTCTTACTCTTTCTCCTTGCTCAAAATCCTGGTACTTTATTTTTTTTTTTAATTTCTTGTTTACGTACATATATATGTATGTGTGTAAGTATATAGTAGTATTTCTTGTGTCTCTTCAATTCCGTCATGGCGGTTACTGAGTTCTTCAATTGTTTGTTAATTCGTAAAATTCACAGAATAAGATTGAGATTCAGTTATTATCAATCCGCCATTATTGTTTTCCTTCTGTTCTGTTCTCTTCCTGGATTATGTGTTTGCGAACTGCATTTTATTTTTATTTTTTTTCAGAAAAAAAATAGAAATGGAACTATTTCTGTGTTTAATCTTTTGGATTACGATATGAACAGCGTGGTAGAGATTTATCAAAAGGGCTCAGATCACGGCTACGAAGAGGCGCCGGCAGAGGGAAACAGAACGAAGAAAACTGTGCGATTTGAAGAAGGGTGTAACCAGATCGTCGTCTTCACTTCTGCGGCGGCGGCGGCGCCGCATGCGTCGAAGAAGAAGGTGGTGTGCATATGCGCTCCGGCCACGCATGCCGGCGCGTTCAAGTGTCGCCTCCACCGCGAGAACACGAGCCACAGATTCCACGGCCACCGGCCGTCTTCTTCCGCGCCGTGGATGGTAAAGCATGGCGGCAGAGGATCGTCGAAGGTTTCCCAGCATGGCGGTGGTTTTGGCAACCAGACTCACCATTCGAGACTCGTGAGGGCCGCCATGGCTAATGTCCACCAAGAGAATTGAAGAAGATGATCAAATTCCAATTCCAATTCAAGTTTAGGGTTTGAATTATGAGAGGCATTAGGTCATCGTCATCGATCAATAGCGCAGCTCTAGTTATTACTTTTTTTAAAAAAATCAAATCAAATTAGCACTTTATCCCACATTGAAGTTTTTAGCACTTTGTGGGATTTTATCAGAAAACATTATATTCTTTACAGTTTCTTTAGATATCAAAGTTTTGCAGATAGTTTGGGTTGGTATATATGGATATTTCTTTTTAATACATTTACTATCTCAGCTTAAATTAGACAAGACTAATCAGTCGGTCAAGACAATTGAGCTAGTCTAAATGGACACTAATGGCCATTTCTAGTCCTAAATTTGGGAAAAGCAAATAGAAAATATGTTCTATAATATGATAGGCAAATTTGGGAAAAGCAAATAGAAAATATGTTCTATAATATGATTTACCTATCTTATCATTTTTGTGTACAATAATAAAGTTTACTCGGATAGTGGTTATTTCTATCTATTTTAATCAATAGTCAAAGATCTCATGGATGTGGCCATGTGGGCATTCAATGGCAATTATATCGTGCACCAGGGTGTACATTGTATTGCACACCTAAAAATTTATGTATATTATGTTAAGAGTTCATTTATATTAAGTTAAAAGTTTATGTATATTATGTTAAGAGCTTATGTGTATTATCTATTATCAGGGGCGGAGGCGATTTGTTGGTGCGGGGAGCCAATCACAATTTGTTGCTTTATCATCAAACTTATTGCTCAACTCTGCAACTGAAAATCAATCATCATATCGCATTAAAAATATCAACTTTGTAATGATATCCAATTGTTAATTCATCTTGTTGATGCGTAGCCCTTCCTCTTCTTGCAATATATTGAGCATCAAAATCCGACACAATTATGTTGACAGTTTCACAACTTGCAAATGGATTTATTTGAGATGTTAAATCTTTAGAATTCTTTCTTTTAAAGAAAAGATCACTCATTTGTGTCTTTTTCATTTCAACTCAAACTTCCTGTTAATTTTTTGACATATCAATTCAATTAACTAAAACGAACAAAATAAATAAATAGACAAAGATTAAAGTAGTAGAAATTTAAAGATTTTTGTAACAAAATTGATAATTTATTATTATAATAAGCACAATTGTAATGTATTTTATTTACAAATTAAAAAGCTAACTAAATAGCAAATTAGCAATCCTGTCCACAGCAAGCTTCGTGATGCAAACTGAATAAACTTTTATCATCTTTTGTTTGCAAGTAAAATGTAGTGTTGTCTTATTGACAAATAACATTCCCCAAATAGCTGTTTGGGTTCTATTTTCCATTACCATCTTTTCTAACAATTTTCTATTTAATTCTTTACTAGTATTTGCGCCCGTGCGATGCACGGAATGAATTTGTTGTAATATATTAAGAATATATGAATCGATATATAATTATTTAAATTAGAACATCAAATATTATATAATGCAATTAAAGATATGATTTGAATTGTTTATATATTTTGATGTTATCATTGCTTGAATTTGTGTAAATAATTGCTCAAATTAATAGCTAATGTCTAGATGTACGCATGCGGTCCTATAATTTTAAAGATTTTATTTATCATTGTTTATTATTTTCATAAATTAGGCAAATGTGCTTGTTCTCTAACAACTCAGTTATAGAAATGAATTGCTATCCTTATTCATTTGTATGGAAGTAAGATATATATTTTTGTCTAGATATATAACAATATTTTCATTTAAAAAAAATTAATATCACCGATTATATTTACACATTATTGAAACCTCTTTATAGACGACATTGGTATTGACAACACAATCTTGTTCATCTTCGTCTAGAGCTAACATCTTCTCCATCAGGACTGGTTACTTGGGTGAAAATATATAATGGTAGAATATCACTCAATTAGTTATCCTTTTATATTTTCAGTCAATTTGTAATACCATTTTCATTTTCAGCCAATTATTCTTTTTTATTTTCAGTCAATTAGTCAATTAGAATATCAAATGCAGTGATATTTTTACCTAACTTTTGTTCTATTTTTAATTTTTGATGTTGATATTATTATTGAAATATTTCCGTTCCATTTTTAATTTACCTTTACTACTGTTTAAAATATGCATTTACTATTGATAATGTAGAATATTATTATTAGAATATTTTCCTCCAATTTTTATTTTTCATTCCATTTTTAATTAAAATGCAATGATCTGACCATTTTTTTAGTCAATTATAGACAATGTAGCAAAACACGCTAGGCGCCCCCTAGGCGGCAAGGGGGCGCCTAGCGCCTAGGGCGCCTAATCAGCGCTCAGGCGCCGCCGATTTTTTTATTTTTATTTTTATTTATTTTTATTTTTTTAATTAAAAATAAAATTAAAAATTAAATTTTTTAAAAATTTAGTAAGAAAACATAAGGTTTCCATAGTTATTTCTTAGAAACTATTTACGAAAGTAGTTGTAAAAGTGTTCAAAAGATTGTTTAAACCATCTAAATACATAAAAACTAAAATTAAGAGCTAAAGAAGCATTTTTTTGAGAAATTAGTGGACCAAACCGCCTTTGGCGGTTTGCGGTGGATAGATCTCGAAAAAATACGCGATTTGAAAAAAAAAATTGTCCAAAACGGACAACCAAGTCAAAAGTTATGCCTTCCCGAACTTTTCGCAATTTAAAACGCAAAAAAAAAAAAAAAAAAAAAAAAAAAAATTATAAGCGCCGGTTCGGCGCCGGTTCAGCCGGCCGCGGAGGAGGCCGATTCCAGCATTCTTCGCAGCGGCGGCCGAGCGCCTAGGCGCGATTTTTGCAACCATGATTATAGATCATTTTTTATTTACACTCAATTATTAATATTCATTTACTTTTATATTTTCAGTCAATTAGTAATATTAGATTCATTTTCAGTCAATTATTCTTTTTTATTTCTAATCAATTAGTTAATTAGAATATAGATGCAGTGATATTTTTACATAATTTTCGTTCCATTTTAATTTGATGATGTAGAATATTATTAATGAAATATTTTCGTTCCATTTTAAATTTATCTTTACTGTTTTTTAAAATATGTGTTTACTATTTGATGATGTAAAATATTATTTTTGAAAATTTCCTTTCCATTTCTAATTTTCCTTTACTTCTAACCACAAAAAAAAAAAAAAAAAAAAAAAAAAAAAGACTTTGGACTTGTCAATACTTGTCCACATTGATTTTTTTTTTGGTAAATCCAGGATTTTCACCGTCAGACACAGTGACTAATCCCCTCGTTGAATTGTAAGCACATCTTTTGTGTGGGGCAGCTGGCTTAGAGATTACTCCGTTCCCAAATCCAAGGATCGAACCCTTGACCTTTGGTTAAGAATGGATGAGTCCGTTACACTCAACCACACTGTCCATGATGGGCAAGCAATTATGTTTGTAAGGGGAGCATTGCTCCTCTTATATAGAGGAGTTCAAGAGCTCCTATTTCCAAACATTCCTCTTTCCAAACATTTTCAATGTGAGATTAAAATGATCCCACATCATTTACAAAGGGAGCCCGTGACTCCCTTTTGTTTTCTTCTTATTTTTTTTAAATTTTAATTTTATTTTGCATATTGTTTTGTTTTGATTGTTATTATTATTGTTATATTATTATTATTGACAAATTCATCGTTTTAACAATTTATCTTTAATCAAAACACCAAAAATATTATTTAGTAACTAAGTAATTTGCTCCAAACTGCTAAAAACTAAAACAACACATACATTTTGGGTTAATCTTTCCTAACGCCCACTAATAAATAATAAATAATAAATAAATAAAATTAAAATAAGAAGACAAAACTAAGATTTCTTAAATAAGAACCTTTTGACTTCTCAATACTCGTCACATCGATGGGCAAACAATTATGTTTGTACCTCTTATATAGAGGGATGAAAATAAACCCACATTATTTATAAAGGGAGCTTGTGGCTCCCCTTTGTCTTTTTTTTTTTTTTTCTTTTTTCTTTTTTTTTTTTTTGTTGTTGTTAATTTTAATTTCATTATGTACATAGTTTTGTTTGGATTATTATTATTATTATTATTATTATTATATTATTATTATTATTATATTATTATTATTATTATTATTGTTGTTGTTGTTGTTGTTGTTGTTATTTTGTTGTAATTTGATTATTTGGCAAATTCACCAAAATTTTAAGAAATCCGTCTGTTTAATATTTTATATTTAATCAAAAAAATAAAAATATTATTTAATAATTTAGCAATTTGTTCCAAACTGCTAAAAACTAAAACAACACATACATTTTGAGTTAATCTTTCTAGACCCCCACTAATAATAAATAAATAAATAAATAAATAAATAAATAATAAATAAATTAATAAAAACTAAAATAAGAAGACAACGCTAAAACTTCTTAAATAAGAACCTTTTGACTTCTCAATACTTGCCCACATTGATGGGCAAGTAATTATGTTTGTAATAAGAGTTTTGCTCTTCTTATATAGATGAGCTCTCTCTTTTCAAACATTTTCAATGTGTGATCAAAATGATCCTACATCATTTACAAAAGGAGTTTGTGACTCCTCTTTAATTTTATTTTATTTTATTTTGTATATAGTTTTGTTTGGATTATTATTATTATTATTATTATTATTATTATTATTATTATTATTATTATTATTATTATTATTATTATTATTGTTGTTGTTGTTGTTGTTGTTGTTGTTGCTGTTGTTGTTGTTATTGTTATTGTAATTTGATTATTTGGAGAATTCTCCAAAATTTTAAAAAAATTCGCCTGTTTAACATTTTATATTTAATCAAAAAATTAAAAAAATTATTTAATAACTTAGCAATTTTGCTCACTGCTAAAAACTAAAACAACACATATACATTTTGGGTTAATCTTAGTCAAACCACCTAATCAATTTTTTTTAAAAAAAATAAACTAAAATAAGAAGCCATTAAAATAAGGTTTCTTTCATAAGAGCTTTTTGAAACGTTGGGCTTCAATAGGTTGAGAAAGTTTATATGAACAGATACTACATGTAACACGGTGAATCGAATAGTTATGATGTGGAACCGTGTCGACTTTGCAAGGTGGACATAGTTCTATATTCATAATTACTGAACAATATGTTCATAATTATAAAGTTAAATATTCATAATCTTTGAACTTCATATTCATAATTATTGAACTCTATATTCACAACTACAAAACTCTATGTTCATAATTACTGAACTATATGTTCATAATTATAAAGCTATATATTCATAATTTTTAAACTTCATATTCACAATTATTGAATCTCTATATTCATAATTTCATAACTATTATTATTATTATTATTATTATTTAAAAATTAATAGATTTTATTTAATTTCGATTTGAGATTTACTTACCAAATAAGCTTTATTACAAAAGTTTGGACGAAAAAATAATATAGGATGATTTATATATATATATATATATTAATTATTACCCTAATATCTAATTTATAATTCTGAATTTAAACTTATTATTATTATTAACGTTATCATTTGATTAGTTTTATAAATTACGTGTAATTTATATATGCACTATGCATAAATTCCAAATTTCCTAGTATAATAATATTCTTCTTCCCATACATATATATATATATATATATATATATATATATATATATTATATTAATTGTATATAATATCTATTTATAAATGATAGATGATATTACAGAAATGCCCCTAAATTTTGGGTGAAAATTTGGGTAGGATGATTTTAATTTTAATTATATATAGATAGATTGATTCTATTTCATTTTTTAAGCAAAATCTTCCTTAAAGATTAATAGTAAAATAAGGCTAAATTATTAATAACCAATTCTATTCTATTTTTTATGCAAAATCTTTCCTAAAAGATTAATAGTAAATATCTTAATGATTCTTTATCTTATACTGCTTATTGATTCTTTTTCATTTTTTAGAGTGTAGAAAAAATTCACATGACTAACATTTCCTTCCATTCATTTCCATTTTTCCATATAAAATTAAAATTTTTATTACAATTGAACAATAATATTATCAATTATTATTTGAAAATTTTGTAAAATAATAAGTAAAATTGTATTACGGATAGGAAAATATATGTACTTTAATATTAATTTAAATTATTAATAATTAATTCTATTTTATTTTTTTAACAAAATCTTCCTTAAAGATTAATAGTAAAATAAAGTTAAAATATTAATAACCGATTCTAATATAATTTTTTACGCATAACTTTTCTTAAAGATTAATATAGTTAAAATAAAGCTAAATTATTAATAACTGATTCTATTACATTTTTTACTATAAATTTTTCTTGCTAAATTATTAATAACCAAATCTATTCTATTTTTTACGCAAAATCTTTCGTAAAAGATTAATAGTAAAATATCTTAATGATTCTTTTCCTTATATTACTTATTGATTCTTTTCAATTTGTCAGAGTGTAGAAAACATTCACATGACTAATATTCCTTCCACTATTTTCCATATTTTCATATTTCCATATTATTATTAATTTTCTTTCCAATATTATTATTAATTGTTTGGGCGTACCGCTTCCTTCCATTCTTTTTCATTTTTTCATATTATTATTAATTGTTTAGGCAAAAACTTGTAAACGAAGATTTGTTTTTATTAATTAATATAGAATAAATATAGATTAATATATAATATAGATTACCAATTAAAATTAGATTTTTTTTAATATTATATTTGAACAATACTACTACTACTACGGAGTAATTATGGCGATCCCATAATTACGCCAAAAAAGAAATACACTTTTGACATATACAATGAGGAATTGAGCATGAACTTCATAATTGTCAAAACCGGCACCATGAGAATAAAACAACTTAACAAATCATAACTTCAGAACTCCGATTATTTCAATAATCAACGCAAAGAACTAAGAAGAATATAATAATAGTCAATTGGTGTATTAAAAGTGATTCCTGCTATATCTTGTCGTGTATATTACAATAGAAACTTAACCACTCCCCATTCTCCAATCACCCGTGAATCACACATTTTATTGTGTGGCACTTTAAATTCTTGACCAATGACAGTATAGCAAAAAAATGAAGAGGGATATTAGAGGAGTCAGCACTCAGCATCCCTTTAAATTAATCGGGCAAGAATAGGCACCACTTAAAGCGAGATTCACATGAGGCTGCCTTTCATCAATGATAATGAAACTTCAATAGAAGCAAAAAATCAATATCTGAAAATGGACTTGGAATAACCGTAGAAATATTCAGAATAAATCATAATCTAGGCATATGATATGAATAGCTTTTCGCTGAAAAAAGTATTAAATTTAGACAATACAATCATGAAAAACGTATTGTATCCAATCCAATCAAACTACTTGGATGCTAAACCTACCGTTAATTTCGAAACGCAACTAAACTGGATGATCAAAGTTGAAGACCTAGGTGAAAATTTTGAGAATTATAGGTGAAAATTTTGAGAATTATTAAATTTGTAAAATTTTTCAAAAAGAAAGTGTATTTTTTTATTTAAGGTATTGCCCTAATCAATTCATTATATTGATATTCCTAATCAATTCATTATATTAATATTCCTAATTAATCTTATTCCTAATTAATTCATAATATTGATATTACTAAATTTCCATTTTTCATTTACTTACCAAATAAGCTTTATTAAGTATTTGACCAATAAAATATAAAATATATTTAATTAATTTGACTACAAAGTTTGGGCGGGAAAATAAAATAGGAGGATTTTACTTTTATATATATATATATAGATATAAATTTGTATCAAGCTTGAGTGTTGTACAGAATTACAAAAATTCAAATACTTTAAAAACTATAGATGTATTCAAGAAATGGAAAATTACATGTAGATTTGGAGCTTGAAGTTGTAAAAAGAACATGTGATTAATGCGAAGGCTGAAGTGTGAATTGCGACAGTCTGAACTGTGTCGTGAGCTCTGTTCTACTACAGTCTAGTTTTGATGGTTTGAGAATTGGGATTGAAAGTCAAAAGGCAAATAGTATAAAACTTATTCTAAAAATTTGCTTTGAGGGGGGCAAAATAGTAAATATTTGGGGAGGGGGGTAAAAAAAAAAATACTATAGAAATACTAAAAAAAAAATGGTGAGGGGGGCCAAGGCCCCCTCCTTTCCTTAAGTGGTTCTATCACTGTCTATTATGTTAGAGTTTATGTGTATTCTACTATATAATTATGTACATACGAAACAAGAGATTTTTAGGACGCACAATGCATTGTGTGTCCTTGTGCACGATATAACAATTGGGCATTCAATAACCCCAAATCATTTAAAGCTCAAGCCCTACCCAAAGCCCAATTACAGTCCGTTGTACCAGTTTTGGGCCATATTTTCAGCCATCACCCAATAAAATAGTTGGCTAGATGGTCCAAAAATAGGCCTCCACAAAATGCCCATTAGCTGTCATCTGCTTGTGCCGTTTGTCGGTTAAAATTAATTCCACACGGTGGAAAAGGACCGTTCCTTCACCGCAAATTTTACTATGGACCATGGTCTATGTAAAAACAGTCACACAAATTATTGTGCGGGTTATAGTTTATATTTTTTTTGAATGCTAGTTCTATTACAATGTAATATCTGTTCATATACTTTCTCAATCTACTGAAATACAAAGAACCAATAACGTCTCTATTGAGGCTCAAACTCATAACCTTCCAAATAGAAATCCAACTCGGATACCACTAGACCATATAATCTTGGTGGATTATAGTTTATATAATGCTATATGAATCATAATAAAAAGTATATTTTTAATATGTTAAATGTATATTATTTGTATACTGAATATACATTATACAAAATAGTGTACTTTTTTTTTTTAATACAATGTACATTTTTAATATACTAAAAGTACATTATTTGATAGTATGGTCCACACAATAATGATTGACAACGTGAACCATTAAGTATATATCATTTTAATTACACTTTAGTTTCATTTGACAATATTGCTATGTTTTTTTAGTTTCATTTTCCCTCCACACTAGTTTCATTATAGCAATACTAAAGTATCATTTTAATTCTACTATAGTTTCATTTGATAATATACATTATTGCATATTTGCATGGTTTTTATTTTTTTGTTTGTTTGTTTCATTTTCCATACACTAGTTTAATTATAGTAATGTTAAAGTATTATTTTAATTGCACTTCGGATCATATTAAGTGGGACGTGAAATTCCTAAAAAGCTCATTGCTTTAAATGGTTGTTAAAAGAAAATTTCACGGAAGTATTAAATTGGCTACGATTGAAATAATATAATTGTGGGATTGAATCTATTCAAATTAAAAACCAGGGACTACATTGCATATTCGCTAATAATTGAGGTACCGAAAGTGCTATTTCCCCTTTTAGAAATATTTTTTTTTTGATATATATCTTAGTTTTATTTTAAAACGATTATAGCGCACTCTTTTTCTTTGATTTACCGAAAAGTTCACATGCCGTCACTATTTGAATGTACTTTTCGTGTAAAACTCATCTTATGACGCTAGTTGACAAATGACTATATAAATATAAACCAATCTAGATTATTCATAGTTGACCGATTTAAACCGAGAAAGTCATTAAGTCACTTTCATTAAAAAATTAAATTTAAAACTTCGTGATTAACAAGCTAACAACTTGACTAACTCTATCAGTTTCTGCCTCCATATTTTTTTTCTAATCAATGGCCATATTAGCTGCGGTGCACAACCACATATGCAGAAGATTGAGAGAAGCCCGCATGGCAGTTCAACTGATCATAGAGGTGAAAGTTGGAAAGAAGATTGAGAGAAACCAAAAGAAGTTGAAGTGACTAAAAAATTGTTGTTTTGCGGAGGCTGCGTGTCTGCTGGTCTGTTTGTGGTGTGATACCCCTTAATTTAGGCATCATAATAATTAGGTTTGTTTAAACAACGTTAAGGTCAGGGCACTGTGACTGTTCCCCTAACTTGTTGACAATTCCAGACATTATCTTCATTTACACAATCATGTTGTTATAAATTTTTTCTTTGGACCGCCGCGCCATTGCATCTTTTTCCCCACTTGCTGTAATTATTTTGTCATCTGGCAAAATTTGGTTTTGAAGTTTTGTTTCATACTAGCATTTGAATTGAGGAGAAATTACAGATTATCGTCTTTATCCTTTAATTTGTGAAAAAGTCTATAACAGATAATCAGGAGTAGACTTCGGATGAAATTCATGATTATAGTTGAAGGTTAATAGACACTTTTCACATTGAGCCAAACTTAGAGTGTTGTGGTTACTAAGTCAATTGATCGACCAATTCGGTTGGAGTTAAGAAATAATTTTGATCTAGATAATATAATACGTTAGAGTAAAGAATAAAAAGCAAACAATTAAGAAAAGACTATTTATTGAAGTAGACAATTAATTTAGAATTAAACTGCACATAATTGTTGTTTGCAGGACAAATATTTAGTGAATATATAAGATGTTGCACTTAGAACTCGCTTTCACCGAAATTTGGAGTTGGACTCCACATAGCATAACTTTTCAACCCTTTCACGAGATCCCTACTATTCCACATTAGGGTTATCTCCACATGATTTTTGGAATTTTCTTTGTTAATAATACCTCCACATGATTTTTGGAATTTTCTTTATTAATAATACATACTCTCTCCATCACATTTTATGTGTCTGGTTCAGTTAATGAGATTTGATTGATATTATTTTTAATACAATTTTTCATAATATTAAGTTTAGTATTAGTATACAAAATTTATATACCCAGATACTAAACTAAAAATATTATTAAATACATAAAAAAAATTAAAAATAAGTAAAACATATCGAAAAAAATAAACAAAAAATAAAGAGTTAGTTTGATCAATTTATAAATAAAAGAGTTAAAATGTACATATGTGATAGATTACTACTTAGTACACACTAAAGTTTTGGTGTTTTGTCCTGTGTGGGTCAGCTAACAAGATATGGGTACAGGAGTGATTCTCGCAAACAAAAAAGGGGTTTGGTGGACCAAATTGAGGATTAAAGTTTCATGTCTCATGTAAACAGTTCATCATTATATCATATTTGGTATACCATGCATGTTGTTCCATTCTTGCAATGTTAGACCAAATGTCCTACAAATATGGTAATTTGATTAGTATTTTAATATCTAAACAATTAAGTAATCCGAGGATATATGGGCAAACAAAATTTAAAATACTTTAATTTACGAGAAAGTCTATTACTTAAAATGTGTTACGGTTGAAACTCATCTTATGACCAGACTACAAGGTAACAGGGCGTTGGTTGGAGGAAGGAATTAAGTGGGAAGAAAGAATTAGGTGGGAAAGAAGGAATTAGGTGGGAAATGAATTGTAATTTGGTGGGAAATGAATAAGGTGGGAATAAAGTAAGAATCAAATTACGTTGTTTGGTAGAGAGAAATAAAATTATTGGAATTGAGAAGAAATAAGTAATATAAAGACTAAAATACCGTTGTGTAATAATATAATAGTAATAACAACCGTATGTGTGGAATTACAATTCCTTCCAACCAAACAATGTAATTTAAGCATCCACTGAATTGCAATTCAACTATAGCTAAATTATAGTGAACACCCTGTAAAATCGTTTATACAATAATATAATAGTAATAACAACCTTATGTGTGGAATTACAATTCCTTCCAACCAAACAATGTAATTTAAGCATCCACTGAATTGCAATTCAACTACAGCTAAATTATAGTGAACACCCTGTAAAATCGTTTATACAAGAGTCAAACTTGAAATTGGTATTTATTATGCTAAAAGGTGCCCACAGACCCTAAGTGTAGGAGACACCTTTAAGCCCGTACTATGTTCAAACTAATCATGTTCACACTGGGCCGACTCAATTAAGGGTTCACACTGGGCTGACTCAATTAAGAGTGTGATGTTCACACTGTGCCGACTCAATTAAGGGTTCACACTGGGCCGGCTCAATTAAGGGGCAAAGTGCTGGCCATATTAATTTTTTCATACAAGAAGATGTTCAAGCTTCAAACTCCCCGATGAGAGTGCATAGCCACTCACGCCCAAAGCTGGATAAATTTAAGACTCTTTAAATACACTGAGAAACTTAGTGTATACACTGGTTTCCATTCATTACACAGTTGATCACATTTCCAGAATTTGCAAAAGTACATCATCACAGAGTTACTGCATGCAAACTTCCATTGAAATCCATGCCAAAACTAGAAGGAGGAGAAGTTAATGCCAAACACCACCTTATTACATGCCAACCCAAAAGCCAGTAACAGTCACCATCCTAAGATGCCCAAAACCCTCAGACTATCCACCTATCTGTTCCCCTACTTCTACCCCTCCCACACACATCTTCTCCCACCTTCCATTTTTAGCATCACCCACCTCTCTTCTCCCCCAAATTTCTAACTACAAAAAGCAGTAAACCAGTAACTACTGTAACTGGGAAAACCCAAGCTCTCTAGTTACTCATCTTCACACTCTCTTTGGTGTTCTTGGTTTTGTTTGCTGGGTATTTCAAGGCATTAAGCTCAACTTTTCTAAGTGCAGCTTTGCCAAGATCAATGCCACACACATCAGACAGCCTCACTAAGTACAGCAAAACATCAGAGAGCTCTTCTCCTAGGTGTGTCTTTTCTGCCTCTTCCCACCCTGGAAGCCCCTTTGGCACCTCCCCTTTCCATTGAAAAATCTCTGAGAGCTCTCCCACTTCTCCCACCTGTATGTTAACCAGTGAATCATCATCAAGAAAATGTCAAATTTTGGCTGTGAAATTGTTTTGATCATTGGGATTTTCACAGGCACTAATGAAAATTATAGAATTTCCGACCACCTGAAAATGATCTTTTGATACCAAAAAGTCCAAAAAGTGGTCAAAAATAGCAAAAGTGGTCGGAATAAGGCTTTCGACTTGATTTAATAAGATTACTTTCAGGTGGTCGTAAAATCCATAAAAAATCCATAATTTTCAGTAGTGGGGAGGGCTCATTTCTTGGGCATCAAGAAACAACAAAAATGGGATCATCAACACACAGATTTTAACTACCCACAACAGGATCATAAGCAAAGGGCTTTTCTTCCCTGCAAATCAGATTACACAATGGATAGAAAATTCTCAACAAAAAAAAAAAAAAAAATGCTGTCTTGCAGGCTTGCAGCAGCATAATATAGTCTATCCGAAAAAGTTAAGGACCAGCAGAAAAGGGGAGGGTTTTGCTTCTGAATCATCAACAAAAAAGTGTATCTACTTTGAACACAAATCTTGAAGAAAAAAGTATGAAAGAATGGAGGTTTGTTGCAGAATACCATGGCAAGAAGGAGGTTCCTGGGGCTGTGAAACTTCTCCCAATCTCTCTCCTTGGCAAAATCATCCATCTTCTTCTTCAGAAGATCAAGGCTCACACTCCCTTCTTCTCCTGTCATCTTAAGAAAGAACAAAAACAAAAGAAAACGGAGGAATTCGCAAATACAGAGAGAGAAAGGGTTTCAGCGATTTCTGGTGAGATTTGATGGAATTTGTGTAGAGATTTACGGGTATTTATTGCTATTGAAAGGAGACCAGAAAACAGAGGAAGTCATTTCAATCCGGGGAGCCTCCCGGAAACCGGACACTGCCGGTTTCATAGTACGCGTGACTAAGTTGTGACGGCTTTAGTAACCGACACGTGCCAGTTAATATGTACCCGCGTTAAAAAAAAAAAAAGACGGTCATTATTCTTTTTCGCAAAAGGTTGAATTCTCCACCCAAGGGCTCTCACATCCGGCTGGATGGAGTATCGGGAAAGATGTAAATTGCAATGCTTACTGTGCACAAGGAACACCTCACTATGAGAGGTTGTTACCGCACTGTCGCGGACCGACCATTATTCTTCTTCTCCCAAAACGTTGAATCATCAACCCCAATGACCCATACCCTGGTCTGACAGAGCATTTAGGAAGATGTAAATCACAATTGCTCAATGACTCAGTAAACATGATCAAATGTCAATGCATAAGGAATCTATTCACTTCGAACATAATCTCCACAGTGTCATTGCCAAAATTCAAACATTGATCTCTCCCTCTAAATAGTATCTACTAGACCCACATAAATTATATATTGTTGACTGATTCAAAAAAAAATAAAGTCAATAAATAATTCTCACTCATAGTCAAACTTAAAACTTAATTATTACTAAGCAAATAACATAACTAATTTAGCTGGTGTTCAAAATTACTCATGCATAAAAAAAAAAAAAAAAAAAAAAAAAAAAGAGTAAATATCCAAAATGGTCCATCGACTATAGCTAAATTCACAAATTGGTCCTCGACTTTCAATTTCAACCAATTAAGTCCTTAACTTTGTAAATTTAACACAATTTGGTCATCTGTCTATTTGGCCGTTTGTTGACTGTGATTTTTAAGGATATATATGTAATTTCATGGCCCATCGTCGATTTTTAAAGGTTCTAGTTGCATTTCCAGACCGCACTGTTACATTTGAATCCACTGCCGAAAGCAATCTACCAAATCCTATCGCCTTTCTTCGTCCTCCCTTTGGATTCAATGTAGTTGAGTTCATACCAGAGCGAAGAAGACGACGTGTTTCCGAACCAGTGCAACGTCATCCTGAAGGCCTCCACGTGCTCCGACGAGAGCTGAAGGTTCTTCTGGAGATCGTAGGTCACGGTCAACAAATGGTCAAATAGATGGAGGACCAAATCGTGTCAAAATTACAAAGTTAAGGACTTAATTGGTTGAAATTGAAAGTCAAAGACCAATTTGTAAATTTAGCTATAGTCAAGGGACCATTTTGGGTATTTACTCTAAAAAAAATATTAAAAAAAATAAATTGTGGGGCCAGGTGGACGTTGGTCTCACAACATTAGAATTATATATATGTTTTATATGTTTTTTTAAGAATTAGTGTCAAAATAATATAAAAATCTATTATTTTATTCGAAAAATATACTTTAAAAACAATGGATTACGATTCTTCGGCGTTCAAAGATCTGATAGTTTTAAAGAATTAAAAAAAGAATATATATTGTGGTGGGGACAAAGCAAAAAGTACGAAGAAAACAGTGAGTGGGCAGGAGACAAACATTATCTTTGCTACGCCGTACCCTACCAAATCTCTCCTCCCTACCAATAATATCCGACTCACGTTCCATTCAATAATCTAATAATTTCTTTTTTATTTATTTAAGATAAGTTATAATTAATCTTATACTTCATAATTTTTAGAAAAAATTGCATTTTTTTCTTAAATTATAGGATAACTATAGAATTTGTCATTAAGTGTTGATTTTGCTCAAGTTTCGCTCCTAAGCTATTATTGATGTTGCACTTTTCGTCCCTAAGTTAACTTCTCGTGTCTATTTTTCATCTCTAATATTTTACTAGTAAATGGTTAAAAGTGCAACGACAATGATAGTTTATGGTTGAAAGGTAAACAAGATCAACATTTATGGATAAATTATACAATTACTCTATAATTTAAGGACGAAAAGTGCAATTTTTCTATAATTTATTTTGGAAAACGTAAGTTATCTATACCGTCTATTTTTTTTTTTTTTTTTGAATGACGTAAAAAATTTGTAGTCACTATGAAGATGTACACATGATAAACCATGTTCATATATACGGAGTAATATTTTGTAAATTACACGAGAAAGGTAAATCATATTAGGAAGACCATGCACAACAATATTGACTAAAGGGTGTTATAAAGAATCAAATTCTTGATTTTTATGTAGAAAAATTATGTTCCACTTGGCCACCTCTTTCAATGGTCTATACCTATTGTACTATTCTTTAAAGTAAACTTCGCAACATTAGAGCACCACCATCAACTTAGTTTTTCACGGTTTTTTATAATCCAATTAGGAGAGAGAGGAATTAAAAAAAAAAAAAAAAAAAAAAACTGAAAAAGTTGACCCAAAAAAAAAAAAAAAAAAAGACAAACATAACACGCCAGCCAGCGCGTGCACTGTATACGCCCGACTGGACGTTTTCTGTGCACACAACACACACAGTTATAGCAATTTTCTGTTGATTCTCTCCTAGCGGGCTCCACAAAAAATTTCACTTGCAGGACATACTTAAATTTCCCTCTTTTAGCTTCTCATTCATCCACATTATAAAGGACCTCACAAAAAAAAAAAAAAAAAATATTGATGTGAGTGCTCTTATATAGAGTATTTTGTAATATAAAAATATAAAATGAACTATGTAGTATTGTAGAGTGTACTCTATAATATTATTATAGATTAATAATTTAAATGTTTCACTAATTTGATTGAGATTGTAATTTTTTTGGGTCATATTTTCTTATCTACTTCATTGCTGTTGAGTTATTCAAATTGTAAATATCAAATATCAAATAAATAAATAAAAATTGATAATAATGTATTAATGTCAAATTAGAAAAATATGAATAAAAAATACAGTAGTCATTTTCTCCTTTCATATATGATAGCCCTATATGGCTATGAGATAGCTTGCCGCGGCATCCACTATATGATAAAGAATATATTTAATTAATTATTAATATTAATTTTACTTTAATAATCCTTCACCAGTTCACGGGTTGATCTTTGGGTCAGCAATTTCCCTTGTTCACATTTGTGACTTTGTGTCATTGGGTTGATCTAAATTGTGTATATTCCGATTGAAAAATTATGTATGCTTAGTTATAATAAATTATATGTATGAATTAATAGATTGTGCGTCTGTAAATAAATTTAAGATATATAATATGTTAAGTACATTCATAATTTCATACTATGTACATGTATCTAGTTAACATATTATGTGTATTTAATTAATTTATTTACAAACACATAATTAATATTGCAGAAGGCGCTAAGCGTTAATTGGGCGTCACCTAAGTGGTCGAGTAATCAGAGTATATTGTCTATACTTTTCTCACTCTGAGTTGGAAGTGGTTAGACTGTTATAATCCCTCAAACTAGTGAACTGCATATGTTAGATGATTAGTTGAATACATGATTGAGAGAATATAGAAGACGAATAACCAGATAGGCAAAAAAAAAAAAAAAAACCCACTCACCCAAGTTGAATGCAAACTTGGTCGAGTTAGACACCAACTCAACCAAGTTAGGTGCCTAGTCGGTCTGTTAGTCGCCCGACCGACTAAAAGCCGTCTAGGAATGAAATCGTCTCGGTCTAGGGACGTCTAAGCGGCCACCTAAACTAGTTTTTATACATTGTACATAATTTGAATGTGATTTTAGATCAAAGTCAACAATGCAATATGAACATTGGTCCATAGTATAATTTGACCATCATTAACCACTATTTATATTATATCTATATCTATATCTATATATAGTGTATAATGTTACTGTGATAAAAAATAAAATTTATTCATCTAATTGTTTGGATGGTGGTAATTAAATTGTTAACGCAATTGCATGGTTAGTGTTTTCTTGAGTAAAAGTCTGATTCTTTGAATTAAATTTGAATTAGTCTTACAATAATGATATTACATAACTTATGCAAAATAAATAAATGGTTGACCAATCCAAAACAAAATTCATAATGTTGTTTTGAGAGGAGAAAACCTTTAGACCATCAAATTCTATTATGTACCTTATACATCAAAATTTCTAGACTAGACTGGTATGAACTCTCAAGATTATAATATTATCGTTTTGTATTAGGCTATCTTTATCCTATTCATGCAAATCTTTCGCTTTTAAAAGTGTATGTATATCATTGTCATATCATAGTATTTGCCATTTATTCGTTATTTCTTTTATATTTATACAATTTCAACTCACCTTCAACAAGAATAATATAATAAGTAATAACACACTCTCTTCTCTCCCCTCTCTCATCACTCCTCTGTAAGATTTTTCCTAATAATATATATTATATATTATATATTAGGGTCTTAATTAAGTGGTGCAAGTTGACTAGGCTTATTAAGTGGTTTGGTTGGACTTAATAACTAGTAGTTGTTAGTCAACCAAACTCTGTGCTTAATATAACCTGGATTGATGGGATACAGGATTATGGATTGCTATTGATGGGATACAGGATTATGGATTAGTTAGCACATTCAGTTACGGTACTCAGACTGCTCAGTAGATACCAATACACCATCTAGGGTTCTAAGTCAGGTCTGAGGCAAAACATGGCTAACGGTCTACCGTTAAGAGGCAACACAACAGGAACATCAACTATGGCTGGAGATCTACATGGCTACGCCTCCGCTATCATACGAGGTTAGGTTTCTCGTATACTATGGTTCATATAGTTAGACTATTTTAGATCTAACATCCTATACATGACTAAGAAAAAAAAAAAAAAAAACTCAAGAGAAACCCAGCCATGTGGAAGTTCTTACATATGATCTCCTATATACAAAACATGCCCAAAAAGTACCCTATAATGACTTCACTTTGATGGCACTACATATACAAAAGATGATATGGCTCTGACAGGGATGAAATGGTTGCAAGCACATGCACAAAACACAGTACATTCTACTACTATTATCTTCAACATTAATGTTAATTTACTATTACAAGATTCTGTAAACGTCTATCGTTTTATTACTGATAAAAAAATTAATATGATGAAGGCAGGATTTGAGTGAAAGAAAAGAAATGAATTTGCTTTATTTACACTAAACACGACCATGGTCAGATTTTGAGGCGTGCAAGATAGACCTCAATTTTTAGAGATTTTACCGTTCATACTTATTTGAAATAAAAAGTATATATTTTAGTAAAACTTCTTTATTAAATCATCAACGTAATAAATTAAAACATGATATGTAGGGTGACCTGAAACTCGTGTTATATATGCAAGGAAAGAGATAGTGGATTTATAACCGGATTCAATGTTCTGTAAAAAAAATAAATAAATAAAAAATGATGTGCCAAAGAAACTGGTTATTCCATGGCTCTAAAAGTCATGCAATTCATATACCATTATGTATGCAATTTTATTGTTTTTTGTCTCTTTTTGAGGACTTTGGCCTAATCTTTTTGCCTAATAATACTGATAGGGTAAAAGCTTGCATTTTCCGTCAAAAGTACGGCATGATCAGTCATTTTCTACTATGACTTTTGTGTATAATCACAAAGCATTACGTAAGAAATTATTTTATTTTATTTATTAGTGTGCTGTGGGGGAAAAGTTGAAAGCATCATACTCACTCACTCAATTCATCTGAAAATAATAATAATAATAATAATAATAATAATAATAATAATAATAATATTATTATTATTATTATTATTATTATTATTATTATTAGCCGTAATTCATGAACGCGAAGAAGAAGAAATAACTTATATAAAAAGACTATTTTAGCTTCATGAATAAATTTTTTTAAAAAGTTTAAGTTTTTTCGGTCAATTTCCACCTGTGATTTAGCCGGAAAGACCAAATCTACTAAAAAATCATAATTAAAGGACTAAATTGTTAATTTTAAAAGTCATGGAGCGAAATTAACGGAGCGTTATGCCATGGAACCGTGTTCACCATGAATGGTGAGCACGGTTCCAACGGTGTTAGTACACCGTTATCTTTTTTTTTTTTTCTTTTCTTTTCTTAATTAATTGCGTGACTTTTCTTCTTCATTTTCACATTTTGCGGTTTCACTCTAATTTGAGGTGAACAATGATTTCGGACATTCATAAATTATGAATTCATGCCTGCACATTCACTTTGGAACCATGCCTACACATTCCCGTCCGAAATCACGGACATTCATAAATTATGAATCCATGCCTACACATTCACTTTGGAACCATGTCTACACATTCACTTTGGAACCATGAGATTATGAATTTTCTGTTATAAGATTATGGATTTTCAGTTATGAGATTATGAATTTTCAGTTATGAGATTATGAATTTTCTGTTATGCGATTATGAATTTTCTGTTATGCGATTATGAATTTTTTGCGGTTTCACTTTAATTTGAGGTGAACAATGATTTCGGACATTCATAAATTATGAATTCATGCCTGCACATTCACTTTGAAACTATGCCTACACATTCCCGTCCGAAATCACGGACATTAATAAATTATGAAAATCCATGCCTGCACATTCACTTTGGAACCATGCCTACACATTCACTTTGGAACCATGAGATTATGAATTTTCTGTTATAAGATTATGGATTTTCAGTTATGAGATTATGAATTTTCAGTTATGAGATTATGAATTTTCTGTTATGCGATTATGAATTTTCTGTTATGCGATTATGAATTTTTTGCGGTTTCACTTTAATTTGAGGTGAACAATGATTTCGGACATTCATAAATTATGAATTCATGCCTGCACATTCACTTTGAAACTATGCCTACACATTCCCGTCCGAAATCACGGACATTAATAAATTATGAAAATCCATGCCTGCACATTCACTTTGGAACCATGCCTACACATTCACTTTGGAACCATGAGATTATGAATTTTCTGTTATGCGATTATGAATTTTCTGTTATGAGATTATGAATTTTATGAAAATTCATAATCTCATAAAAGAAAATTCATAATTTGATCAATGCGCGCCGTTAACTCCACATCCGCAATTTTTTTTTTTTTTTTGCCTAAAAACGACGTCGTTTGGCCTTGTGTTCACCATTCTCGGTGAACACGTTTCCAGGGCATAATTTGCCGAAATTAACACGTCCCCTATAGTCATAGGACCAAAAGTGTAATTTGCTCTTTTGTTAAATTAATAATATTGACACTTACTAGTTTCTTTATAAAATAGATTGGCATGTTGGGTTTTGGCAAATTATGCCCTGGACCCGTGTCCACAATGAATTGTGGACATGGGCCCAAAACGACGTCGTTTAAAAAAAAAAAAAAAAAAAAAAACGCGTCATTTAGTTTTAAAAAAAAAAAATCGCGCGCGTTTTGTCGTTAACGGTGTTATTTTTTTTTTTGGATTATGAATGTACAGTTATGCCGTTATGAATGTACAGTTATGGAGTTATGAATGTACAGTTATTAACATATAGTAACAAAATTATGAACATATACTCTAATAACGAAGTAGTCTGAATTTAAAAATAAAAAATAAAAATAACCTTACCTAACGGCACTGTTACCCGTGTCCAGCAAGCATGCTGGACACGGGTCCAACGCATAACGATTGTTGGGTTTTGAATTGGGCCTACATATGGTTCATGTTGTTCTTTTGCATGTAGCCCAAAAGGACCAAATCCAGCAGAAAAATAAATGGATTGCTCACGCGGTTGTGGAGATTTCATAAAAGAAATTGAGATTCAAACCATCCACTTTTGTAACATTTTCAATTATAATCGTCTTGTTATGAATACTTCATTTTATGACCATTATCCCACTCTTTCTATACTGTGGAGTGAAAATAAGATTTTGACAATAAATCGACAAGTTTGGGACAAGAGAAAGCGCGGAGCATTGAGATTAAATTAATGCGCTAATCGCGCAGTTCATTTCTGCGCGCTCCCCCTGCAATAAAACTTAAAAACCATTTCCCACTTCTCTCCATTGAAGTACTAATAGTGATCTTGAGAGTGAGAGAGATAGAGAGGATCGGAGGAGGGGAAAATGGGGGCGGATGAAGAAGGGGAGTATCTGTTCAAGATAGTAGTGATCGGAGACTCGGCGGTGGGGAAATCTAACCTGCTTTCGAGGTTCGCCAGAGACGAGTTCGACAGCAACTCCAAAACCACCATCGGAGTGGAGTTCCAGACGCAGGCGGTGGAGGTCGACGGCAAGGAGGTGAAGGTCCAGGTGTGGGACACCGCCGGTCAAGAGCGCTTCCGCTCCGTCACCTCCGCTTATTACAGAGGCGCCGTCGGCGCTCTCATCGTCTATGACGTTACCCGTACGCCTACTTTTGACAACGCCAAACGCTGGATTGAAGAGCTCAATAGTAAGTTCGTTGGACTATCCTAGTCAATTTCACATTTTAATCAAATATTCCAATTTCTTTTCTTTTACAAATCCTCAAACATTATAGTACTTGAAAGAGATTGCCTACCTATTGTAACTTAAGTCACTTAATTTGATTCTCAAACATTTCAATTTCGATAGTTTATCACAAACTCAGGCAACCTAATCTGATTTACTGACTTAAAATGACTATAAACTTTAGGCAATATATATGCTACTGACTCTATTACATTGTAGTATCTGTTCAAATATACTTTCTCAACCTAATGAAGCACAAAGAGTCAACGCTTCCACTGAGTATTATTAATTTGGGAGAAGAAAAATATTAATCTTTGTCGGTCCATCACAGTACTATTTATTTATTTATTTATTTATTATGCATGAAGTAATTCTTGGTCTCTGACTATATTGCATGCAGCTCATTGTGATACAGCAATAGCGAGGATTCTGGTAGGAAACAAGTGTGATTTGGAGGAGATAAGAGGAGTGAGTGTGGAACAAGGCAAGTGCCTTGCAGAGCAAGAAGGATTGTTCTTTATAGAGACATCTGCGTTGGACTCTACTAACGTTGTTGCCGCATTTGACATTGTTACGAGGGAGATATACAAGAATGTTTGCAAGAGAGTTGCCTGTTCCCACCATTACAAACCTGATTTGTCTGCCAATCGGGTTAACCTTGCCGCCCTCGCCCTTGCAAATGGAGCTCAACGCAAGACCAAATACTCATGTTGCTCCACGTAGTTTTTCTTTTTCATTTCTGTAGTCATTATTCGAGGGTGTGCACTGAGTAAACCTCAGATTGTTTGTCTGTTTGAATAGATGAAGAGATGGATGGAGAAAGAGTGATGAGTCAAAACAATTACTGGGTAAAAGAATAAATAGTTTATACCATTTTTCTCGCCTAATCAGAACACTATTGTACATGTGTATTCACATTTGAATGCAAAACCTAACCATTTCAATGCGGGCCTAAAAACATGTCAAAATTTTCAAGGCTTTCTCCAAGCAGATCCTGCACCCATTACTACTGCCAACACAAGGCCAAGACCGGCGCCAAGGGATGCTCCAACAGTGGCGGAAGAAAGAGCGTTTTCCTTGGCCTTTGCCTCTCTACTTGCATTTGCAGCGACTGCATGCTCCTTTACCAGTTCTAAGAATAGTCTGTCTTTCGCAAACTCCTTCAGAGGCGATGAAGATGAGGGTTAAGTTTTGACACATCAATTAATATCGAGAGAGAGAGAGAGAGAATAACAATTAATAAAACACGAGGGAGATGATGATGATGTAAATACAGTCTACCTGCAAGGCGGCTTCCTCATAGCTACGGAGCACACGGTGTATAACTTCACGAAGAGTAGATACACCCTCTACTGGGAAAACAGAAGCTTTCTTACGAAAAGGTCTTGTTACGAGTTCAAGTGGAGCGAAGATCAGCTTATGAGCACCTATTATTTCTTTCGGACCTACCCCCTCTGTTTTCCAAGATAGAGGAGCGCCTGATGCACTGGGCAGAACATAGGGACACGAATTGATAACCTCGGTTGTGCTAGGAGACGCTTGATATGCATGAAGAACAGAATCTATAGCTGCCTTTTGCTGATGTGCGCTAACAGAAAATTTGTTTGTAATAGCAAGCACCCAAGGAATTCCAAGAGATTTAGCCTCGTCCAAGAGAAGCGATAGAGCTGGTTTCGGCTGTGTTGCAGTTGATTCACTGTATCTAGGTATTCGGTGAGACAAGTTATGAACAAGAACAATCAAATCAGTTTTCTTACTAAGATCACGAATTCCTGTCCACAGTTCATCCCTGAAATGAGATGCCTCCATTTTCAAATTCTGGAAAAAAAAAACACAAAACAAAACAAAACAAATCAATTCCTCAAACCATAAGCTCTTTGCAATTTGAGTAAAGAGAAGATATAGCTCAAACTATTTTCAGTTATTCACCGACATGCATAAGAGAAAAATAATCTCTCCATGGAAATTACAAAATTAATTTAAAGCAATGGAGCATGTATGGAAGGCAATGGAATACAGCTGAAGCAAATTACTTGACTCTAATAGAAACCTCAAGTTAAGCTATAGTATAGCATAATAATATAGGAAAGACACACATCAGAAATACCTTTCAAAAAGAAAAACTGTAATGAAAAGTGGCAAGAAAAAGAAAATAAAGAATGGGAGAATAGAAAGAAAAACACCTGCAAATTAACCCCAGCTGAATCTGTGTAGCACAAGCCACCAACAATACCTTCTTGAACATCAGCATCCAAATGCAGATTCTTCTCAGCACAGTCACTGAAAGTGCTTCTTCCTTGATCCAAAATTGCCTTTAGTAGAGAAGTTTTACCAGCACCCTACACAATGCACAAGCATTAGTTATTGCCATTAATTTTCATTAGCATATAGAAGTTAATCAGGAAGCAGTACCTCTAGGCCAATTAATCGCACTCTGCGGGTTCTGATGTCAACCTCTCTTGAGACAGTAGTAAAATCTGTCGTACAAAAAATGGCAAGATCTAACCCATCTTTACGTAAAAAATTTCCCTCACTAGATGATGTTACATCCTGCTTTGTTTGCAGATCAATGTGGGTAGAATTAATAGGAGAGTACATTGGCAGTAACACATCATCACCCATGTGATGCTTTGGTGGCCTTCTCAATGGAGCTCCAACTGAAATTTGCATGTGCTGTATTTCTGGAAGCTCTCCTCCATGATTTGCAGAGTAAACTGGCTGTGAAGGAAAAGAATCCACTGTTGTTGAACACCTGAATTTAAGTTTCAAGAATAAGGGTATCAAATAACTATACAACATTATGACAATTTGGTAGCAGATTTTGTTCTTGTTGACAAGAAGCACAATAACAGGTTTCCCACCTCTTTACTAATAATGCACAATAACAAAAGTATAAATCAGTAAAGGCAATCTCCAGTAATAAATAATAAAGCCATGTAGCCATAGAAAAAAGTTGGCACCATTAACACCCAAATTGTTGTTTCTTGCTCTTAGGTCTGGTGGATAAATATGGACTTGGTTTCTTAAGTAGAGCATATTGTTCACCGAGGACAAAGCAGGTTTGTGTTTGACACTTCAGTACTAAAAATACATACCAACTGTTATGTATTCAAAACAGGATGAAAGTCATACCAGCGACCATTAACCCGAGCTTGGATAAGTGTACACAAATGTAATCCAAAACCAGAAATGTCAACTTTCAAAGAGTCTGAGTTCTTTTCACCAGGAACCCCGCTCCAACCAAGAGGAACTATTGAGGTAGCAGCCCGAATAATGGGAGACTCTACAATATGTCCAAGTTCAACAGCACCTCCAACAACCGAAATACCTAACCATTTTTGCAGCTGTGGAAATTGTTTCTTCCCTTGTTCCATCCCCAGAAAAGTGGAAGTGTCATCACTCATACAGAGTTCATAAATTCTGTAAGAGAAGCAGAATCCACAATCATTCACAGCAACATGATCAAGCTCAGTGTCACATTGGTAAAACCAGTTCCAACTATATTAAGAAATCATAGGCATAACAAATAAAGGATGAGAGAAAAAGAGCTTAGTGTAAGTAGTACAATAACCTTTGAAACCGTGCCCTGTATGAACTCATTGAATGTGACTGAAACCGTTCCCTTACTTCAGCAATCACAGATCTGACCTGAAAAAGTCTTTTCCATAAGAAAGCAAGCAAAATGAGAGAATTTCTGTCAAACTCCTCTTTTTTACTTAATTCATTTATTTACAGGCTGAGGAAGATGATACAAGGATCCTAAACAAAATATGAGAAACTGAGGTAAAAAATAGTCAGCAAATAGAATTCATACCGATGTCAATTTTGAATATTCTGCACTAGATAGAAACTCTATAGATGAATTCCCCAGAAGAAAAAGCTGCCACAAACGATGTAGTTAATAAAAAATTTCACATACTAAAGTACATTTAACAAAACCATAAGCTCAATATCACCTGACTGACAAAGTAGCAAACATACAAACTCTTACTGACAACTAAAACAGAAATGACCATACTGGTGTCTCACCTTAAAAACTATGAAACAAGGAAAATAAATGAAACCAACCAAAATCTAGGACACTCTCTTTCTAAGATAAAAAGTAACACAAGTAAAGATATTTTTAAAAAGCTTGATTAAGCTCTAAGGCATAATATAAGAGGAAGAAAAAAGGAAAGGAATTTAAACAGGAGATTTACTTCTTCTTTTTGTTTTCATCAGCAATGATTTGGGCAAGCAAACATGCTATAAACCTGCCTTACATCCACATTTCTAAATGTTATCACTTGAAACTCCATTCTGATAATGTTAATGACCACTTATAAAGTGAAAACAACCACAGCTCATGGAGGAAGCAAGGGAAATATATCAACCTGACCAAAAGGTACATATGAAGGTAATGAAGGAATCATTCTGCGTGCCCCCTTGTCTCCATTACTGGCAGATGATTTTCCATTCTTCAGTTCACCAGAAGTATCTTCATTTGTCTGAGGCAATGGTCGAAGAGTAATGCCATCAGAACCCTCCTGAATTTCAAGAGACTGTGGGGCAGTAGTTATATCATTAACTGAGGACAGTAATGATGAACCACTGCTGGCAGATGACGCAATAGGTTCAGCTTTCTTTCCTGTATATCTATAAAGCCGGTTTCTAACACCCTCCAAAGGCACAAGCCTAGACAGTCTCCAAAATGGGTTCTGAACTGGACCTACACCCAACACCAGCTGCTCTCCTTCATTCTCTTTGCCCTTTTCAGACTTCTGCTTATTCACCCCTCTTGGTTTTGAAAAGGATGCTGAACCACCAACATCAGCTGGAGTAGGTACAGACTGAGCATTATAGTGGTGAAAATATGCAGGAGACAATATACGAGGCACCAAATCTTCTGGAATACAATAGGTTTTGAAGTAATTCTGCCACCCTTTACTATTCACATAACTGAAGAAGAAAATTTAGGAAACTAGTTAACAACTACACGATTAAAATCACTAAAAGAAAAAGGAGGTCAGATAAAGCATACTCTTTTAAGGCAGCATTTCCAACTGGTGGCTGGGAGAATGTGACACATTTCACCTGAACTTTTTCATGTTCTTTTGATGAAGCAGCGACAACCCTTAAAATGGCAAGAGTTGCTAAGACTGCAACCTGAAAAGTAAAGCCAGATAATTCCTTTCAGTACAGTGAAGTGCATGTACAATCAAGCATACAGAGTATTAAACATTAAAACCAAAAAAAAAAAAAAGAAGAAGAAGAAAGATAACTAGTAAATCAGTGGGCAAAACAAACTTACTGATCCACCAAGTGCGTTAAATATAGGAAAGTAATCTTAGGGTCAATGTTGTAAAAATCGCTAGGCGCCCTCTAGGCGCCTAGGAGGTCCACCGCCTAGCGCCTAGGTGCCGATGCGCAATTTTTGCAACAGTGCTTAGGGTTATAGTATTTGGCTTTAGCCCAAATTGTATCTTGCATATATAAATATAGGATCTTCTCAACATATTTTTACAGTATATAGAGAAATACAATTAAATCTTTCCAATTTCAATCTTTCACACGGTATCAATCTATTGGAGCAAATATTTCTTTATGAAAAAATTGCAGTTTTGGTCCCTCAGTTATGCATGACTAGTTATTTTAGTCATTCACTTTAGTAAAAATAGTTGTAAATGCGAAGGCTGAAACCACATGAAGGTCAATGCCAAATTGTTAATTGTTGCCAGTTGCCTTATTTTCCCTTTAAAAAAATAATAATAATCTCCGCTCTCAATTCAATTAGCTTTGAATTATTTGGAGTTTGGACAGTAAGCAGAATGAATGGTTGCTCTCCCTACCCATGCTTGTATTGGCTAGGCACTAGCCACTAGTAGAGGAGACAATTAATGTGAATAACCTGCTTCACCCCCAAATCCTAAACTTTAACTCTCCACCTTCAACCCAAATAGAAACCAGTATAACTTGGTCAAGCAATAGGCTAGATTTCATAGTTAGGGTTCATGGGAGTCGTAGTCTTCAAAATTTGGGGATTTTCTGTTTCCAATATGATAACAAAGGGAGGGAAGATGACCCAAATACTGATTTACACTTTTACCCTCATGTGACTTCCATTAACTACTTAGATAACGGGCGTTGGATGATTTCTGTTAGGGTAAAGGAACAAAATTACCAACACTTGTCATAATTGGGGACTATTTTTACAGAAATGGACAATTAAAGAACTAAAATAACTAGTCACACACAACCGAAGGACCAAAATTGCAATTTTCCCATTTGTTTATAAAGATAAAGGTCACACTCAAATTGTTGGATATGATGTTAACTAGGCAAGTTGTCCATTCAACAAGCAATCAACCTTTGGGTGTTGTGTTTTTCTTGTCGGCAACCCAGTATCCTAGAAGAGTAAGAACTAAGAAGTAAGATGTGGCTGTCAAATCATGTGCTAAAGCCAAGTACCTTTCTATGGCCTAGCCGCTTCTAAACTTTTGTGGTGAAGCACTTACTTCAAGAGTTACGATATGGTGATGTTGCACAAATGAACTTGGTATGTCATAATCAAGCCACAATGCACATTACATTGAATTGATAATAAAATGAGAGGGCCAAGAATGTAGAATTTGATAGTCATTTCAATAAGGAGGAGACCATATTTGGTTGGAGTTTATTTCAATTTTGGTCACTCGGCTATAGTGGCATTTTTGTTTGGGGGTTCTATTTTAAATGCCCTTAATTTTTGAAAATTTCATGAATATCATTTATTCATTTTATTGCAAGATGACACAAAATATCTTAGAGTGATTTTATTTTTTAAATGGACTAAAAGTGAAAAAAAAAAAAAAACAAAAAAAACAAAGTCGATGACTAAAAGTGGAAATGACACTATAGTCAAGTGACTAAAAGTGGAATAAACCTTTTGGCTGCAAGATTCCTCAGCATTGCTGATCAACTAGTAAATATTCTTACCAAGTCTCTTAGAGGACCTAGAAACAAGGCAAATTTGTACAAGCTTGGTGCATAGATCTATATGCTCCAACTTGTTGAATATAGAAAAGTAATCCTGCGGTGATAGTATTGGGCTTAGCCCAAACACAATCTTGACATCTTGTCGCCTTGTGCATATAAATATAAGATCTTCAGTTTATATTTTTATATAGAAATACAATTAAATCTTCCTATTTTTATAGTACTGCTTTTAGCATGGTGAAGTGCATGTAAAAGTGAGCATATACAGTATTAAACATTTAAAAAACCAAAAAACAAAAAATAAAAAATAAACAAAACAAAACAAAAGAAAAGATGAACATAACTAACAAGTGAACAGGGAAAACCAACTTACTGCTCCACCAAGTGAATGCCCACATAACACAAGCTTCCGTTTCTTTTTTTGGGCAAGCCTGTACAACTCCAATGCAGGTATTCCTTTAGCACGAGCCATGAATCCCTATTATTAGGAAAACAAATATATAAAACACACAGCACCCTATAAAAGCATCACAAAACATATATGAGATCAATCCTATCCAACATTAACATAAAGGGGAAGCTTTAATACCCTGTGAACTGCTGGTTTTGGCATTGTTTTTGTTGGATTAGGCATCAAGTCCGTAGTTTTCGAGAAATTCTCAACATTGTCCTTCTGAATGTCCACTTGTGTGGATTCAATCTCATTAAGGTCTTCTGCGGGATCTTCATGAAATATGGCACCTTGAAATATATTCACATCAGCCATGACATCCCTTTATAAATGGAAAAAGGGAGAAACAAACGAAATACAGTGAAAATTCTATATTGGAATGACAACCAAAAAATTTTGAAAACATGATAAGAGTAATACTGACTTGTACTGTTTTGTCCCAATGAAAGAAGCAAACAATGTGTCACCCGCTTCAGCTAGTAAATACCTATAAAGTAAAATGAAAAGTGTCTGTCACTCTGGTGTATGAGGATGTGCGATGTGAATGTTAAACACAACATCCAAAACTTGAAACATAAATACGGAAGAATAGAGCCCAAAATTCAACATCAGTACAATAAAGATGGTGATATATCAAAGCACCTGTGTGGAACATGATCTGAAGAGGGTTGAACACGTTCTATGGAGATAACATTTTCTCCAAAGTCAGCCTTAAACTTGTTCACTGCTCGTATCACTTCAGTAGCAGGTTTCTGAAATTATTACATAAATGTCACACTTTCCATAGATACAATGATTATGGCTAGGTTCAATACAAAATTATTTTTCCTTGCTTGCTCATGGTACTGATTATTATAGAAAATCATCATAATTAGCTATATTTTGTTTTGTTCACAATATAATACTCAGAAAACTCAACAATATCGAAATTAGACACATTAGGAACACTGAACACTGTATTTTGCAAGGATTCCTAGAGGTCTCTAAGATTGAATTACCAGAGAGCAGGCATTGCACTTAAAATAGCATTGAACTTGCGCGAAATTTAAATTGATAGAATTATAGAAACAATAACCTTGTAAACACACTCGGAGAGCACCATGCAGCAAAGGATGTCCTGCAAATCGGGTACCGATTCGGCTTTAACGGCGTAGCAGAGATCCTTGAGCTGCTTCTTCCTCCGCTCATACTCCTCCTGAATTCGCTTCCTCTGTACCTTGCCGTCGCCCCAAGGCCACTTAACCACCATTCGCCACTGCAGTGGCTGCCGCGTGAGGCTCAGGATCCTGGCACTCTGGTCTTTGATCCATGTCTCTACTCGCCGAGGCAAAGCCTCCATCATTCCCCCATATACACCTGGGAAATCAAAGTCCTACTCCCGTCGGCCGCCGTGCAGAAGTGGAGAGGAAAAGATCTGAAGCTTTTTGTGGACGCTTTTGCGTTTAAGAAATATCGGACGGCGAATCAGAATGCTATCGGCAGAGCATATGCCGAAAACTTACACCCTGGTAGCCTGACGTACACTCTTCAAACTTTTATATCCTTTTTGTTTTTCCTAATAAGTTCCAACCCCCAACGCTTTTTTATTTCTTTTTTTGTTTTTCATAATGGTTTTAACTTTTAATAATAATAATAATAATAATAATGACAAATATTTCATAATACTCTATGTGGCAAGATTGTTATGGCACCATGTCATTGTTTGAAAAAATAAAAAATATTGCCAAAAAGTAATATATTTTTTTCATGTCGTAGTTTGTTTGGATTTTATATTCTACTTTGAGATTGTTTTGTTATCACTGATCAATTAAAAAAAAGTGTTACTTCATTAAATCAAAGCTATGAAATAGAAGGGCAAAGGAAAAAAAAAAAAAAAAAAACCATATTTGTTCACAAGTTCATCAAATTTAATAGTTTGAAGTTGATTTTTATGAATTATTTATTTACTTGATAATTTCTAGATAATTTGAAATGTTACTTGATAAGTCAAATATATGCCTAAAGTTTGTATAAGTATTCATATGGCACTCATAATGAGTATCCAGTTCGATTTGTCTTTTTGATCAGTATGCTAATATGATCTGATTTGTGGTGTCTAGTTATAATATAATGATAGTTGAGTGTCTCCAAAATCTCCCCCATCGCAATAGGAATTAATGTGCCTTATATAGGCAAAATATGGTGGCACATATCGAGCTTTCGACATGTGTCTCCATGTGTATGTATGGGTTCAATGGGCACGATGATCATGTCAAGTGTCTTTAACGATGATGATAGTTTGATAAGACGTGATCTAACCGCATGATATGCTCGGCAAGTAGCTGGGGCCAGCGGCTAATAATAGAGGTCTTGAATCTATACAAGTACAAATTTAAAATGTGTAACTAAATTAAATCTGAAATGATTAGTAACTTAAATCTTAAATGGGTAACAAGTAACCAAAACAAAATGTGACTTCGATTAAGGGGTGTTTGGTAAATGACTATTATCTGATAATTGTTAACTGACTGGGTTAGTTAGTTTACTAGTTTATAACATTAGCTGATTGTATAAAAAATGTTTTGTAATTAACTGTTAGCTATTAACTGATTACATACAAAATGATTATCGAAAAAATTACTTTGAGCAGTTTTTTGAATTTTAGTATTTTAAAATAATAAGTTGTTACAAAAAATTAATGAATACAACACTCACATTGATTGTTTAACCAAATCAAACAACTATAGTCATTATATCGTAGACCGCGGTGCACATGCACCGCGGTAAAAAACAACGTCGTTACCGTTAACAGATTCCACATGTTTGGTGTTTTATTAAACACCAACTGACACTACAGTACATCTAAATTGACATTGCCTCATGTATTATTTTTATATTATCAAATGAAACTGTAATTATATCAAAATGATACTGTAGTTGTGGTGAAATGAAACTGCAATGTATATAAAATGAAACTGAATAACATTTCACATATTTGAGTGTATTTTGTGCAATGAAGCTGTAATTATATCAAAATGATCATGTAGTTGTGTTTTAATAAAATTATAGTGTATATAAAATAAAATCAAAGAACATTTTCACATATTTGAGTCTATAAATATCGAATGAAACTGTATTTATATCGAAATGAAACTGTAGTTGTGTTGAACTGAAACTGCAGTGTATACAAAATGAAACTGAATAACATAGTTACTTTTTGCGGAAGGGTGCGGAACGGCGGAAAACAAATATTGTTTCTTTTCATTTAACAAAACGACGTCATTTTAATGCGCGGTGCACAATATAATTTGCCAAACAATTAATAGTGGTTAAATAAGAAGTGATTGATAGACTAACTATTTTACTAAATACATTTAAATTTGAGTTAATACCGTTTGAGGTCCTCCGAGTATAGTAGTTTTGCCACGTTTAGTCCTAAACTTTCAAATTGACCATCTGTGGTCCTTCGACTTTCAAATTTAACCATTTGTGGTCCAAGTTAACCACCCATGGTCCTTCAAGTTTCAAAACATAACCAGTTGTGATTCTCTTGAAAGGACCATGGTTGGTTAAATTTAATAGTTGAAGGACCATGGGTGGTTAACTTGGACCACAAATGGTTAAATTTGAAAGTCGAAGGACCACATATAATTAATTTGAAAGTTTAGGACTAAATGTGGCAAAACCCCTATATTCAGAGAACCGCGGATGGTATTAACTCTTTAAATTTTTAAAAGAGTTGCTTTGGGCTAGTTTACCTTTAAAATGGGCTGGATCTTCTAGAGTAGAAGTAGTTCTTGACTTCTGTCTCTGTCTGGGCCAAGATACTCACTTTCACCTTTTCAGGCTTTTACCTTCCAATTTTCATCAAGAAATTTGAAGCCTTTTTTTTTTTTTTTTTTTTTTTTTTTTTTTTGGGTTTGAAAACTGAAATTTGAAGCTTAATAACCAAAACAAACAATCTTTCTACCGCGAATATTGTAATATCGCATTTTCTTAATTCGTATAATCTCTTGACCGCAAATTATGCTGTCCAACCGAATGCACCTTGCAAGGTGCATTCGGTTGCAAAACGGTACCGTTTTGGTTAAAAAAACGCGTGTTCCACTTAAAGAAGAAATCAGGTTCGATTCCCGGCAATAGCATTTTTATATATCCAGAAATTCATAACTATATAACCACAATTTCATAACTATATATCCACAATTTCATAACTATATATCCACAGTGAATGAATGAAGTAAAAATCCACAATGAATGAATGAATGAATGAAGTAAAAATCCACAATGAATGAATGAATGAAGTAAAAATCCACAATGAATGAACTAAATATCCACAATATATGATTGAACTAAATATCCACAATGAATGAACTAAATATCCATAAATTCATAACTATATATCCACAATTTCATAACTATATATCCACAATTTCATAACTATATATCCACAATAATGCTATTGCTGAGAGTCGAACCTGATTTTTTTTTTTAAGTGGAACGCGTGTTTTTAATCAAAACGACGTCGTTTTGAACCGTATGCACCATGCGCATGGTACATTCGGTTGCACAGCATAACTATTGTCTCTTGACCTCTCGTAAGAGAGATGTCACTACATGTCAAATGAGTACAATGTGCTTGACAATTTTTTAATTAGTTGAAAGAAATGTGAGTTTTTTAACCCTAAAAAATGTGAGTTTTTTTAACATTCATATGAATTACATTACTCTCACATAGAGCATCTTTGGTCGGATGGAACAAGTTTTTCAATAAAAAAAAATTACTAAATTTGAGGAAAATAAAATTTTTTTACGTTTGATTCATGGAAAATTTTTAATTTGTATTTTACTGAGAGATGTGGTGGTATTTTGTTTTCCATGAAAGTTGGGAAGAAATTATCACATGGTTGGATAATTTTTCCATTATTACTTTTATTATAATTATCATTATCATTGGGTAGGAACATTTTAGTCTATGTACTCATTATTCATTACCATTCTAACCGCAACCAAACAACGGAATCAATATCCCTAGTAATTTATTTTTTACAAACAAAACAATGGAATCAATCTTCATTAGTAATTTTGTTTTCATGGAATTTCAATTATATTTCCCCTCGAATATTTTTCACAAACCAAATAGGCCTTAAATTATGTTAGATTTTCAGAAATGTTATTTTACATAGAAATATAGAGCTTTTTGCACTTTTGATCCAACGACTATGGTGTCACTAACAACTTTAATCTACGACTTTTAAAACTTGTAGAATTGGTCAACGATTATGACTTTCTTAGCAAATTTGGTCCTTCCGGTACATTTTTTGTTCAATATTTGCCGAAATTTTTTACTCCATTTTAACATGGGTAATATTGTCTTTTCCATCTCACAAACTAATGACATAAATAAATACGGAGTAAATAATTAAACACACTGATACGATGATTGAAATTAAACGTCACCTAATTCCAATTCCATTTTCAGTTTCACCCTCATCACGCCAAATTTTTTTAGCTGTTTATTTATTTATTAATTCAATCGAGTCGGTGTCGCGCTAATTAAAGGCACCATCCAACTAAGAGGTTGAGATACAAAAGTTGAGCTCGTACGAACTTATCTCACTGGTTTAGTATGAAATATTTGGGAGAAGAGATCAAAGTTCGAACCTCGATAGTGGCCATGTGAGATTTCTTTGTGTGCATCGATATTAGTTCTGAACTTTTGAGTTACCGTGATTTACATCCTTTCAAATTCATTCTCGGATTGGGATGTGGGGGCTTTCACTTTGTGGGTAGGTAGCCAAACCCTCTTAGCAGCCTAATATGGGTACAATCTACGGAGTACTAAAGATTGTCACAGTATCCTCTCTTGATAAACTTAGGCAAAGGAAATAATTTTATTTTAACGGTCCAGTATACGGCTTTGACTCGTTTCCACTCTCTCTTCTCTCTGTGTATCTCAGGTATCACCAACCTCCATTGTTGCATAGCTCGCCCAGCAATGGCGCCGTCGACGCCCTGTTTACCTACCCTAACGCTGGCCTTTTCGGTTCTCGTTTCCGTAATCTCACCGTCGCAGTCGCAGACATGTTCGTCGCAAACCTTTGCTAACAACAAGCTCTTTGCTCACTGTAATGACCTCCCCACCCTCAGCTCCTACCTCCACTGGACCTACAACCCTACCAACGCCACTCTCTCCGTCGCCTTCGTCGCCGCGCCGCCCAAATCCGACGGCTGGATCTCGTGGGCGCTCAATCCGACGGGGACCGGCATGATTGGCGCGCAGTCGCTCATTGCGTTCAAGGGTTCCGGGGGCGGAATGGCGGTCAAGGCCTACAACGTCAGCTCCTACGCTTCCATCAAGGAGTCCGAGGTGTGGTTCCGGGTGGAAGAGGCCACGGCGGAGTCCTCCGGCGGCGTGATGCGGCTTTTCGCGACGGTTGTGTTGCCTGAGAAGAACAAAACCACGATCAACCACGTCTGGCAGGTCGGCTCCTCCGTCACCGCCGGCGTGCCTGACAGGCATGCTCTCCAGCCCGTCAATTTGAACTCCAAGGGAACTATAGATTTGTTGAAAGGAGTGAGCAACACTGGTTCATCTGGTGATTCCAGGCTCACGAAGAAGAATGTGAGTTTCCACAGCCTCTTTTCCTTTTTCTTCATAGCACTGTATTTGGTTTTACTATTTTAGAAATTTAGAAATGTTTTCCTCTATATAGTTGACTATCTAGTATAAATATTTCTTACTTATACCAGTAATTTTTGTGTTCTAATGATTATTTATAAGTATTTCTAGGGATATACAAATTAAATTTTGGGTTTTAAATTCATGAAATATTAGGATTACTTCATTGTTTGTTTTGAATAGGAAGATTTAGGATGTTTTCTTCTTGAAAGGCTGGGATGCTTTCCTATTTCTGGTTGTGTTATCTTCCTTATTTGATGCCATGGTGGTATCCATGAATCCATCAATATAGTTTGTTCAGTACAGAGTTTAAGAGCTTCATCACAAGAATTTGATCACTGGGAAGTATAGAAAGTTGCAGCTAAACTGGGAATCTGGGATCTACTATAGTACTATGCCTTTGTTCTGGAAATAGTATCAATGTATCATAAGCTCATCACTGATTCACTGATGGAGAGGAGTGTTTCTGTAATTAAAATTTGGAATCAATAATAACGGGCAACGTTTGATACAGATTCATGGAATACTTAATGCAGTCAGCTGGGGAGTTCTGTTTCCATTTGGAGTCATAATCGCGAGGTACTTGAGAACATTCCAATCTGCAGATCCAGCGTGGTTTTATCTTCATGTTGCTTGCCAGTTAGCTGCCTATGTGATTGGAGTTGCTGGCTGGGGAACTGGCCTTAAGCTAGGAAGTCAGTCAAAGGGTGTTATGTACAGTGATCATCGCAATATTGGGATTGCACTCTTCAGTCTTGCAACAGTGCAGGTATTTCCCCTGAATTATCTTGTGGATTGTCGATATCTTGCTTAGCTAGAGCTAAAGATTGTCTTTTTTTGTTCTTCCTCCTCCCTTTTCCAATCCTAGATGGCTCTTAAATGTGAACTAATTTGAAATTTATATGTTAACCTTTAAAAGAGTAAAAGACTTCACTGCTGAATTCTATGAATCTATTCCGGTAAGCATACAACAGCACTCTTTTGGAGTGTCAGAGCCAATGAACACTGATTTCAGCAACTTTGAGCCTTTTTTTTTGTGGTCCGTTATGAGTACATTGATCCTTCATCTTTACTGGCTGAATGGGAATACTTTTTCTTTTGTCCACGCTTTTGACACAGATGTTTGCATTACTATTGAGACCCAAGAAGGATCACAAGTACCGATTTTACTGGAATGTCTACCATTATGCAATTGGCTACTCAATACTTGTTCTAGGCATCATCAACGTGTTCAAAGGTCTTGACATACTAAGCCCAGCAAAGAAGTGGAAATCTGCATACATAGTCGTGCTTGTAGTGCTAGGAGTGGTCGCGCTACTACTGGAAGTGGTCACCTGGACTGTGGTGTTGAGGCGGAGATCAAGCAAATCCACCAAACCCTATGACGGGTTTGACAATGGACAAGGCAGTTAACCACCATTGCCCTCGTGATTTATCAGACTCTATTAGCTTGAGAGGTTCTGTCTGTATATCATCTCCGACCATGAAGCTTCATTAGTGTGAATGCCATGGGGGATTTCTCTTGTTTAAGGTTTGCCAGCTTCTCCTTTGTATGTTGTATGCCTCACTTTATACTCACCAAATTAAAACTCACAATTCTATGTTATAATAGTTTATCGTTGCAGTTAAATCATGCCCTTTGCTTGTGCAACCCATGATCCTTTTCATGATTCTCTCTTTGTTTATGTGCACTGCCACTCTGCTAGTCATTCTGCATTTAATTTAACCATAGCTGTGGTCAGTTGTAAACCGATTGCCTCATCTGTGATAATATGTGTTTATTAACCAAAGAAATTTATCACTTTTGCGTCGAACTTGAAACCTTCCTTGACTATGTTTGGCAGAACTTATTTAGGAACTTATAAGCTTATTTTAAGCTACTAATAAGCTATAAGCTCTGTTTGATAATAATGATGCCATCAGGGCATCAGTTACTTGGCTAGTCTAATTTATTTATGATCACTCATGTTACATGAATTGTAGTAAGAATCTTTGATTGCAAGCAATGGAGCCCATTCAATATTCAATTCATTTATTGAAGCATGCTGGCATGCATGGAATGTAATCATGAAGCATTTAAGAGTGATAATAACACATATTATTATCAAAGCTAGCTCCATTATGGAACAAATTACATCATTAAGGAATGGGTAGGATGTGGTCCATTTTACCTTTTGCTTTATTTCCCACTTTCATCATTCTACACTATAGTTTTATTATTCCCATTTCTTGGCTTTGTTAACAGGGTCCTTTGATTTCCCTGGCCCCTTCATCCCCACCTTGTCTTTTCTTGCTTTTTAAGTTTGAAATTTTTACTTCTAAAGTAGTAAATCGCTCTGATCACTCCAATCGCAGTTCATCCAAATGATTTTCAGGCGGTTGATGACTTGCCTTGCCTTATTCTTTCACACATATTTAGTCAAGAGTTAATAAATCTTCATAGAAAGGGAAAGTGGTTATCACCATCATCTTCCACATGTCTTTAATCCCATTGTATCATAGTTAATGTGTCGTACATTTGTCCCTGTGGATTGTGAGACTTTTTGGAGGCTTAAAAAAACCTAACTTATCGGCTGTCCACTTATAATATGCATCCTGCTACACAGATCCGTAATATCAGATGACCTTAGTTAATTGTCCAAGTGTCAAACTATGTCTACCTTAATAATTAAATTAAAGGGTCTGCATCTAACCTCTATTCATGATGCTAAAGAGGGGCCTTCTAAGATCTTGTTAGTATCATGGATGTGGTCACCATGACGTTGGGATGACCAAATCAATTATGTATTATTACATATGAGCCTAAAGATTATAAGTATTGTTGTTATGTTATAATAATAATAAGAAGTGTTAGTCTTATTAAATTTCAAGTATCAATATATTATGTAAAACTTATTCATTTAAAAAAAATTATTTATGTCAAGCATCTTGTACTCAGATGTCTCTGTGACCTCCCATTGAGAGAAGGTCAATCAAACTCCGATGGTGAGGTATTGACTTTTTGGACTGTAACAAATAGAGAAAGTTTAGAACCAATACTACATTGTAATATAATTGATTTTATATCTAATTTCTCATTTTTTATATATGTGGAGTCCAATTATAATTGAGGTTTAAATGAATACACAAATTATATTAAATTCGGAGTATAAAACTTTATTAAGATTTGAATAAAATGAATTATTAAATTATAAAAAACTTCTTCGTAACAACATTAGTAGTTGAAGTACATATACTATTCAAATCGCTACAAATCAATATTTTGAAACCGTTGGGATTAATTTGTAGTGACTCGGATAGAATTTGTATTTCAGCTACTAATGTTATTTACAAAGAAATTTTAAGTAATTTATAATTTATAATTATTTTTTATTTAACTCTTAATGAAGTTGTATTTTTAATATAGTTTGTATGCTCATTTATATATCAATTATAATTAATTTTACCAATTTTATATATAAAATCAACATATGTCTTACCTAAAATCAAAATGACCTAATTTTAGACCCTAGTATACACAATAATTTGCCGGCAATTGGGCAATTTATATCCTGCACCACGGCGTGCGTTGCATTGTGCGCCCAGATGCAAAACGACGTCGTTTCAATTTTTTATTTTTATTTTTGAAATTTCACTACCCAGTATTTGGCAGTTAATTTTTTTTTTTTTAAAAAAAAATCTCATGTTCAAAAATGTACATAATGTTATACTAGAATACACATAATTGTATACATGAATGTACATAATTATATAACAAAATACACATACTCTTTTTTAAAAGATAATACACATAATCTAACTTAATAAACATAAACTTTTAACATAATACACATCAACTCTTAACATAATACACAAAAATTTCTTGATTCGGATGTACATAATTGTATAAAAAGAATGTACATAATTGTATAAAAAATGTACATAATAAAAAATATACATAATTATATAAACAAATATACATAATCATGTTAACTTCTTACCGTGCCACTCAAAACGACGTCGTTTTGGGAGGTGCGAGGCGCACAGTGCAATGTGCGCCGTAGGGCAGGGTATAACGATTGCGGCCATTGTGGCTTGGGTCAATGCCCGACTACTTTGGGTCGGTCCTGGAGTGGGTCAGGTGGCCCAAATTCGGCCCGTATCCCCTTGATGGAGGAATTATGGGCCGTTGGAAAAAAATAGTAAATGGGAAATCATTAATAAATAAAAAAAAATCAAATCCATAGCTAGGCCTAATCCGGAAATCATGGGCTGACTACACGGGCTTATATATCAATCCGGCCCGTCATTTCTTCTGCAACTAAGTGTAGTTTTTAGACTTTCTCCCATATAAAGTGTAGTGCAGAACCCTAGCTCGTCGTGCAGCCTCTTCGCGCTTACAGGGAGCTCTCACCGCTTCAGCTCAGGCAGGTATTATACCTCTCATCTTTAGTCGCCATAGTCGTAGATGCATATTATCATACGTTTACTTCTATTGCGAGGCAGTTTATGCTCATTATATTCTGATTCTGATTCTGATAACGATGGCGTATAAGATTACAATTACTATTCAAATACTGCTCGTTTTGTAAGGAATTTATGCGTGTTTGAATTGTGACGGAAGATTCTTCGTGTATACTTGGAAATGCTCTGAAATTGAGCTTAAGAGCTCATTATACTCTGATAACGATGGCTTATAAGATTACAATTACTGTTCAAATAGTGCTCGTTTTGTTAGGAATTTATGCTTGTTTGAACTGTGACGGAAGATTCTTCGTGTATGCCTGGAAATGCTCTGAAATTGAGCTTAAGAAAAATGAATTTATATAATTTTTGGTGCTTCATACTCTGCTTATTCCTATTCTGGATTTGGTTAGATTCAGATGTGATTTTGCTGGATAAGCATTTGATATGTAGTCTTCATATTTTACAGTAGAAACTATGGCTGTCCCTTTGCTTGACAAAAAGATTGTGAAGAAGCGTGTCAAGAAGTTCAAGAGGCCACAGAGTGACCGATATATTTCTGTAAAGGTATGTGTTATTTGACAATCACTGGCATTTGCTTGCTTGTTTATTTGTTATTTGACCTCCATTGTTTTATAGAGTGGACCAAATCACTGGCATTTGCTTTGTTGTGAGTTGTCATACTTATTTTACTGCACTTGTGTATGTATATATTTGATATGTAAAGTGATGATATGTATAAATGTGAGTGGGAAGAAAATTATTGCAAGGGGTTGTGTGATCCATTGGTTTAGTGATTATTGAACTTTGTTCAATTAACATTTCCACGATTACATTTTATGGATCTAATTTTTTCCACTTCAATATTCTAATTGATAATTTATTCCTATTTATGTGAGAAGAGCCCTCAAACTAGCTAAAAAATGCATTCACACTTCTGCAAAGGACAACTCATTTACAATTTGGAAAGAAAAAAACTATAGCTAGAATGCAGTCACTGAAATGTGTCAATGTAGGAATTGCATGAGTGGTTAACAACAGTCTGGCCTCATTCCTTGGTAATTCTTAAGTGTATCTGATTTCATGTTTGGTTGATTTTTTTGTTTGGGCAGGAAAGCTGGCGGAGGCCTAAGGGTATTGACTCTCGTGTGAGGAGAAAGTTCAAAGGATGCACTCTTATGCCCAATATTGGTTATGGCTCAGACAAGAAGACCCGCCATTATCTTCCCAATGGTTTCAAGAAATTCGTTGTTCATAATGTCCAGGAGTTGGAACTTTTGATGATGCACAACAGGTTTGGATGTTGTTAGTGTCTTTGTTTAATGTTGCTATGTATTTCACGTGCGTTGAGTCTTTGTCTAATGTTTTCTGTTTTCAGGACTTACTGTGCAGAGATTGCGCACAATGTATCCACCAGGAAAAGGAAGGAAATCGTTGAGCGTGCTTCCCAGTTGGATGTTGTTGTGACCAACAAATTGGCTAGGTTACGTAGCCAGGAAGACGAGTGAGCTATCTTTTGTTATAGTTTCAGGCATTCTGGTGATTTATTTACCCAACCAAGTTATATTTGTTTTAGTTTGTATTTCAGAACACTTTGGCCTTACTGTTCACTGTTCATTTTACATTTTTGCTTTATTATGTACTCTGTATCTTTCTGCCAAGCTTTTGCGTACTGGAGTTTTGTTATGGAAAATGATATTTGCATTTAGAGATGTACTGTATATGGCACGAATCTCGCCTAATATGAACACAGGTTGGATGCATACTGTTTAACAAGAGATGAATTGAAAAGAGCAATCTGGTGGTCTGTTTAATTCGGTGTTGTAATTAATGATGTCACATGCATGTTTTAATGTTTACATCTAAAACATGTCTTTTTGTTGGTATTGTTAGTTGGCTGTTGAGGAGCTCATAAGTATTGAGATTGATTGGAGAGGCAATTGATCTAAATCACAACTTTTTTCCAAAACTTGTGGCATCTAACCACATTATTGCTTGCTATTACATACAAAGAATTAAGCTATGTAGATTGTACCTAAAACTCATATAATGATTTTAATAATGAATAATAAAAAATATATCTACAAAATTTGTTAAAATACCAAAAAATGCTCATGTTGGGTGGGATGATTCAAGCCATCAAGCCACACCCCTTTGTTCGTGTTCTTCTTCTCCTCAATACCTTTAACTTTTGAAACGGTGTCGGTTTCTGCAGGATTCGTTTGCTCTACCTTGAATACTCCCTCTACGAATGACTCCACCTCAATTTCCTTATTCCCTTCCGTATCCGCTATTGCTACAGGAATATATGGTGGTCTCGGCATTTGCGTGATCGAGTCCCAATCAACGCCTCTGAAAAATTTGTGGCCCTTGATTTCCTCCGCGGAGATCCTCTGGCGCGGGTCCTTTTCGAGCAGCTTCCCGATTAGGTCTCTCAACGCCGTCGGCTCTCCGACGAGGTCCGGCGGCTTAGATATTATCCGGTAAAATGTTTCCTTACGATTCGAGCCTTTGAACGGCGTTGTTCCGTACAGCATCTCGTATAACATAACGCCTAAGCACCACCAGTCTACCGAGAAATCGTGGCCTTCGCCGATTATGACCTCCGGCGCCACGTATTCTTCGGTTCCGACGAATGAGTTTGTCTTCTCTACTGAGTCAGATCTGGAAATAGTACGCTGAACGGCTGGATGGACCAAGTCCTCCGGCGAAATTCCAGAGTTACAGAACATGTAGAATGAAGGAAACTTCTTCGTGTTCTTAGGCTTCGGACGTGATTGATTGCGTGATTCTGGACGTTGATGATGAATTTCTGGAGATTTTGGGGAAAGTTTTGTGGAGAGATCAAAATCGATCAGCATTAGGTGTCCGTTCTCTTGAATCATCACATTTTCTGGCTTCAAATCTCTATAAACTATCCCTAGTCCGTGAAGATACTCTAATGCAAGCACCAATTCCGCAGCGTAAAATCTGAAAAGTTACATCAATTCAAATTATTCCAATGCATGCAGATCATGAGTGAAGATAAATTGTGTTGTGGAAAAAACTTACCGGATAATGTCATCAGAGAACATTTTCTCCGTTTGTTTCTTTCTGAGCGCATTGAGATCGCCTCCGGCGCAGTAATCAATGATATAACCAACAATCTTCTCCGTGGAAACGACTCCGCGGAGTTTAGGCAAAAGCGGATGCTGAAACGACCTCAAAACGTCTCGTTCGAACCAAATTCTCTTGTACTCACTTCCATCGTTGCCAGCCTTCTTCTTCTCGACGGAAGCTCGCGAAATGGCTTTGAGAGCTAGCAATTCCCCGCCTTGTGTCTGAACTAAGAACACGACGCCCTTGGCGCCGCGTCCGAGGGCGGAGATTACCTTGAGATCCCGCAGATGGAGAGAAGGCAGCGGCGGTTGTTCGCGGAGCTCTACGTCGTCTTTCATGGCCGAGAGCAATGATAGATGCGCTGGCAACCAGCTGGACCGAATAGACGGCTTGTGGTTGCGTTGCCAGCACAGATTCCGGTGGGAAAGCGAAAAGGTTCCGCCTCTGGAATAGAGAGCTTTGTTGGGAAGAGAGTAATTGAAGTTTGGAATATGGTATAGTGGCAAAAAATATGATCGCTTTCCATAATTTATAGCGCTATGCGATTTGGTTACGGGCTGGAAAGTGGAAATTTTCTCGCAAGTTCCCCGTTACTTGCGGAACAAGTATGACGCGTAGTGACTCTAGTCTCTTTATTTTTATTTTTTTTTAATAACTCATTTTAAAAAAAAAAAAAAATTATATCCTAGTTTTTATATACCTGCCTCTATGCTTATAAATAGATAAATCGAACCAATTTAATATCAAATCGTATACTTTTGCACACAATAAATTTAACACACTCAAATTTCAATGTTCATGGTAAGAATCAAACTTCCACCAAGTCATTTAAAACATGTCTTAAGTGACTCTAGTATGAGTCTCTTTACTTGTCTATAACCGAGTATTTATTTATTGTTTTTTTTTTCTCTCTTAAATTATTCTCCAACGCCATGTTTTAGTAGTAGCTATAAGTAATGATTATTGATTTTTATTTTACTAATTTTTAAATTTATTATCAATGTGAAACATAGACTTTGCCTTTTGAAGGTAAGGTTCAATAGTTTATATATTTGTGTTTTGACCACTACATTGTGAGATGAATGGCTATTTAGGGGAAGAAGGTAATGGATGTGGAATTTCATTGTTAGTTTTAGTTAAAAAATGAATTTAATTTTCTATTAAGATAATAAATATTAATCAATACTTTAAACTAAGAGTAAAATTAAAAAAAAAAATCAAATTTAAAAATTCAAAGTCAATCACTATAAAAAGGTCAATATAAGCACGAAATCAATAATAGAATAATTTATTTCCTTTAGTTAAATTGCTTGACTGTGCTATTATATTATCTACCAAAATCTTATGAACCATAATTTAAAATTGAATAAAATTATTCTTCCAAGCGGTGCTCCCAAAATAATTATAAATTGAATAAAATTATTGTTTCTAGAAAGGATGGGCAAACGAAGAGTTGATGCTTGACTTGAGAACGGAAGTCGGGTTAAGTCATCTAGAAGGATATGATGGATGGACGAGAGACTACAAAACGTGTACCTCACGCCTATTTGACGGCATGGGTTTCGCCGTTTCAATCCGTGGACAATGTCAATCTTCTTGACTTTTAAATTCCTTAAAAGTCAAAATTAATACAACAGAAGAATGCTCTTGCACAGATTTACTCCGACAATGCCGTTAACATACACGGCGGCATACCATGTTAACGGACTCCTATAATGGAAATAAAAATTTCGTTGTGTATGATCCTATAATGGAAATAAAGGTTTTAAAAACATAAAACTTAAAAGGGAAAAAAAATAATAAGGTAATTGATCCTAATATAATAGCATCCAAAGCATCAATATGAACCAAACAAAAAGTCTAAAAGTACTAATACAAACTTAAAAAATTCGATTACCAATAAGATGGAATGATACCTATAATCTATATAAAAAGCCTCATATACATTAATCTCATCGCTTTTGTCACTCTAAAATGCTATTATTTCAAAATCATTGCTCTCCCAAATGACCTTAGTCAAATATTTGATTGCAAAAAGAAAATGATATTTATATTTAATTATTATTAATTTTTATGCATTTATTTAAAACGTAATATTACTATAACAATAATAATTTTAAATTTATCATATATTTTTGTGACAATATCATAAATATATTTTATGTTTGGTAATTTTTTTTTTTTTATCTTTTGACAAAATATATTGTACAACCTCATAGGTATATTATGCAATTATAATGTAATTTTTATGTTTGATAATTTTAATTAATTCAACAATGTAAACATAAATTATTAGGGTTGATCTTAAGGTGAGTGATCAAATATGAATAGATCAAACAACAAAGGAATGAACTATCTTGTAGTCATTTGGGATGAGCCAAAAGTAAAGTATAGTAGTATCATAGTGTCATTGTGTCAATGTTGTGTTTATAAATAAATTGAGAATCTATAAGTTATTAAGGTGCTAATTGCAGGTAAAAAGTATATAATAATTCATTACTCTCATTACTAATTGCAAATATCTAACTTCAAAGTTTGAAGATGTGACTTTCACGCATGTACTAAGGGAAGGTCATAGATGCGTCGATTTTTTTTTTTTGCAAATCTTGATCAAATTAAATACTGGGGGTGCAATGGTCTTAGAGGATCCACTTGAGGACATGTTAAGATTCTTTTATGTCGATGTCGGCGGGCTAAGTTCGACAGGACTAGTTAATGCCTGTCTCAAAAAATCTGAAATTTGTACGACAATGAATAGGTAGAGTTTAAGTGTCTTATTCAACCCAATTCAATTTGTTCCACTTCATTTTGAGTCCGACTCATTCTATATATCAAATAACTTAAAATAATACTCATAATAATCACTCAAACAACATTTAATTATATATGTTTAGTTTGATGATAATCCATCTTTCACTTTAGTTTTGTTATATGCTCAAAGACTCAATAATAATAATAGTTCATTTTTTCGTTTTCTAAATTTGGTTCAAGGAGATTTGATTCTGACAAGAAAATTAAAATTAATAATGTAACATGATCAAATAAAAATGGTGGAAATTGTGAAAGTGTTATCGGAACTAGCTTTTCGATAGTGTTTTGTCATTTTGCGGAAAGAACTGCAGTGGAAGACTCGCACAAGGAAAGTGGGAAAAACTTGGTTGATTTTCCACGAAATTATGGAATCAACCACTTAATCGACCAATAGAAAACGCGATGGAATAGTTTTCAGGATTTCAGACTTGGATTATACTTTCCTAGGTTTGATTGCATTTTCAGAGGTCTTGCGAGGAAGAGATACGTCAAACGTGCAGGGTTTGCAGAGGGAAAGGGAGAGAGGAGATGTCGCCGACCATCGCCGCCGCCGCAGAACAGGCGGAACAGCTGAAGGAGAACGGAAACCACTGCTTCCAGAGAAACAAATTCAGCGCCGCTATCGATTTCTATACCGAGGTATTCATCTCACTGATTTTTCACTCTCGCTTTGTTTTTGTCTGAAATAATATTGCACGATATTTTATATGATTTTTTTTTTTTTTATTATTCCAGGCCATTACGCTGTGCCCTAATGTTCCGGTGTACTGGACAAATCGTGCTTTGTGCCATCGCCGGCGGAAGTATGTATGAACTGTGAAGTTACGGGCTCTACTGCTTTGTGTTTTGTGTATATTTTTTTTTTCTTAGGTCATGTGTTTTTGCCTCTGTGACAGTGACTGGTTAAGACTGGAGGAGGACTGTAGAAGAGCAATTCAGCTTGATCATAATTCTGTTAAGGTGTGTGGAGCAGTATATTCTCTGGTTGTGGCACAAACTGTAGCTTGGAATTACACTGCTTTAGCCCATTAGAAATGGCTAGAATGCCTGCCATTTTATACCATAAATTATTTCCTGGAGTAACCATTACACTGTATTCTAACAGAAAAAAAAAAAAAAAAAAAACCATTAAGTTACTAAGATGGAAGATTTCTACAAAATCATGCCTTCCTTGCAACCCCAAAACTACTGGTAGTTAACATATCTTAAATTGAAAGAGGCAGGGATTTAAAAAAATGAAGTGACAGAGCACTGGCTTGAAATTCCTTGCTGCTGTTCTCACCATTTTCATAAACACAATGATGAAAATGACCAAGTGACTTTTTGCAATTGTTAAATGCCGGAGTAATAATTAGGAATGGGTTAAAATATATGATAAGAGGGAGTTCATTTCATTATTTAGCCTGTTGAATAATTTGTAAGTCAACTTTAAGGATGTCTGTTGGAATTAGCATGCAATAGAGGAAAGAGATGATCAATCCAAAGGGCAATTGATTTTTTCCACTTCTTGAAATGAGTAGATGAATTGGGGAGAACAGAAGTTTTTATAAACCTTTTATTTGGAATATTGGAATGCAATCAAGGATTATACCACAGAGGTGCAAGTTGCAGAAAAAGAGCTTATGGGTCTTGAAAATCTATTTTGAGTTTATTTACATAAGTTTTTTTTTTTTTTTTTGGAGCTTTTCACAAAACTCTAGAAAATAGCTTTTTATAAGCCAGTTGAAATGACAAACTCATATATGCTATTTTGTGTTTATTGAAAGCACTTATTTTAGCTGTTTATTCTAACTGGGCCTTAGTGTTCTACATCTTTACTTGTTATGGAATCTTCCCCCCACCCCCCTTCTGGATGAAAAATGGTCTTTCTTCTGATGCGACGAATGCTGCTTTTTTTGAACAACAGGCACATTATATGCTAGGTCTTGCTTTGCTACAGAAAAAAGACTATTCTGAAGGAGTCAGAGAATTGGAAAAAGTATTGGATGTGCTCCCTTCTTTCACAAGATAATAAATATATTTGAGTTTTGATGTTAATGCTTGTCATGTTCTCAAACATAGATGTAAACACACACACACACATTTCAAATGCATGTGGAGTTGCTGACTCTAAGATGGTGTTCATTCACATTGGAATTAGAATTCCAACTAAGCAGTCATCAGAAATCATCCAGAGATAATATACTGAATACTGACTACTGAATCAAATAGTTTCTACGTGCTACTTTTCTTGGTACTTGGGTTTAAGCTAAGCATATACAATGAGCTACTCACTCTATTTGTTTTATTAAAACATTACATGGCATGTCTTCAACGTTTCTTTTTTGAAATTCATCTTTATATATATTTGATATATATTAATGTAATGATTTGTGAAGATTATCCTAGAATTATCCCTCTTAGAAAATGATGGTTAACTAGTGAAAGATAGAATTAGATAACCAATTTTTACAATTGCAGCAATTGTACGTTTCGCATTTGCTGAAATACCATACACAATGTGTACTGTTTCTTCTCTGGAAGATGTAGTTGAGTTCAATTTGAAATCTATGTTTTTTATGTTAATTCTCAAGTTATGTCCACCATTCTAGTAGATTTATCTTCATTTCTCGGTCTTAATGCTATAATATAACTATTGTGTGAATTGGCAGTTCTTGTGATTGCTTAGATATATGAGAGCAATAAGAACACTACTTTTGGTGATCCAGTTTTCCCTTGTGAGAAGGATGTATAATATATTTTATAGAAGTAGGAAAATTTTATTACCTGGATTTGGATGCCACATGCCTCTATCATTATTTTGCAGTTGGAAGTGTTCTGCTATGATGGTCCGCATTTTCCTCTTTATTGTATGGAACTGAGTTTAACATAACTTTGATTTTGGGCATTAAAAAAACTGACTTGAGAAAATGAAAGGAATGAAAGACATGGAAGCTACTTAGTAACAAGGCTAATTATTATAGTAGAGAAAATGGTGTTAGTTTGGGAAGGTTACTTGGGGTTAAGCTGCATAATTGGTCTATGTATCTTTGGCTTTGGCATGTACTTATAAACTTTTTAGCAGACAAAACATGTGGACAAGTACTTAATTAGTAACGTAGCTAATTATAGGAAAAAAGTAATGTTAGCTGAAGTTTGCTTCTTGCTAAACAATGTCCAGATGCAGCATCTCATGTATGCATTTGACTTAGGCCATTGATTGATATAGGCATTGGATCTTGGTAGAGGTGCTGATCCTAAGAGTTACATGATAGAGGAGATCTGGCAAGAGCTGGGAAATGCAAAATACTTGGAGTGGGAACATGAATCTACCTCGCGTTCCTGGAAACAGCAGAATTTGAAGTAATTTTTAATATTTTTCTGATTTCAACTTTTTATGTTTTTGATCCACCTATTGTTTGTTTTGATGGTTACATTGGTTAATTCTTGATTATCTTCCTCTGTGTGCCACAGAGAATCTTGTGAGACAGCTTTTAAGAAGAAATATTTACTTGATAGCTCAGAGGCAGAAGGATCTTCAGATGAAAAGATTAATCACCTTGCAGAACAACTTGAAGCTTTAAATTTAGTGTTTAAGAAAGCTGCAGAAGATGATACACCAACTGAGGTGATTATTTTAGTTTACTGTTCTTTTTGGTTTTTTCCTTTCATAAGGAAGTATGTTGTGTATATGTTTTGACACTTGGCAGAGGATTTCCAGGTTCCTGATTACTTGTGTTGCAAGATTACACTAGATATCTTCCGTGATCCTGTCATTACTCCTAGTGGCGTTACCTATGAGAGGGCAGTGATCCTTAACCATTTGCAGAAGGTAATCTTTAATCAGCGCCACCCTAGATTTTCCGAATATATTTTTCTCTGTAATAAGTCTAATAATTTATTTTTTATGCATTGATCGTCCACTTTTGTGACAAGTTAGGTGGGCAACTTTGATCCAATTACTCGAGAACCACTCAACACATGTCAGTTGATACCCAATTTGGCCATAAAAGAAGCAGTACAATCATATTTGGCTAAGCATGGATGGGCTTACAGGACGGATTAAAAGTTCTATGTATGACTTGACCTCAGTTTCTTGCATGATGTAGAGGCATGTAAACTCACTGGGTCTCTTCACACTACTTCAATAGAACTTCCTATCGGGTGCTAGTATCGCTTGTAATGTTAGTCAGAGATTTGTACAGCGCTATTATTTTTTTGCGCTATGATTGTGATCAAACTGTGTACAGTTGTATGAAAGATTGTGCAAGGCAGCAACGGCCCTTTTCTTCTAGCTACCAATCGACCAAGTTTGGAAGTTATCGAGGTTCAGCTAAAAACTTTTAACCACAGCTAACTCCTGTCTATTTTTGTCTGTGTGCATTGACTATTAAGGGGGGCTAGCCATCACATTCAAGCTGGACCTTATAGCTCCTACTTCCCATGTCGAAGCTGTTAGCGATGTGCCCATACGGAGCTGCATAGCATGTTAGGTATCTGGAAAGCGACATCTTTTGATTCTCGAATACCATTGTTTACATTTTCATGTGATCGGATTATATGTTGGGTTGCAGGAATAGGCACGCGGCATGCAGAGCCAAAGCGGAACTAACCATGTGTTTGTCAGGTATTCGGAAAGGTTTGCCACACACCTTTGCTTCAAACACTAGTTGTATACTGATTAGCCATCACGTTTTTCTATTATTTGCTTCACACCACAGCCAGCTAATATATGGATTGAGAATGGATAAATCATCCACTATAATAATAGTTGCAGTTTGAGTAGAGATGATGATTCATTCTAAAACACGACAATGGCTGGCCTGTCCGCTTAGCTGCACTTTTTGTCATCAAGCCATAGTAATTAGTAAGTTTGTCTATTTTCTGTGATTTTTTTGAATTATATATAGTTGATTCCCAGCAGCGTGGGACATTGAAGTCTTGTGCTTTGAACCCTTCTCACTTCTTCTACTACTACACATGGTAGACCCTCACTTTGTTGCCCTCATCATCAATCATTTGGGGGATTGACATCATGTTGAAGAATTCTATAATAGACTTCACTCTGAGTAAGAGTCAAACTTTGTGGATGGACTGAGCTGAATTCAAATTAATCTCACAATAATGAAACAACTCTAGACTAGACTTTATAGGATCAATGTCATGTTAAAAAGACTCTAGACTAGACTTTACCCAGAGTAAGAGTCAATTGAGTCAATTGTTTGGAGGATCGACGTCATGCTAAAGAACTCTAGACTAGCTAGCCTCTACCTAGAGTAAGAGTTCAACTCAGTGAACATGACCTAAACTGAATTTAGATTAATCTCTCACCGTAATGAACCACCTACTATATTTCCTCTCCAATCTTCCTTTCCTAACGCAACATTACCTAATTAGACGACGAAATTCTTTTTTAACTAATAGTGGGGTTAGTCAATTTTTTGACACAATGAATAGAAGCTACTACATGAAGGGTTGAAAACCCTTACATACGAATAATTGAGTCAGAATGGCTACACAGCCTACACCCACTACCTTAAGATGACTGTACACACCAAGTCACCAACCCACAACTTGAGTATCCTCATAAATAGGAACCCAATGAAGATAGTTTAGATTAAACCTAATAATTCAAGTAGCAAAGGTTGTAATCCAAAGTGATGTATTGGTTTTTGGCAGGGTCTATAAATTCAATCTAACTTCAATATTGCCATCACATCATCCACAAGAAGAAAAAGGGGAAGATGACACAACATGACAATAATGAAGATGGAAGGGAATCTTGTTTCTTCTTTACAGTTTTATACATCTTCACCCAACACAAGTATGGAACAAAAATGGGTCCAGTACATAAAACCAAAACCCCACTCTTAATAACAATACTTAATTATCTATTTAAATCATGTTTAATTAAACTAAATTAATAAAGTGGGCCCAATGAATACGAAATTATAGCATAAAATTTATCTTTCTAAATGCTTTCGGCTTCTGCCGACAATTAGCCATCCCTTTCTGCTTTCATGCCTCACTTTACTTAATGGTCATTAACGTTGCTATACTCTTTGATTTATGAGAAAGTCATTAATTGCTACTTGAAAGTGTGTTTCTATGACCTTAATCGGTAAAGGGTCACAAGAAAATAAACTAGTTTAGATTGCTTATAGTTGATTTGTTCAGACCTAAACGACCAATAAACTATTGTCCGTCCAACTCAAAATGGGTTACGTCGTTCTACTATATTCTTATCCCTTATGGTATCATTTTTGTCTTCTTTGGTACAGAATTCCATGTCCATTTCACCACCTATTCATGATCCATAACAGATTGATAATGACAGGATAATAGGGCCAGCACCCAACTCGGATCATAAGTGGGTATTTGACCCGGCATCACATGGGAACCCAACGGACAAAACTCCAACGGTTAGAAATTTTAACAGGTGTCACATTTACTGTCATTGAAGTCAGCATTGAAGTCACCATTGATGAGAGAGAATTAAAGGCTTAGGCTCTCCATTTATGTCCCATGTTGTTACCGTTAGGACTCTAGTATAAATGGGGCTCTCCTCAGCTAGCAAAGGGGACGTTCAATACTCGGGACAAAGACACACTGTATTTTCTATACTAAAACACTTAGCAATACAACAAATCCGTTATTCTAATATTATATCTCCGGTAACATATTTACCGTCAGATAGTTTCTCAATTTCTCCCACAACTTCTTCCCTAATTATAATGAAGCCAATCACTTTCTTACCATAAGAATGGAATCCGTGACATTTAAAATCACAAGTCGATGACGCTAAACTGCATCTTCTTAAACCAAAATAGGTTAACTCTAGCTCCCGTGTTACCTCCACCTATGCAAGATTCTTATCTATGGAGTATGGATATGAATAAGAGTATAAGACAGGGGCATTTGATTCATATTATCTCACACAACTTTAAAAATTTAAGTTTGATTTTTACTCCAGAGAAAGCACAACCCAAAGCTCTTTAACATAGCAAACCTATGACCTTATAGTTACATTAATAGTTTGTTTGCCAACTGCCCAAACTACTAGGTTATATCATGTTCCTTTATCTTTCTAGGGAATTTGAAGTCGCTATACCAAAAAGAGATTCTCAACCTTTGTATTAAGTTTATTTTTAGTAATATCCATGAGAATCATATTCCTTATGTGAAATTTATGAAAATGTAACATTACCTAAAAAAAAGTTCAAATTTTAGGGTGCAGGTGGAATCTCACATGTCTTGGAGATGGGCAAGTCTTTGGTGTGTTCAAGAAAACATGATTATTGTGAAAGAGTTGGGACATAGGCAGATCCTAAATAAATGGCAAAGTATTGAATAACTGATCATGATTCTGATGAATAATTAATTAATTAGATACGCATATCGCAAATCATATGCTTCTGCAATATACATATATACTACTATATCCTTTAGAATAAACAAACATATCAAATGACAACTGTTTAAGGATAAATCACATGCATGGAATTCTTCATTCCAAATTCTTGAAGCTTAGAAAATTTTACGGAGTAATTTACAAGTAAACATGTTTTCTGTTGATGATGGTTAATCAGTTTAGATTTTTTTAGGATTTACCTTCTCCATATTCAAAAGAATTGAGAATTTCTCCTATTAGTAAACCTAGCCTCTGCAAGCACAGGTTCGGTCAGACGAAGGGTAGTGACACCACGATTTTAGAAGATCCTCGGGATGAGTTGTTGGAGCTCCTTTAAGCAGATGCGGGAGGAGCCAGGTTCAGAAGAATTAGATGATACCCGCCTTGTGCGGGGCCAACACACCAAAAGAAATAGTAAAATTTACAAGTAAACGTAAACGTATCGTAATAAAATTTACTCCGTACAACATATTATCTATTTTTATCTGTCTATAAAAAATTCTCCTATTAGTAAATCCACGTGCAGGTTCGGGAGGCATAAGAACATGGATCATAGTGGGAGGATGGGATAGGGTTTTTGATGGTTTTACTGTTGTGATGAAGACTTTCTAACCCCCCAAAAAAGGGTGGTTTGGATGCAAAATGGAATGGAAGGACCACAAGAACAGATATAACAAACACCATTCAATATGGGAACAACACCCTATTCTTCACATGTGTGATTTTAATCCATTCATTCATTCAAGCACTCCAAACACTTGACATAGATTGAATGAGTGTGAGGTTTTGGGTCTTTTCTCAGGCCAAAACAAATCACCCTCCTGTGACAATGAACATTAACCACCCTTCTGCCACACAGTCAGAATGACCTACCACCAGTTATATATGTATATATATACACACATATATACATGTATATATATATGTGGACCTGAATATTGTTTAGGATGTAAAACAAAAAGAAGATATCTGTCCTTGTAAGTTTACTCACAACACACAATAATAAACTCTTGCTTGGAGACAAGTAAAGGAATCCCCTTTGCTCCTTTAGTTGAAATTCAAGCAAAACCCACCAAATGTAGGAGGCCATGTGGAGCAATAATTTCACAGGAAGGAAGAATAGACTAACAAACCTATCAGATTGTGTGTGAGTAAATGAAAGAGCCCACTGTAACACAAATCAGGTAATGGAGTGTTGATGTAGAATATCGAAGAAGATAGGATGCTATTATTTATAAAAACTTCTTGATTAACTAGACATAGGGACAATGTAGCATGGTAAACTCGAGATAGAATGTACAGAATGAAGGTCGCAAGCGACCACACAATATGCCTCGATATATAGATATTACGTGGAGTTTAAAAAGGTGTAGAATTTACAGAGATTCTGCTCCTGATGGCTTTGTCATGCGGTGTGGGTAAGGTTGATACCCCTGTTGAGTCTGTCAAGAATGCCGCTTGCCTTCCTCTTGGCTCTTGAAGTGCCATTTCGAGCGAGTTGAGAGATAGTGCGATGCATGTTCTCATCTTCCCTGATTTCCTTCCACTTGGTCCGGTCACTGAAACAGATTGTGTACAGGACAGCGATGCAATTCTCCTTGTTGCGAGCACAAGAGGTCTCCCTTATTAAATTAAGCAAACATGGAACTGCCCCGAGCTCCCCCATTTCCTCAACTGCCCTCTGATTGGTAGAAAGCATTGCAAGGATGGCCAAGAGTTCATCCACATGGACTTTATCGATGATCTTTTTCAGGAGAACACCCACTGCACCATCTCTAACAGCTCTTGCCTTATTTTCATGGAGAATACATAGGTTAAAAATCGCTGAAGCAGCATCTTTCATTGCCAAAGGATGCCCTTCTTCCAAGAGGTCAATGAGCGGTTTCATGGCACCAGATTTCCCAATGAGTGCTTTATTCGAGTCGACAGCTGATAGTGTGAAAAGTGTAGCAGCTGCATTGCTCCTCGTTTCGATTGTTCCTGACCTTAGAGCGCTCATGAGAAGAGGAATAACCATCGGGGTTTCTGCAACGAGCTTCTTATTATTATCATGAATGGAGAGGTTCAAAAGCGTAGTGATTATGTCTTCTTGAAGATCAGGGTGTATATCATTCTGAGACTTGGTTTGAGAGAGGGGGCACAACAGCTGAGGCACCGCCTCCACAGATTCCCCAAATAACGCCCTGAACGAAGGCATTCGTTTCGTTAACAAACGCAACTCTCTTGCAGCACCTTTCTGCTCAGACACCGTCGAAGACATCTTCTCAAGCAAAGAAAGAAAATGATCCCGATCAGCCTCAGTAAGCCCCTCGTCACTCAAATACATAATAGGATCTGGCAACTGAATCCCATTACTCTCACACCACTGCGATATCATATCCCGAATCAAGTGATTAGGCGTGAGCAGAGTATGTGAAAGCACTTGCTGGGTTCTTGGACATGTCCTGTTCCCAGCTTTTAGCCATTTCTGAATGAATGGTCTATCATAGGTCTGCAAACTCATGCCAGTTTCATAAGAATCCAATACAGTCAACAACTGAACATTATTAACAACAAATCTGTAACAAAATGGAGGGAATTACAGTGCACATTCTTTTAATAATGCAGAGATAGGCAATGGAGTAATCTGTCTCTATAAATGACTCTTTTCAATTTTCTTCCATACAGATTGGAAACAGTAAGAGAATGATGAACACATATGAATGCACCAAAGAAGCACAAGGATCATAATAATAAGTGGTTTCTGATGGGAAAGACAGTATTTGTAGATATTCATTTGGATTCAACAATTTGCAGTGTTAACAAAATGTTTCAAATGTCACAATTACAGGAAGCTATGGCACTGTTGGTTGATTTCTAGTTCAGTTAAAGAAATTCAGAAGATCTTGCGTCGCAATCAGAAATACATTATCAGTTATATTTGTTTAAATTTCACCGGAGAAGAGGCGCCGTGGAATGGAATCATAACGAATTTTGGGCGGCGAGGGCGAAAGAAGGGGAAAAGGTAACCGTAACGGGGAAGGGAACTAACCTGACCGGTGGAGACAATAACGGGGTCTCTCATGAGTTCCTTGGAAAGCGGGCACCGGAATTCGTCCGGCGGGGCGGGCATGCCCGCCGGCTCTCTGAAAGATGATCGTTTCGTTTTCAGGTCCTTCAAGGCGCTAAGCGCTTGAAGAGCTCTATCAATGGCGTCCACATTGGAATCCTCCTCGCTGACTATCGCCTTCACCGCCCTCTGCAACTCCTTCCTCAGCTCCGCCGCCCTCGCCGCCGACGCATCCACGCCCTCCACCATTACCTCACTCTTGGCCATGAAACGCATCCACAAATCGAATCTCCCCTCCCAACCCCCCAACTCCAAAGCTAAGAATTCTCACAATGGATTCTCTTCTTTTTTGATTCTCAAGCTGAGCTTTCGATTACTTTTCGTATTCATTATCTCCCTCCCCTTCTCTCTCTCTCTCTCTCTCTCTCTCTCTCTCTCTAGTGTGTGAAGTGCAGTGTGGAATAAGAATGAAAAGAGTAATAGTGTTAGATAGGCGTAGGAGAGGGTGGGGTCCACCGTGGGCGGGTGGTTTCCGGGTACGCCATCACGCCGGACAGCTGGCACCTACGCGGGGGAACTATCCTTCTCTCATATGATGTAGTAAATAACTAAATATTATATAGTGATTTTAGTAAGGGAAATTTCATTTTTCTATAGTTACAATTGAGTATATTTGATTGTATCAAATATTATTAATATATCGAATATTATTGTCACCGATGTGAATCCTCATAATATACAAATCCACATCTTATAGTGGTAAGAATAGGTTATATATTTGTACAAGCTTAACTCACTGGTTCAGCAGTATTTCAGAGAAGAAGAAGAATATGTTATTATCATAATATTGTATATGGGAATAAGCAATATATAGGAGAAGAATAATAGGTTATTACCATTGATGAAATATGGACTAGGAGTAGTCAACCAATCAATTAGTCTGGCATGGGAAGGTAGCCAGACCAGCACTCGGCTCGAGATATGACCAGCTAGTCTTGGCAGCCGTCAGCTTTAGCAGTACGGTGGAAGAATGAATTAAAGTGACAATTAGGACTCACGAGATTAGGAAAGTCAACCTAACTATATAAACTACCTTCCTAAATATTATTTTGGGAAAAAGGTCAAATAGACCCTTGAACTTTACTCAAAGAGTCAATTAGGCCCTTGAACTTTCAGAAGGTGCAATTAAGCCATCAAACATATTATTTTAGAGCAATGAGGCCCAAAAACCGGTTGGTGACCTACAATTACAGGTCAAAAAGATTCCGGCGAACTTCTGGTGAACATCCGACAACATTACAACCAAAAACCGGCGAAACCTTCACCGGCGTCATTTGGCTGCCATCTCCGGCGAAGGAGAAGGCAGACCAACTGCTTTTTTGGTCAGCCTTCTCCTTCGCCGGAGAAGGCAACCAAGGTTGCCTTCCATCTCCGGCAATTAGAGAAGGCAACCAACTGTTTGCCTTCTCCGGCGACTGGAGAAGGCGACGCCTTCTCCCGTGAAGGAGAAGGGTTGGGCTGCCTTCTCCGGCGACTGGAGAAGGCGACCCATCTGGTCGCCTTCTCCAGTTGCCAGAGAAGGCAACCAACTGGTTGCCTTCTGCAGTTGCCAGAGAAGGAAGGCAACCAGCTTGGTTGCCTTCTCCGGCGAAGGAGAAGGCTGACCAAAAAAGCAGTTCGTCTGCCTTCTCCTTCGCCGGAGATGGCAGCCAAATGACGCCGGCGAAGGTTTCGCCGGTTTTTTGTCTGAATGTTGTCGGAAGTTTGCTGGAATCTTGTTGACCTGTAATTGTAGGTCATCAACCGGTTTTTGGGTCTCATTGCTCTAAAATAATATGTTTAAGGGTTTAATTGCACATTTTGAAAGTTCAAGGGCCTAATTGACTCCTTGAGTAATGTTCAGGGGCCTATTTGACCTTTTTCCCTATTATTTTCTACATTATATCATTTCCATTACATAAATATCTTTATATTCCCTAAATTCATTTATATATTTCCTAAACCCCTCTCTACGTTCCATAAAATATTCCCCTACTATAAATACCCGATTACCATAAGTCAATCACATTACCAAATGTAGTGTTATTTTTCTACTATAAAAGACCTTAGTAAAATACAATAAAAGGGAGACTCAATCAATCATCGAAATCCTCTCTAGACATCTCATCTCTCTCCAGAGGGCACTCTATTATATATGTACCAAACTACCAAAATATAGTGAATTTCGACTTGGTAAAATCCAAAAAGGCTTGTAGTTTTCACACTTAAATTTTCACTTAAAATTATTGTGTTCCTTTATTTTTCTAAAATGTTGTTATTTCTTATTAACACACCAATATACTCAGAACCAAATTCGAATTTATAAAAAATAAAAAGTTTTATGTAAAGAATATTTGTTTACCATCAAAACATTTTTCTTAATAAAAGTTATAGTGATTTTTTATTTTATTTGAGTATTAATAGTATTTTATTGAAAGTATTAATTAGTAATAGTGACACTTGTCAGATCATTAAATTCAATTACAATTCCTTATCTAGATTTTTTTTAAAAAAATGTTTAATATTACGTTTAAATGTATCTATAAGTGTTATGTTAAAAAATTATAAAATAAATGTGTCGTGAGTATATTTGTCTTTCAGAGGATTATACGATGTATAGCACATATCGAGAGATTTAAAAACAAATTAAATAATTACAACATAAATACTTATAGAGTATAATGTTCTACTAACGAAATTCTATTGGTAAAATAATTATCTATAAATTTTAATAATTTACCACCAAATTTCATAATTTAATTATCATATTAGCATTTTAATTAAAATTGAATACATATTTTAATATACGATTTCTTAGTAACGAGAGAAACTCGTAACGACTATTATAAGGTATGCAATCCTTCTCAGTTGAGATAGTATTTATTTTTTTTAAAATTAAACTGATGACCTTCTAAAACGATGATCATGTTTCACTAATTTGGTCACTTTTTATGGGGAAGACTTTACATTTTTTATTAATCAAATGAAAAGTACATAGTAATATATATATATATATATATATATATATATATATATATATCACATAAAATATTGTACAAATTTTAAATAGGTTAAGGATACAAGATCACTAGACAACGGAAATTACGGCCGAAAGCAATAATTAATCGATATTCTAATTAATTTAACAAATCATAAAATAATAATGGGAGCATTCAGAATTAACACTATACAAATAGGAAAATCATCAATCATTATTGTGTGGACCATATTTTGTCTACGGTAAAATAATATATATTTAGTACAAAAATAATGTACATTGTATTCAGGGAATGCACATTATTTTTGTTCTGAGTGTATATTATATTGTATAATGTACATTCAGTACAAAAATAATGTATATTTAGTATATTAAAAATGTACTTTTTTGTTATGGTTCGCACAACGTTGTGTGGACCATGGTCCACATAATAATTTGCCGAAAATGATATATCATATATGGGCTCATATCGAGTAAAGCGCTCATCATGTGTCGTAATTAGGTGATTTTATTGATAGAAAAGAAATGTGGTATTAAAAGTTAAGTACAAACTGTTATCGGGCTAACACAATATATAGTTCAAGGATCACTCTAAAAATATTACTTCAGAAACAGGGTAATTAGATGTGATAAAAATTGCATAGTTGATTGGGAGACTCGTGACTTGGGGTATTAGACAAGGGTAAGAGAAAAAGTGAATACAAATTGGAGTATGTATAGTATTTACCCATACAAGTATTAAGTACATTCAATGCCAATTATGAATTAACTCAGTTGTGGGTAATAATTTAGATATAATACTTTATATCTATTTGGTTAGATTTTTTTTCGGCCATTTTTATATACTAAGTGTACACATATGTTGTATTTATATGCAGTTTAAGCATTTAGACATTACAAAAAAAAAAAAAAAAAAAAAAAATCAATCATATGACTACATGTGTAACTCAAATAGTTTATTTTAGTAGGAATATAAGGTGGTTACAACTAACTCCGTGTGCTGATCGACCGGAAATCAATAGCTCTCACTCAATACAATCCGAGCTTCTTTCCTCTTTAGGCATGAGCAATCCTTTAAGCCTAAAAAATGTGTTTGGTTTATCTTGGTATTTAATTAAACAAGTTAATTTAGTAAGTAAATTAAAGTGTCTAGGATAGATAATTTGATATTTAATATATTAATACAACTTTAATGGAGTAAAAGCTATTTTATATGAAAATTAATAATATAATATTTTCAACGCAATATACAATCCTACAAATACACAGAAGTAACTTGTATTTACTCATACATACACAAACAACGAGTTTTATTGGATAAAAAGAAAAAAGAAAAAAAAGAAAAAAAAAAAAAAAAAAAAAAAAAAAAAAGAGAGGAGAGATTCAAAGTGCATATAGTGTCATCAAGTAGGATATAATTTTATTTTATTTTTGTTGGTGATAAATAAATAAATAAAGTGAAAAATGAAAGAGACTTGACTTATGAGGTTGAAAAGAAGAAAACATATTAATGGTAAAGCCAAATTTTAAGGCGACTTATGGGATAAGTTTGCATGGAAGATTAGGCTACCTCCTTAATTACGTCCTACTTTTACTTTTCCCAAAATTTCATCTTTACTTTCCACAACAACTCTCATACATTTAATATTTCGATCAAATTTATCATTAATGATGGTGATATCTCTTATGTAAATTGACAATTTATTTTACTTAAATAATACTCTGTTTATCTTATTTTATATCTAGTTTAATTAATGAGATTGATATACAAATCGTACATGTCTATTCTCAATCTTTCTTGATTGGTCACACCAGGAAGTTGACCATGTCCAAACGAGTGGATAGCACGTGGATCGTTCTTTTAGCCATCTCATCAACCCGAGTTGTCTCAGCACAGGTACATGGTGTGACCAACTTGACTAACGCGTAGATGAACGCCACATACTCCTTGTCAGTAGAACTTCGTCATATACTCATATGTCCACTAGTCCAATGCTTTAAAAGTTGGTCAGAATAACTAACTTTACTTAGACACTCAGACACTCTTTTTATTTTTATTTTTTAAAAAACAAAATATTTAATTGTTGGAAGGCCAAAAATAGAGCACTCTACTCTACAATTGCTTGATCTAAAATACATGTCATCCCACGATGGCAAAACTCAAAATAGAAACAAAGAATTTACAAGCTACAAAAGATTGAAACAAGAAATGGTGATCATTTTCACTTTATATAGTATTGATTATAATTATGATACACCCACTATGTCCCTTTTGGGAATTAATGAATTTTTTGGGGGGAATGCCCATTTCAAGAAAATTAGGACTTTCAAATTATATGTCCATTGCCTACTAGCTAGCTCCCACCATGAAGAATCATGGTGGAATAATGAGATCCATTCAATTGTGTTAATATAATTAAAATTAAAATTTTGAGAAAATTACAATAATTTTGGTGTAATTTGAGAAAGAGATCTATTCAATTTGTGGGACCCATACATCATTCTTGGGAATATATATAGTAGCTATTGCAGGTCACATTCACAAAGTCATGGATTTCCTACATGCCATAATCCTTAAAAAGAAAATGTTTAGTTAAAGTTTTATGCTTCTCAATCTTAATTTTTGCTAAAGTTAAAATGTATAATAATTATTTATACATAATTTTTTTTTTTGTTTCTTTTAATGCATATAATATCCAATATTATATTAGTGCAATACTAATTTGAAGCTCGAGCCACACTCATAGAGTTGAACTCTTATTAGGGGGATGGCTAATACAAAACTCTTTAACATAACAAGCTTAATAAAAGAATGAGTGAATTCCATTTTTGGTCCTACTGTTATAGGGACGTTTCCAATTTTAATCCACATTAATTTTTTTGCCACTTTATAACCACTATTATTGAATGTGTTCCACTTTTAGTCCCACCGTTAGTATTTCCATCAAGAGGCCGTGTAATCTAGGGGTATTTTGACCTTTCTTCTCATCCACGACTATGTTTGACTAAAGAAATGAGAACATTAAACCTAAAACCTAAGAAACCTCGCCGGCCCATGTTGGAACGAACGAAACGATGTAGCTTTGTCTTCCCATTCTCGTTGTTCGAAGAGCCATCTTCGAATATCGGAGGAGGAGAACGAAGCGCCTGGATTAAAAGAGAAGAGACAAACATAAAAAGACTAAAATACCCTTTGATTATACGGCCTCTTGACGAAAATATTAACGGTGGACTAAAAGTGGAACACGTTCAATAACAGTGGTTGTAAAATGGCAAAAAAAATTAAAGTGGACTGAAATTGGAAACGCCCCTATAACAGTAGGACCAAAAGTGAAATTCACTCTAAAAGAATTAAACTTATGACTTTGTATTTACAACAATTGTTCATAAAATTGAACTTTTACATTGTACTTAATTTATATAAGTACAAGACATTTGCTAACCTCCAATAATGGACCTCAACACAATAGGGTGTTTGGAAAATAGTTGTTAGTTGATAGCTATTAGCGAGTTTGACTAGCTGATAGCATTAGCTGATTGTAGAAAGATGTTCGTAAATTAGATGTTAGCTGATAACTTATTATATGCAAAATGACCATTAAGGATATAATTTATTTTCTCAAAAACTAATTGAAAAAACTACTTTGATTAGCTTTTTAAATTTTAGCCATTTTGGAACAATAAGTTATTACAAAAAGCTGATTAACCAAACACTTATATTTCCTGTTTAATTAACCAAGTCAAACATCTAATAGTGATCCTATATAAGTTTGAACTCTAAACTTTAGTGCCCTTCATTGCTCCCCGAAGGAAAATGTATGTGGTAAATCATTGGATATGTTTCAACTAGTTTAGAAGTCTACAAATGATTGTACATTAATGCCCAAAATAAGGTCTTTTTGATTCTTATCCTGCACCGTATACTATGTAACTATTAACAAAATAAAATTTATAAACTTATTTTGAGTCAGTTGACCAGTTGAATAACTTCAACACTATAGGTCTTGTAAATGGTTGCAATGGAAGGGATTGAATCTATACATTCGATATAACTAATACCTATTTGTGTGTGGATAAGTGGATAAGTGTGTGTGATTCAAGCATATGGGGCCACGCGGCATGAATTTGTGAGGTGTCGGAGAGATGGAGGAGTTGGATGAGCCACGTGGGCAGAAACACTGTGCCAGGTAGGACGACAGAGTCCGAAGACGCAATATTGTGTACAGTTATGTTTGTGGGCTACGTGTAATTCTCTCAGCCTTTGTGGAAGCTGTGCATGTAACTGTCCCAACTTCTGACTTGTCGTTTTCGATTGTGTGCCACATAAGTGAACACCCCCTTGCCAGCTAGATTGTCCACACTCCATTCTATTCTATTGTTGTAATGTTCTCTCTTTCACTGGACCACCAATAATTTTGGTTGAAAATATCAACTCTATACTACCAGCTACTATGCTTAAGTACCTAATTAAGTGTGATCAATTGGTAGTTTATTCTGGGTTTATTTAGGCATTTCATTAGGTAAATTTGGGTAACTTGGTGTGAGGTTGTCAGATTGAGTGAAAGAGCTGAGACTCATCCATTCTTAATCAAACATCAGGAAATTGATCATTGACTTTGCGTATGGAACAGGTTTAAATCTTTAGGATAGTTATCTCACTCTTAGAGATGTCTATAATTCAACGGGAGGATTAGTCATTGTGTTCGACGGTGGATATCCTAAGTTACACATAAAAAAAAGAAGAAGGTAAGTTTGGGTGTGATGAAGAAAGTATAAAGATGAGTCAGGTGGGGGATATAGAGGGTGTTTGGTAAATGACTGCTAGCTGATTGGGTTAGTGAGTTTAACTAGTTGATAGCATTAGCTGGTTGTAGAAAAAGTATTTGGTAAATTAACTGTTAGCTGATCACATACAAAATGATTTTATGAAAAAGCTACTTTGAGTAACTTTTTGAATTTTAGCATTTTGGAACAATAAGTTGTTACAAAAGCTAATTAATCAAACACTCATATTAATTGTTTAACAAAGTCAAACAACTAATAGTGATCAAATAAGTCAAAATTGACTGATAAGTTAACTATTTTACCAAACAAGGCCATAGTTATCCCGGCCTATCCTTGACCAATTGCCATCAATGACTATACCGAAAGTAAAAAAGGAAGGACATGTTAGTCATATGGTAAACATAATTCCACCTTATTGATCTGATAATAGGTCTTGCTTGGCACGAGTAAGTGTTTTCAATCAGACATATCCCTAGAAAAGTAAACACCATATGGAATTAAATCGATCGTTACTTTCAATGCTCCACCAGATGGCATGGATTCATACCGTTATTTTTGTAGATGGAATTAGTGTTGCTCAATCGATATTTATTTAATTTTATGTAGCTCTTTTTTTCTTTTTCCATTGTTAACTAAAACACTATGCACTAAACATGTTAATATTGAAAGTTAATTAAACTACTGTTGTTTCTAAGGCAGGTTAATACCTAAACTTGACCACAGAAAAGACAACCATAATAAATGTTGGGCAGGTCACCTAAGATTGCCCAGAATAGTAAAATTTTACAGAAACCTTAATTAACGTAACTGCAAGTCTGCAACAAATGTTGACTTCAAATGGCACACCTCCCATAGCAAGTGAATTTTTTTTGGACGTACCGTTGGATTGGAGATTTAAGACTGTTTCATACTCAAAGTCAATGATCGAACCTTTGATTTGTTGATTAAAGATGAATGAATCTCTTTCACTCAACCACACCCTCAAGTTAAACTCATAGCAAGTGAATTGAACATACGGCAAACAAGTCAAAAAATGGTGGCCGAATGCATGCAAATATAACCCTCGTATTTAAAAATTATGAGTAATTTTTGTTAACTTCTTGGTCAAGCTAATATTTAGGTGTAATAATCAATTAATCATATGGCAATATTGACACACACACTAAACCATACATTTAACACTTGTTATGGACCTCAGTATAGTTCCTGCACCAAATAGAGAAAATGTTGTGCTTACATTTTTATTTTTTTTGAAAAAAAAAAAATGTTGGCTTTACTAGACCCAACATTATGGGTCTTGTCGTAAAAAAAAAAAAAAAAAAAACATTATGGGTCTAAGGCAAACTAATGTTGTGAAGCCCAATTCCAACTAAACTAAACTAAACTTGGGCCACATCGACTAACCTGTCGTGTCCAATCTAATTCCTATGCCAATTAAATGGACTGCAAATTATGCCCTGAACCCGTGTCCACATTGAATTGTGGACACGAGCCCAAAACGACGTCGTTTTTTAAAAAAAACGCGTCATTTAGTTAAAAAAGAAAAAATTCGCGCGCGTTTTGTCATTAACGGTGTTATTTTTTTTTTTTTTTTGATTATGAATGTACAGTTATGCCGTTATGAATGTACAGTTATGCCGTTATGAATATACAGTTATGCAATTATGAAATTATGAACACAGAGCTTTAACATTATGAACTTACAATTATGAACATATATAGTGATAAAATTATGACCATGGAGCTTTAAAATTGTGAATATAGAGCTTCGAAGATTATGAATGTACAGTTATGGAGTTATGAATGTACAGTTATAGAGTTATGAATCTACAGTTATGGAGTTATGAATCTACAGTTATGAGATTATGAATCTACAGTTATGAGATTATGAATCTACAGTATGGAATTATGAATGTACAGTTATTGATCGAATTATGAACAAAGAGCTCTAACATTATGAACTTACAATTATGAACATATAGTGATAAAATTGTGAACATAGAGCTTCGAAAATTATGAATGTACAATTATGGAGTTATGAATGTACAGTTATGGAGTTATGAATGTACAGTTATGGAGTTATGAATGCACAGTTATAGAGTTATGGACGTACAGTTATGGAGTTATGAATGTATAGTTATTAACATATAGTAATAAAATTATGAACATATACTCTTACAATGAAGCGGTCTGAAATTTAAAAAAAGAAAAAAAAAAAAAAGGAGATAACAGTGCCTAACGGTACTGTTACCCGTGTCCAGCAAGCATGCTGGACACGGGTCCAACGCATAACGATCCTTTACGAACGCATCAAGACATTTTTTTTAAAGCACAAATTTGTTCTAGACATGATTCAAGTGGTTGACCAACTAAAAAAAGTTAATACATAATTTTGCTTACAGTATGTTGCATGGTTTAATTTTAACCAGTGTCGAGGAACGCTGAAATCAGCCTCCTTTGCGGCTAGCCGCCTAGACGGTTTAGGCGACTGAATCCAGTTTTTTTTTTTTTTTTTTTTTTTTTGGTCGAATAATCCTCTAAAAAAATTAAAAATTGGGTGTCTAGCGTTTTTTTTCAACACTGATTCTAACTATTAAGGATATACGCACACTTTGAGAATTTATAGACCGTTGAGATATATCTTGTGGTTCCAATACAATAGTGGTTAGGGAGTGCAATTCTCATACCCTATGATTTACATTTTCAATGATGTAACTCTAACCTTCGATCTAACATACGCTACCCATACAAATTTAAAATTTCAATCAATTGAAGTACATTGAATCTCCAAAAACCATAGCAAAATGCTTACATGATTCTCTAACAACCGTAAAGTATAGAATTTAATTTTCATTAGTGAACATCTACAAATATTTCGAGGAACCTATAAACCATGAAAATACATCTTATAGTTCCAAAACAACTATAATAAATTACAATCTAAAATCTCCATCAATCAAACTACATCAAATCCCCAACCACCGCAAAATGCCACACTCATGCTAATTACAATTGTTAAATATAAAAGTGATAGTGTAAATCAAGAAACATAATGAATTAAGGAGCAATACAAAATGTTGGGAAGGGTCCACTTGAACATAATACTATGTATGTAGAAGTGAGATGATAAGAATATCCGTCGGAGAAACCCAAATGACACTAAGAAAATGGCACTTTAAATTGTAAGACAGCCCCACCACAGTGGAACACACAATTATCCTAACCTCCATAATCTTTTCAGCGACAAAATTTAATGCAAACCTTATCTCATCAAATCAATTAATATATTATTAAAAGGAAAAACAAAAAGATTAAAAACAACTTGGCATTATCCATCTGCCCCTGATGAAGGGCACATGGCATTCACTCATAGGTTAGTCATGTCGATTGAGTCACGTGTTGACGCTGAAGAAATTGAAACTGACACGATTGAGTTAAAAGATAAATTTATGCATTACTATTTAATTTTTTGTGGGTCACAAATATAATTTTTTTGAGTTAGACCACAAATTATTCTGAGCAAACTCTAATTGTAAGAAGAACTTTTAAATCTGTATTATATTCAAATTAATCCCTATTGCATCAAATCGGTCCAATTAAGAGACAAAGTGCTTACTAAATTAATTATTTCATATAAAATGGTGTTCAAATTCTTAATATTTCTTAAAAGACAAGAGTGTACGATCACTCAGACCAGACCAACCAAACTGGTTGGGACACAAATATAGTTAACTCTCAGTAAAACTGACACATTTACGCCACAGTTGTCCAATCACTTTTTGTCTTTGAATCGTTTAACATTTTTCCTTTATTTTATTAAACGTCACATCACTGATCGCCGCGTCACCTCTTATCCTCTTCTTGGGGACAAACACAAAGTGGAACCGATTCCTCGCCCCACAAATGGACTGTTTCTCCCCGCTGCAACGTTTCACCATTGAAAGTGGCGTTTAGGTTTTTCGTTAGATTTAATAATTGTTTTGAGTTTTCGATAATTTTAATGTAGTTCTTCTTGTGGTCGTGTTGTAGGTAACTGACAGCCGTTGATTTTAGATGATCGACGGTTATAAAATTACGCCTGTGTGAGGGACAACGTGCATTTGCCGCGTACATCGAAACTGGATAACGCTTTTAATATATTTACATGGAAAAAAAAAAAAAATTAACGATCGGAGGGCACAAAGCGACGGCGTTAGTAATAAAAAATTTTAATTTTAATTTCTGATTGAGACATCTGACCGTGAAACCACCCTTATCTTGTACGGGTTGCCGATGGGTAGAGTAGACGGCCGTTAACGGCGGCGTCGAACCCGATGGATCGGCACTTGATACCTAATGTCTGGTTTGACGGCGGGAGGAGCGGCGGCGGGTTGCCGGAGGGGAGGGGATTTGTGGTCCGTTTGTAAGATCCGAGCCACTTGTTTTGCATGAACCGGTGTTTTCTCCAAGGAGGAATATGGAGCCCTCGGCTCTTCAAGGACCGCCGCGCGCCGTCGCTCACGGCCTTGAGAATCTGCTTCAAGTGGTCGGGTTTTCCGACGAAGATTCTCGGCATTGACTGCACGAACCGCTCGTAGTGCTTCGTGGGCCGCGCGATCTGGAACTCGGCGGCGAAATCGAGGTCGACGAGGTATCGGGCGGCGGCGGCGGCGGCGTCGGGGCGGATAACGTCGATGAACTCGTGATTTCCGGCGGTGAGCCCGCCGGAACCCTCCCATTTCGTCTTGCAAACCGCCGCATTGTACCCTAACCCCCTCAGAAACCCCATCACGCTCCGCCGCAGAATCTGCTTGCTCGAATCCAAACACGCGTACATTTCAACCGCCGTAGCAACGTTAACGGCAAGAACCCGCATGAAAAAATCCGACTCATTATTCATCATCGCCGCCCCAAACCCAACCGGATCCTCACCCGCCTGACCCGTCTCCCACGCCGCCGACAAATCCCCCTCCTCATCCGACCCCTCCTCCGGCCACCCCTCGCCGGCATCCCCGTCAGCAAAACAAAACAGAAGATCCGAAAAACTCGGCGAGGATTCCTCACCATCACCCTGCTCGCTATGCTCGCTCCCACTGCTAACATATCCGGGTTCACCCGGATCACGACCGACAATCCGGGCCTTGACCCTATCATCAAGCGGGTCTGTCACTTTCTTCATCCTTCCAGAACCCACCATTATTCCTTGATTTCTTTCTGCAAATCTATATATATATACATATATATTCTTACAAGAAAGAATGTACCCTTCCCAAAACGATTTCTAATTTTCTATTTTCTATTTTCTATTATATATTATATGATGATGATGATAATAAGCAGCAGCTTACTGAGTTCATAAGCTGCCAATCTGTATATATATAAGGGCGATGAAGAGAAGAAGGAGCGAATAACTGTGGAGCAGCTGCTGCTTTAAAAGACATAATTCTCTGGCATTTATTTCCGAATATTCCATTATTTCACATATATTATATATTTTTTATTAAAAAAGAAACACAATTATAGGTTTCGCACCAATCTAAGTACATATTTTAACAACAAATCATGATTTTTATATGTGCTCAAATTTTTAATATGATATCTCATTAAGTGAATCGGAGTAAAATATTAATCTAATCTTGGCATGAAATATTAAGATAAGTAGTATGAGATATTTTCAACTAGGAATAATAAAGTTAGAATGATAAACACATCTTTTTACATTTGTTTTTTTATAATGAGAAAAATTTACACGTAACCACTATTAAGTATGTTACAGATTTAACTAAGAAGTAGTTGGTTTTAATCGATAAACTGCCTAGAAAACTCCTACGCCACAAGTAATTCATGATCTTTAGGTGTAAAAGTTATGTTCCAATCAATTAATCCTATTACCATAAGATTAAAAAGTAATTGTCTATTGCCATAAAAGGTTAAACTCCTTTTATTTAACCTTTAATTGATAATGGAAAAATGAAATTGTAATTTCAAGTTTGTTGAATATGGAAATGGTATTATAACAAAAGAACACTATTCATTCATATATACGAAGCGACTTTTTTTTAATCATTAATAGTTTACACAATGACTTAAATGTAGGTAAGTTAACCTCGGGTGGGGTGAGCTTGCCGACCCTTATTCTTGTTTGAGTTCCTTGACCTGACGGATGGGACCTGCAGCGAGCCCTCGGCGACTGAGAGGACTTGCGAGCCCCTCGGTGACTGAGAGGAGTAGTGGCAGTAAAAAGAATTCTTACTAACTAAACTAAGGAAACTCCTTTATTGACCTTCGAGGGAGGCTTACTCTGGGTAGAGTGAGCTGACCGATCTGTCCGAAGGGAACTTGAAGTGGAATAAGTCCTCTCTCTATAGTAGTAGCAAAAGAAAGAGCTCCTTACTAACCGTGACTAAAAGTCACTTCGCAAATAAGTAAATTTGCAACGATTGAAATCAATGAGAGAATAAATGGGGAAGAAAAACGTCTAAATTGCCCTCATTATTTTACCTATTAAATTGTTTCGACTACTTTTCACCTGCAATTTGGTTGTATGGACTGAAATTGAGAAAGAATGAGTAGTCACGATACTAAATTTACAGTTTTAAAACTCGTAGATTGCAATTAACAACACCTCAATAGTTATAGGACCAAAAGTGAAATTTTGTCAATTATTAATTTTCATATAATATAATTATATAGTTGTTGAAAAGATAATTGTTTGTTATTTATTATTCAAATCAAACCTTTCTTTATTGTTTTTTTTTTTTTTGTTAATAATTTTTAATTATTTTTCAATTTTTTTTATCTAATAGTACTTTTAATGTATTTTTTAAATATATAAATTTTATATACTAATACTAAACTTAATATTATAAAAAATTGAAATAAAAATAACTTCAATCAAAACACGTTAATCGAATCAGGCAAACAAAATGAGACATAGGAAGTAAAATAATCTCCGGACATACATATATTTCACAACATATATTATTATTATCATTATCATTATTAACAAATTTTAAAAATAATAATAAGGGAGCTCCCCTTAATTTGTCACCCCACTTTTCCTACATTTGAAGTGAAGTTTTGAGGCTCTCTATACATAGAGGGTCATTTTAGGTAAGAATATTATTTTTTCTAATGTTGCAAAATGCAGTGTCTAGAGTTTCAAAGATTTGGATTAAAATGTTATTCAAAATTCTCGTTTTACCGGATAAGGTGATATTTTGACTAAGTCAAAACATTTAAAATGATGGATTCACAATTTATCAAACAAGGCCACTATTAGTAAGTTATATTGTATATTAAAAAAAAAAAGGTTATTAATTTTAAAGATGCTAATAATTAGTAAATGTGAAAATAATTTATATTATAATTCTAAAAAAAAAAAATTCAATTAAGTAACTATATGCCACGTGTATCAAATCACTACTTTGACAAGATGGAGAGATGTAGCCCTAGTCCATATAGGACCCATTTCGATAAAGCCTAATATCATTGGCCATGATTATGTAACGCGATAATGTATACTTTATATATTAAATATTAAATAATATATGAATTATTGATCCAAAAAAAACTTCTGTTAAATTAAATATTTAATGCATAATTTCAACTATCTGAAACTGGAAACATTGTACGGCTACTAAAAAAAGAAATGAAACACCCATACTAAAATCGTATATTATTAACAAACAAATATTTTATCACGAATTGTTATCGAGAATCGAGAATTGCCATAATATTTGAACTTGAAAAAATTTAAATATTTATTTATTTAAATGTGGGATAATAATAATTAATAAGGATATACTTGGTGTATCCCAGCGCGTGGTGAGCAGATGAGGAGGCATATCCAACGGCGCCCGAGAATTATTCTTGTCGTACCCGGGTTTACGTGGAGGGAGGTGAGTGGGTGGGATGGTGGACCTGTCGGAGAGCTGCACGGGGTTGGCACGTGGGTGAAAACGCCACTAGAAGGTTCATCGTGTGGGTGGGGGGTGGGGGGTGTTTGGCTCTTCGTTAAATGGAAGAGGTGAAGTAGAAAAGGAGAGAGGGGATTTGATTTTTGTGAGGATAATGTGGAAATTGGGAAACGTGAGTGAGGTGGAAGCATATCTTGTGCAGAATAAACACAAAGTACAGTTATGCTGTGACTTGGTTCACAAGTTATTTAAACGTGTCAGAATTCACTTGGTTTTGAGTATCGCCATCAGTTAATGTATATTGCCAGGTTTTCTGGCCAGGTTGGGGAGAGAATTATAAGAAAACACAGAAAATAAAAATTAACGTGACTGAAACTTTAGTGAATGAGGCTTTTTCTTCTTTTTTTTTTTTTTGGATAAAGAGTCAAATAAGTTTCTACATTTTACTTGAAAAGTTAATTAATCTCTAAACTTTTTTAAAAGTGTAACTACACCATTTAGCATGTTAATGAAGTCCAAAAAATTGATAAATAATTTGCTATTACAGGTCATTAGGGTTTCGGGATCAATTTTATCCATTGCTGACAATTCGACGGCTGAATCGTCGCCTACCGTGTCTACTGGAGAAGGCGACCATGGTCACCTTTTTTAATGGAAGGTGGCCGGTTGGTAATTAACTCTTCGGTTTAATAAGAGAGAAAATGGTGCATGTGATGACCGAAATGATACATTGACTATAACAAACACTAATTTGATCCGGATGTCTGACGACTAAACAAATAAATGACTAAGGCTCTGTTTGGCAAACCTAGCTGAAAAGCTATAAGCTAGGAGCTGATAGCTGAAAAGGAGCTGAAAGCTGAAAAGCTATAAGCTCGGGGCTGAAAATTGAAGAGCTGTTAAACTAGCTGTTATGATTGAAAGTGTTTGGTAAAATTAGCTTTTTGATAAGCTGATAAATGTAAAAAGACTAAAAAGGACATCTTCATAAAATTTAAATTAGTTTGTTTACATATTAAAATTTAACATTTCGTTTTCCAAAAAAAAGTAAACATTTTTTAAAATAAAACTATTAGCATGATCATGATCTAGCATCCCATAATGAAGTAGCAATATTGTCATTGGTTGAAGCCATATTGCTTATTTAAAAATAACATTAATAATAATAATAATAATAATAATAATAATAATAATAATAAGCTAAAGATGAAGGGATTGATGTGAAGCCATATTGCTAATTTAATAATAATAATAATAATAATAATAATAATAATAATAATAATAATAATAAGCTAAAGATGAAGGGATTGACGTGAAAGTTGGGATAGGGGAAGAGAAAGAGTTTTAATTCATATAAGGTTAAAATATGTCATTACTTTAAAATAATAAGGGTAAAGATGGAAAAAAAGTTAGGAAACTAGTAGCTTATTTTGAAACGCTACCTAAAGTAGCGTTCCAAAATAAGCTCTTATTTTAAGCTATGAGCTTATTTGGGGAACATTACCAAACAGAGCTTATAGCTTATTAGTAGCTTAAAATAAGCTATAAGCTCCTAGCTTATCGTTGCCAAACAGAGCCTAAATTAGTTAAATTTTTTAAAGTTGAAAGAATAATTAAGGACTAACTTATTAATTTCGCTATAGTAAAAAGTTATTTGAGTAATTAACTCTTTGAATAATGTAAGGGATGATTTAAGGGCCGTTGCCCGTTGCATGCCCTCTAGATTGTTGCTAGTAATTTATTGGTAGTTGTGACTTGTGAGGAAACCAAATCGCCCACGTTGTTGCGGATTTCATTATATTGTTTATGTTATCACTTATCAGGCTATTAACTACCTTAAACTTGATAAGCCACGTGCATTATTGTGTTTAATATTTATGTCTTTACAGCTCCACCCCTCAAATAGTATACCAGTTAATTTAACAAAGTAAATTAAATCTGCTCATCATCTTAACAAATCTTGATTCTCTATGATTTTGTGAGTATTGAATACTAAAAGAAGAGTACGTACAAATTAAATATGTATTTAACTACGTGTGTGCGTAAATCTGCCGAAAATCAGATTAAAGCTGTGCTTGTCAATGTAGAAAATTAGACCAAGGTTGTGCTCGTCGATGTAATTGTGATATGTGGAAAATGATTTCGGTCAAATTGTGTCAAATGTCAATGATTTTCCTTGATTCCGATTTTTCAGTCTCTTCCAAACACTGAAAACTAGGAAAATGATTTTCATAAATAATTTTCTGGATTTTCAAACACATCCTTAGAGCATCTATATCAGGGTTAATGAGGGGTTCTTTCACGAATTTTAAGGCATTGCATCCTATTTGGAGGTGAAAGAAATAGGTGAGAGAAAAAAATAACCTTCTGTAAAGACCCACATAATAGAAAAGTGCATGTCAGAGAAAGTTGGAGTAGCTGTGCGCGATATGCGAACAGCAGTAGCCCCCACGGTCGTGCCTGACACTGCTTTTTATATTATTTTTTTATTTTAAAAAATCAATTTTGGTTTTTGTTCTCTCCCATCTCATCTTCTCTTTCCTAATCACACTTACAAACACCCCTAAAAATCACACAAGGAATCAACTATTATGGATGCTCTTAGTTTTCTCTCTCTCTCTCTCTCTCTTCTCTCTCTCTCTCTCTCTCTATATATATATATATATATATATATATATATATATATATATATATATATATATATATATATATATATATATATATATATATATATAATTAGGTTCTGGTGTGGCTGTGCGGTTTAATCTGGGCCATTCATCTCGCTTAAAGCAACGTCCAGGATTGCCAAAATTTTTTAAAAAAATGCCATGACAATTTTGTAATTTTTGCATCTATGTCAAAATCAAGGTGAGCGGATCTGTGATTAATGTGCGTGAGTTTTGTATATAAGATGTTAGAGGTTTGTGCGTAAGGTGCGTGAGTTTTGTGCTTAATGTGCGTGGGATTGTGCTTAACGTGAGTAGTTGTTAAAACTTAAAGTGTGGACTTTTGTGCTTAAGGTGCGTGCGATTTGTTCTTAATGTGAGCGGAGTTTGTGCTTAATGTGCGTAGGGTTTGTGCTTAATGTGTGTGAGGTTAGTGATTAATGTCAGTAGTTGTTGGAACTTAAGGTCTGTGAGTTAATACTTAAAGTGCGTGGGATTTGTGCTTAATGTGCGTGAGGTTGTGCTTAATGTGCATGTGTTTTGTACTTAATGTGCATGAGTTTGTGCTTAATATCAGTAGTTGTTGAAATTTAAAGTTTGTGAGTTAATATTTAAAGTGCGTGGGTTTTGTACTTAATGTGCGTGAGGTTGTGCTTAATGTGTGTGTGTTTTGTACTTAATGTGCGTGAGTTTGTGCTTAAGATCTAACACTTAAGGTGCGTGTTTCTATCACTTAATATGCGTCATTTTTAGCTTATGCTTCTTTTTTCCAGACACGCGCGCATTTTTTTTTAGTTTTATTTTATAATTTTCATTGATTTGAGCCGTTGATCTAAATTTGATCACGGCTCAGATCTAATCGCACAACCGCACGGAAAGCTATACCCGCACCTGAACCCTTCCATATATATATATATATATATATATATATATATATATATATATATATATATATATATATATATATATATATATATATAAATGGAATACTTTTATTTTTATGAATACAAAAAGACTTAATAAATAAAATTAAACTCGAAACTCAAAAATTGGGATATACCTCTATTGAACTTGTGTCGCTAAATACTCGTACATTAGTATCTCAACAAAGTAAAACCCATATCCCTATTTATTTATTTATTTATTTATTTTTTGTCATTGATAGGATTTAAACCACACAATGTTGCTGCTAGTAATGCAAAAAATGTATAGGTGTGTGGAAGAAGAGGAAAAATATAATGAGAGGGTGGGAATGCATGTTATGCTAGTAATGCAAAGATGTGTAGGTATGTGGAAGAAGAAGAAATATATAATGAGAGGGTGGGAATGCATGTAATTAACTACATTTTATGATTTAATGTTTTAAATTAAAAAGTAGTTCAAAGAATAAAGATAAAGATTATGCAGTAATAACACAAAATGGATTGAGAATAAAATATTATCACTATCAAATAATTCAACATTACCCTTAGACGACTAGACTTGTTTGCTATATTTGGATAGGTTAAACAACCCAATCAAATATAAATAATTAATCACTATTATATAAGTTTATAATTATAAAATAATTTATCAATCTTTGGGCGACTCATAAATATTTCATAATTATTAAACTTCAGTTTACCCAATACATTAGAAAACCAACATCATGTTATCTCATTATAAACATCACATAATTATGGGAGATTAAATTTTATTAAATTTGGTATCAATAAAACTTTATAATTTGACAACTTTAATGACTAACAAATTAATCGTAATTAGATACCAAATAAAAATACTATAATAAATAAAATTATAAAAATATCCACATACATAATTATCACTATAATTAATTATACAATTAATATGTAGTATCACCATTCTAGTTATACACTTAACTAACAAATATTTAATCTTTAAGTACTTTAATCAAAATCTAATGAAACACTAATGCATGAGATTTCGTGTCATGCATGAGAAAGTACCAAACTTCTTTCCCAATTGAAGTACTGTACTTCAAGTACTACCAGTACGAATTTGTGATAAAGGAGCAACAAAATTAACCTTCATGCTATCAAAAGTACGTACTATTTACAATATATATATATATATATATATATATATATATATATATAAACAATACATACATAAGCAGTAAGATGAATCCATATATAAACAATACATACATATTAAAAAAATTTCATCAGTTCATGGGGCCATCAACAGTGAGATGAATCCAGTTTATTCATACAATTTCTTAATGTTTTTTCATCATAATATATGAAAAAACATATATTTTACAACTTGTCTCAGTACTTAATTGATATTGGGTGAATATACCTGGCTCCATAATTTTGCCGTAGTTGCTTGAATTAGAAACTTGGTTACGTTCCTCCCTCTAGACCTTCCGCTTGTCTAAGAACTCTGATGGAGAGAGACTTTTGTTTTAGTTTTGGAAGGTTGGAGAGAGGACCAAAGAATCAGAATGGTTTAAAACTGTCTCACGTTCCATCAACGTTGATAAGTTATCTGATGAAGTTAAAACTACTATTTACCATTAACTGACCAATCATAGAATTATATCATTATTAAATATAAATAAATATTTATGAGCCATAAAATATAATAATGAGCAATGGAATAATAATAATAATAATAATAATAATAATAATAATAATAATAATAATAATTATTATTATTATTATTATTATTATTATTATTATTATTATTATTATTATTATTCTAACATTATAATCTATGACTCAATATGTAGAGGCTAGAGTCACTGTATAAGTAAATCGTTGATCGCTAATCAGTCCATTAGTCAGATCTTAGTTTTTATGCGCGCATATTCTATTATCTCGAGTCAGATGATAAACCATTACAGTAAGCCCGACATCACATTACTATTATCTTGTTTATCAGTAGAAAGATTATGACCCTGTTTGGTAAAATAGTTAGCCTATAGATCAATTTTGACTTATTTGACCACTATTAGTTGTTTGACTTCGTTAAAAATCAATACAAATGTTTGGTTAATTAGTTTTTTGTAACTCCAAAATGTTAAAATTTATTTTTCAATTAACTTTTTGAGAAAAAAAATTATACCAAACAGCTATCAGCTAACAACTAATTTACAAAACACTTTTCTATAATCAACTAATGTTATCAACTAACTAATTATATTCTCTAACTAACCCAATCAGTTATCTAACCGCCATTTATCAGAAGGGACCTATGAGTCATTTTGTATCCCGTGCAGATTAGAGTCTCCTAATTTACAGGTACTTTTGTCAGGACACAGATATTCATAATTGTTGGCAAATGGTGATAAGGTGTGGGCCGTGTAGCCTACTAGATAATGGGCTTGACAAACAGGCTGGTCCAATTAATGTGCTGGGCTGAACGAGCTTGAGTCTAAACCGTGGGCCTAGGTGTACGTGAAGGTTGGCCTATGGGTGTAACTGCTAGATAATGGGCTGGGCAAGTAAGGTGTTGGGTTGAGGGAAAGTTGGCCCATGGTGTCGGGCCTATACGTTGTCCAAGTCTTATTGGGCTTTGGGAAGAAGGTGATACATAAGCTTGGAGCGTTATGCTATGCAACCATGTGTAGTGCGTACACGGTTGCAAAAACGTCGTCGTTTTGACGTCCAACTTAAAAATAAAAAAAATTCAGTTTCAATTGCCGTTAACAATGTTATGTTGTGCATAATTTGAACTATACATCCATAACTTCATAACTATATATTTAAAATTGCATAACTATACATTCATAACTTCATAACTATACATTCAGAATTGCATAACTACACATCCATTAACTTCATAACTATACATTCAGAATTGCATAACTACACATCCATTAACTTCATAACTATACATTCAGAATTGCATGTATAACTACACATCCATAACATCATAACTATACATTCAGAATGTGAAATTATAACTTCATAACTATACATTCAGAATTGCATGCATAACTACACATCCATAACTTCATAACTATACTTTCAGAATGTGAAATTATAAAATTATGAACATATATTTACGTAACTAACGATAATCGAAAAAGATTTTTTAAAAAAGTAAAACGACATCGTTTTTGCAATCATATGCACCATGCATGATGCACACGGTTGCACGACATAATTTTCCCATAAGCTTTATTTTTATAGCAGTTATGGCGTGTAGGGTTCAAATTCAATCAATTACAAAAAAAAAAAAAAAAAAGTTATAAAATTGATTTTGTGATTATTATCATACAAACATTTGGAGACTTATAAGCTAGTTGAGTCACAGTTTGTAATTTATATATTCACCGTTCTTTAAAGTAATAGAGGTGATAAACTGTTTGCACGAGCTTAACTCACTGGTTTAGTATGTAGTATTTAGAAAAAGAGATTAATGTTTGAACTTCGAAAACGACAGTGTGTGAATTATGTCCATTTTTTGTATACATTGATATTTGGTCCTGTCAGAAATTTTTGAGGTCGAAGATTTAATATTTTGGAAGAAAAATAACCCTGATAAACTTTTAAAGGGAAAATGGCACTTTTTCCCCCTGAGTTATATACTTATAGCACTTTTCCCCCCTAAATTATTTAAGTGGCTCTTTTCCCCCCTAAAATGTTAAATAGACATATTTACCCTTAAAGTAAATATTTAAAATAAATATTTCATTTATTTTTCTTCTCCAACAAATTATTACTATAATTTGGTTCAAACCAAACAGATATTATAGCAACCAAACCAAAATATTCCAATTACAATTTAGAATCAAAACGCGATATTTAGAGTTTATTAAAATCGCAAATCGAAATGGCCGGTTCATGTTCCGAACTGAAAAATAAAATACATTTATTGTTGAATTTAGACTATTTTAAAATAAAAATAAAATATTTAAAATAAAGACGGTTCAAAATCACGAACCGGATCCGGAACCGCCGGTTCGCGGTTCATGATCCAGTTTTTTTTGTTCATAAATTTAATAAATTGAAATCTAAATATTGGATTCTAGATCTGAATCATAACCGGAAACTTTTAATTCGATTGCTATAGTGTCCGGTTCAGTTCGAACCAAACTGTGGTCATTGCTACATATACACAATAATTTGTTGGAGAAGTAAAATAAATAAAATGTTTGCTTTAAGGGTAGAAATGTCAATTTAATATATCAGGGGGAAAACCCACCACTTTTAAAATAATTGAGGGGGCTAATGTGCTTACATAAATAATTGAGGGAGAAAAAGTGCTATAAGTATATAACTTAGGGGGAAAAAGTGCCATTTTCCCACTTTTAAATTTGTGATTTAAATAAACTTATAGAAAGGTATCTGTAATAGCCTGAAATCATGCCGTGAGACCTTCTTATAAAAATTATGATAAATAGTTTGATTTTAATTAGATTATTTTTTTTATGATTAGTTTAATTTGATTTTAAAATTAGATTATTTGAATTCATTTTTTATGGATTTATCAAAACAATCAAGCAGAAACAGACCAAATGGCTTTACTTTATACTATTCGCGCGCGTCATGCATATTTACCCTCACTCGCGCTACTGCTTGCACGCGCTCCACTCTTCCGCTCTGTTTGGATTTTCCCAAAAAACAATGACACTTTCGACATTTGGGAAGTCTTTCATATACTTTCCACATAAATCAACTTTTATATATATATATATATATATATATATATATATATATATTTCCAAGATTGTCTATGTTTTTGGAAAATCTTAAGATGGTCCTTGCTCAAGTGTTGCATTTGCAAACAACCACTACCACTACCCAAATAGCCAACAACATGCCTTACCGAATGAGTAAAATATAATTTTTGTAACAGAATAATATTTTACATACTTAATAATTTATTCAGGATTATTTTATTATGTATCTAGATCAATGATAGTATTATATTTTACACTGCCTTCATAACAAACAGACAACAAAATAGTCCAAAAGACAAAACAATAATTATTTTTTGAGAAAACTTTACAATGTCTTATAATTCACTAAAAAAGTTAACTCAGTGCATAAAACATAATTCTCGTACCTAAAGACCATCAATTCAAATTTTACTAACATCCTGTCTCACGAGGCCTTCATAATATGATTTATCTCTCTTGTATGATTTGTGATTGCAAGTTTTTCTCGTCACAAACAAAATGTCATTAAAATATGAGTAATACTATATGTACTCCCACTTTCTACTCCATTTTATACTCCCTGCTGAAGTGTCATTATTTGATTGGCTTAAATAATAAAGTGGGCCATTGTTTTATTAGTGCCCGTGTGATAGAAGTTTATACATATATCATTTTCCTTAAAAGATAAAACAAAAATAAATTATTTGTTTATTTACAAATTGTTACTTAAAAACTTTCCTTATTTATGCTTATAAATATTACTCCGTATTATGGAAGGTTTTAGTTTCACCATAATGCAATAACCGACATGGCTTTCCTCGGACGTCATTCAAAACTAACAGCAAGCTAGGAGTGAAGGAGAGGGAGCGTGGACGGATGCGGACGTTAGAGCGCGTGAGAAAATGCTCGCATTAGGGCACATGGCCTGCTTCCCTTGGCTGCTTCACTGAATTTGCTATTCTGAGCTCCATAGCATAGATATAAGGTTTGGTCCGATCGAACAATTTTTCGGTTTTTTGTAATAATCCGTCCCCAGTCACCGGATCACGCACGCACGCGCGGCCATGATTCACCGTCGCCGATAGACCAGAATCCGGATCTGGAAAGGCGAAATCTCGAGGGGCGCATAATCATATAATTGTTGGATTGTTGTTTGTGTTCTATATATGTCTCGGCAGCCAAACTATGAGTTTCAAGAGTGGTGGAATAAGCAGAGGGTGGAGGAGGACAATGGCGTCTTCTCTTCCGGCTCGTCTTCCGGCGCTTCGCCGTCCTCCGCGGAATCGCATAGCTTTTTGAATGTGGAGATCCGCAGCCCTAGCGGCGATGGCGCATTGGACAAGGAACGGACTCGCAGCGCTCGGCAGCTGTCCTGGATTTACCTCATTAAAATCCAGCAAATCGCCGGCTCAGTCGCGTTCATCACCAATAGCTTCATCTCTATCGTCCGCACCGCCAATCGCCGTATCGCGGCCTCCAGTTCCGCCGCGCCGAGAGCGGAGTCCCGGTTGTATCGGGTAATTAAGGTGTTTTTGACGGTCTCCGTGCTTCTGCTACTCTTCGAGCTAATTGCTTACTTCAAAGGATGGCATTTTAGTCCGCCTACGGTGGAATCCGCGTCGGCCGAGGTTGTGGACTTGGTGGAGTACGTCTACGCTCACTGGCTGGAGATTAGGGCCAACTATTTGGCGCCACCATTACAGGGCTTGACCAATATGTGCATTGTTTTGTTCTTGGTACAGTCATTAGATCGACTGGTTTTGGTGCTGGGCTGCTTCTGGATCAAGTTCAGGGGGTTGAAACCGGTGGCGCAGATGGAGTACTCGTCGGACTTGGAGAATGCACAGGATTATCCGATGGTGCTGGTGCAAATACCAATGTGCAATGAACGGGAGGTAAGAAGATGTGGATTTCAAATCTTTGCTATTTTTATTATTCTTGCTATTCTTGCTATAAATAGTAGATTTTATTTATTTTAGTAATTTTGGAGCTTTACTTGTCTGTTTCTGTTTAATGTCTTTTCTTGAAGCCCTATATCAAGCTAGACATTTATGAATGAGCCATCTTATTGTATAATAATCTTTTTTTTTTTTTAAAACTATTTTATAATAATCTTGATGATTGAAACCTTACAACTTCACAGACAATTATGTCATAGTAATAAGTTGTGATGATTAATGGACCAAATTTCACAACTTTCCTAATAATTGGGGACAAACTCTTCTATATAATGATTGATTAACACTTCTTTTGCTGGATTATAATATATTCATCCTCTCATTGTGAACTAATTATTTGATTCTTCTATATGATCAACCTTGGGAATGTGCACAAATAATAAGCCGCTAACCACCTGTGATTAAAATCCCATAATTTGGGTGCCTTTAATGTTCTTGCTGTCATTTTTGTTGTCTTAAATTTAGGCAAGCTTTATTAACTTTTTCCCCTTCCATAAAAGATAGGCATTAAGTTTCTCTCTAAGATGAGTGTTAATTCACTTGTTGTGGTGTCATTAGGTCTACCAACAATCAATTGCGGCAGTATGTACTCTGGATTGGCCTAAGGAAAGAATGCTTGTACAAATTTTAGACGATTCTGATGATTCAGATGTTCAAGATCTTATAAAGGCAGAAGTACATAAATGGCAAAACAAAGGAGTAAACATCATATATAGACATCGTCTTTTACGCACAGGCTATAAGGCAGGGAACCTAAAATCTGCAATGGGTTGTGACTATGTTAAAGATTACGAATTTGTTGCTATTTTTGATGCAGATTTCCAACCAGCATCTGATTTTCTGAAAAAAACTATCCCTCATTTCAAGGTAATTCTCTTAAAATGCTCTCTTTCTATCTCTCTCTGGTACATAAATTGGCAGTGACATTAGCTGACTTGAACATTATTGGTCAAGGCGTCAATGAATGCCCTGGATCCTAAGTAACAAGATTGTCATGGTAAAGGGGTGCATCTAATTATCTTGTTACTCTCTTTTTGTACCCCTGGCTAAAAGATCAAAATTTGAGTAGACAGAGTAACAACTTAAGGTGCAGGACCAGCTTTTTGCTGTTGAGAAAGGTATCACCATTCTGCCAGATAATGAGGGTCTGATGGAATGGCTTGTCATCTATGTAATATTCATGCTGAGCAAAAATCAATAATTATGAAAAATTAGGAGCATTTTTTTTTTTTTGGGTGGGGGGGGGGGGGGGGGGGGGAGGGGTAGGTGGGGGAGTAAATTTGAGGGGAACGGGATTGAACCTAAAACTCCTTATATAGTGTTATGTTTGTATCACTAGAACACAAAGTCCTTGGCCTTGAGCAAGCTTGTTGAACTTTGATTGTTTATCAACTACTGTAATAGTCTTAATTGACTAGGTGATGTTTGCAGTGAAGAACTGATTATTATTATTTTTTTTTAATTTACTGTTGAAGGGAAATGATGAACTTGGTTTGGTTCAAGCAAGGTGGTCTTTTGTGAATAAGGATGAGAATCTGCTAACAAGATTGCAGAACATAAATCTGACTTTCCATTTTGAGGTTGAGCAACAAGTCAATGGATGGTTTGTCAACTTCTTTGGTTTCAATGGAACTGCTGGTGTTTGGAGGATCAAAGCACTAGAAGAATGTGGAGGCTGGTTAGATCGAACCACTGTTGAAGATATGGATATTGCTGTTCGTGCTCACCTTTGTGGATGGAAATTTATTTATCTAAATGATGTTAAGGTTTGTAAGCTCTAAAAGATCTTCAATGATGGTTTTTGGTGTCACATTGGAGGGTTCTCAAATTCATCCTCTTTTTGTAGTGCCTGTGTGAACTCCCAGAGTCTTACGAAGCATACAAGAAGCAGCAGTACCGCTGGCATTCAGGTCCAATGCATTTGTTCCGCTTGTGCTTTTTTGACATACTCCGTTCAAAGGTTAGTGTGCTTCTCTTGCTGACTAATGCGTGGATCATTCTGTGAATGTTGGTTAGGAGATGTAGCTTCTTCTAACTAAATTATCAGTGAGGATGTTAATCAGCATTGTTTGCGACTGAAAATACATGGTTGGACCCAATAGTGATAGAAAAATTGGATATTACTTTTTTGTATAGTAATTAGTGACAATGTCAAGCTCTGTCATGAAAACTTAGTGGATAAGCAAAATATTCGACCTTTCAATTAAACAGGGTTCAATTAAACAGAGAACAATTATGTTAAGGAATGTGGCCATAGTAATTACAAGAACTAATTCTAGTTTAGTCTTCAAATTATATAAAACAATGTTTGTTATCCCTTTATTGCTTTGTTGATTCAAATGGTTAATATGAAATGAAAGTGAATTATTATATCTATACATGTCTTTCATATTTCAGGTAAGTTGGGCCAAGAAAGCAAACCTGATCTTTCTGTTCTTCCTGTTGCGCAAGCTTATCCTACCATTTTATTCGTTCACTCTCTTTTGCATAATTCTACCACTGTCCATGTTCCTGCCCGAAGCTGAGTTACCAGCTTGGATAGTGTGCTATATCCCTGGAATTATGTCAGTCCTGAATATCCTTCCAGATCCGCAATCATTTCCATTCATCGTGCCCTACCTCCTGTTTGAAAACACAATGTCAGTGACCAAATTTAATGCCATGATATCGGGACTCTTCCAATTGGGATGTTCTTATGAGTGGATTGTTACTAAGAAACTAGGCAGGTCTTCAGAAGCCGATTTAGTAGGCATGTCGGAAACTGATTCTGAACCACTACTGCAGAATAGTTCCGTCCACAGATCCTCCTCGGATTCTGGTCTTGCCGAGCTCAGCAAACTAGAAATGACCAGAAAAACAAAAAAGAAGAGGAAAAACCGGTTATACAGAAAAGAGCTCGCTCTTTCGTTTATTTTGTTAACTGCAGCATTGAGAAGCCTTTTGACTGCACAGGGCATTCACTTCTACTTCCTGCTCTTTCAAGGGATCACTTTTCTAGTAGTCGGTCTGGATTTAATTGGAGAACAGGTGAACTAATCACTCTTTCCTCATTCCTCTGCACACTGTTTTGGCATGTATTCTATTGAGACGAAAGTTCAGCCTTCGATATTAGTCCACAAATGTCGGACAATATTCTTTCTTGGCTGGTAAGGAGTCCAGATTACAAAACCATTATCATACCTCAATATTGGCAGGTGATTTCTTCAAAATTTGCAGTGTTGTGTTCAAGAGATATGATAGAGTTGAGTGCCAGTGGGATTGGCAATTCATCTGATTGTAATTTATTATAGAATTATCATTATTATTATTATCATAGGCTGATAGGCATACTACCTCTGGCCGTTTGATAGCTTATAAAAGTGTTCATTCTTTACATTTTTTGGGTTCCACCATGCCAGTATCGCATTGACAGGTTCTGTAGTCTGTACAATTATATAGTCCAATTTTTTGGGAGAGAGATATGGAACATTGTTAGATCACTATTATGCCCTTGTCTAATAATTATTGTGCAATGCAATTTGATCTACACTTGTATGCATATTGCTATATCTCTGAGAATTCTTTTTACTATGTATTCATAGAATTGGACAGAGGTATAAAGCAAAGCCCAGTAAAACTTCATAGAGTTATCAACTAATAAAAGTTCATGGCAAATTACAAAAAGTTTTGAGAAGAAAATAAAGTTGGTGAAAATTTAGTGAGGTGGAATTAAGCAGCACCAGCTCCACCCTTGCCCTTCTTTCTTTGGATCTTTTTCATGTAGAACTCGAGTTCTTTGCCCTCCAAAATGTAACTGTTAATTCATTTAGGACACGAAAGTAAAACTGTTATAAGGAATACAACATAGTGACTGGGAAAAGAGATGTAAATAAAATGTGGTATAGTTTGTCATACCCATCAGCCCTCCCGCATTGGCCAGGTCGGGAAGAGATGCAGGCCATCAGCCTACCAGCACCAAATTGCTCTTCAAGGTGAGCATCGAGTTTACGATCCTTCTGTCGTTTCTCTAGTTTCCTAACAACATGATTACTCTTCTTAGTCTCCTCAGCAGCCGCGGTTTCTCCTTCCTGCCATGATTAAGTCAAAAGAAGTATTAGAATGGAGGAACGGTTTGGATATAGTGATTGTAATGTTTCTCAAAAGCATCAAGTCTCGTTAATGAAGTAAAATTTTCGCATGTGATTGGACAATAAAAGACGAATAAATTCAACACCTCAGCAGCTTCCTTCTTGACAGGCCCCTTCTTCTTCCTACCAATGTCAACACCGTAGTGCTGGAGGTACCACTGCTTGAAAGGGGCTGCATCGACCTGAACAATTGCACTCTTCACCAGAGTTTGTGTCCGAACAAGCTCATTATTCGAGGCATTGTAGACAACATCCAGGACACGTGTCTTCCTAGTAACAGCTTCACTACCCCAAGAATAATTTCCTGTGTCCAATCTCAGAGCCCTCCATTTCACATTGCCTCCTCGCACACGAATTCTTCTTACTGTTTTGTTGCTTGATAGTTTAGTATTTGCAGGTTGACGACCAAGCTCATACCTTTTCAATACAAATGAAGCAAAGTAAGAAATATTATACACACAACGGTATAATCTACAAAAACAAGTGACAGTATCCCCAGCAGTGAAAACAAAGAGACATCACTGGAAACAGATGGCAATAGTTAAGAATTGTGTAATGACACCAAATATGTCAAGAAACCCTAGGAGCCGAAACCACATTGTAACATTCTTCACATATACCTACACTGATAAACATAGAAACGACGCCCCCCAAGAGAAGATTTCACAGACATCAGGGTACCAGTGTTGTAAAAATCGGCCTAGGTGGCCGCTTAGGCACGACTTGGCCAAGTTGAGCACCCAACTCGGACGAGTGCTTTTTTTTGCCTACTGGGCTACTCAACTAACCATCTAACATATGTGAGAATTATAACAATCTAACAACTCCTGAGTGGGAAATGGAAAATGTGTACACGATATACTCGAATTACTTGGTAGGCGCTAGACGCCCCCAGGCACTCGACTAGTAGCACCTAGTGCCTTCTGCAACATTGCAAGGTACTATATGTAGAGGTTTTCAATTCATGAAGTACTATTTGTCTATTTCCCTACAGGCTCAAGTTCACTACCTATTATCCATATTCTATAATCCAACTGTCAAGAAATCAAGAAAAATTCATGAGCTGAAATGAACTTAATTCTGGAAACAGGGAAGATGAACCACAAGTAAACAGTTTCAATATCAATTCAACATAAAAGGTCAGAATCTCTAAGCTCATATACAATCAAACTTTTCACATATACAACCATCATGAACTGTAACAGAGCAGAGTGAGAACCCTACTTTCGCTTCTTCCTCCATGCCTTCTGCTTGCCACCAGTGGCACGCCTCTTGTGCATTGAGTCACGAGAGATACCTTTTCACAAACACATGGAGGGCAATAAATACAAGTATATACGCACAAGAAATCAAATGTACAAACTTCAAACGGGTAAACGGGCATGAAAGAAAGGGAAATAATGGTGTGCATGAGCCTCCCTGAAGAGGATTGATCCAAAGGGGTGAGAGAGGAGATCCGTACCCATTTTTGCAGAGAGCTAAGGCGTCTCCTCCTTCAATCTCTCTCTCTCTCTCTCGCGGCCGTCGAATCTGCCAACTTCTGCTGTCAGCGAGAGAGGTTCAAACTTAAAACCCTATAGGCTTGCGTTAGTGGATCGTTTGTAGCAAAAGATTTGGGCTTAATTTTTCTATTCCTAATTTAATATGGGCTTCATTGGGCCTATTATGGTCCAACCAAACCTAGTGGGCTTTTAGTCTCACAATCTTCCAAAAGGACTTATCATGGCAAATTATACTGTATGGTGCATACGGATGCAAAAACGACGTCGTTTTAATAAAACGCGCGTCTCCCCTTAAAAGAAAAAAAATCAGGTTCGATTCCCAACAACAACATATGAACTAACATTCCATAATCGATAAACTATAATTCAATAATCGTTGAACTATAATTCCATAATCGATGAACTATAATTCCATAATCTAATCTATAAACTAAAATTTTTAGAATGAATGAACTAAAATTCCATAATCTATAAACTAAAATTTCAGAATCGATGAACTACAATTCCATAATCGATGAACTATAATTCCATAATCAATGAACTATAATTCCATAATCTATGAACTAAAATTCCAGAATGAATGAAAAATATAATGTTGTTGTTGAGAATCGAACCTGAAATTTTTTTTAAAGGGGAGACGCGCGTTTTTTTACAAAACGACGTCGTTTTGGCATCCGTATACACCATGCATGGTGCATACGGATGCACAGCATAACTATCCACTTATCATGACCGCAATGATAACTCAGTTGGTTCTTGAGTGGTAAATTGAAAGTAACACAAAATTTGTTTAGCATATATAATATATAAACGTAAATGTGCAATTCAACTATAAATTTAAACTTTTACAGGGCGTTTGGTTGGAGAGGGGGAATTACGTGGGAAAAGAATTGCAATTCCATGGGAGATGAATTACTGGGAATAACGTGGGAATTTAAATTTCAGTGTTTGGTTTACAGGAATAAAATTACTGGGAATTGAAAGGGATTAAGTAGTATAAAGTCAAAAGTGTCCATTTTTGTTGTTAGGCATTAATTTTAGGTCAAAAAAGAATGGGTAATTTTGACATCACTATCTTTTTTTCTTCTTAAAATCCCGGGGAACATGAGATTTTAATTCCATGAAAATTGGGGAATTGTAATTCCATCCCTTTCAACCAAACAAGAGAATTTTGTGGCCTTTGGAATTAGGTGGGAAGGGAATTTAAATTCTCTTTCAACCAAACACCCTGTTAATTTCCTTTCAACCAAACACCCTGTTAGTTGAAATAGAACACATGTTTCAATTTGATATCAGAACTAACCACATGCCTAGTCATTGGTTCGAATATTCACGTCACCCAGATAACAAAAGAATGACTATCCAACTAAAATGAGCAATTGAAATTACAATGCATGTGAAGTCAAGGTAGTATTACTATATCACAAGTAGCTAGTCTCCTGGTCATGTGTAGTTAACGTGTAACTTAGATTGCGTGCAAATTGTTTCATTATTCAAGTCCATTACATAACTTTTTTAATTGAAAAGGTTAACACGTGATTCAACGTGCATTAAATCAGTCATTTATTCCAAAGTTGTTGCATGTGCTCCCTTCAACATTTCAAGTGCGCTCACTTAAAATAAGTAAATGGATAGGGTGCTGTCCTACTTACACCTGACCATGCACACACCCCATAGTATGGATTTAAAATGGTTAGAAAATGCCAAGAAATCTGTACTAAAGTAAGCATAACATGATTTCTGCATTATAAAGTTACAGGTTTAATTACATTAATAATAAATTTAGTTTAACTAAAAAAATATATGTATAAACAATTCCAACTGAGTTGGTCAGACAATTGGTAATGTTTCAAATTTGAATTCTTATAAACCAACTTAATTGACGTGAGTAGTCCTATATTTTCATCCCTTAAGAGAGGTTGGGAGTTCAAAACTACTCTCGTATGAAAAAATCAATATGACTAACACTTTATCCCACTGATCAGATGCGAACCGGGATTAATATGATAGGAACTTTAAAATGTTTTCTATAGTTAATTTGAATTCAAGTATGCATCAAGTTGATGATATAATATTTCCCACATTCCCTATATTTTGCAAGCTTTTGTGTAGCATGGCACCAAAGAGATCCACACCAAGAAATCATGGGCCTCTTCTTCCATCTTCTTCTCTTCTTATTGGCCATAGCTTCTTTCTCAGGTAAGCTTTTCTAAGGTTAGTTGAAGATACTGATCTGATGTAATCTAATCATTTGTGGACATTCCTGATTCTTCTGTGTTTTTTCGTTTGGTAAAATGTACAGAAACCTCGTCTGCAAACCTAGGAGTCTGCTACGGCCAGCTCGGGAACAACCTCCCAACTCCGAACAAATCGGCGGAGCTTCTCCGGCAACTCAACGCTTCCTACGTCAAGATCTACGGCGCCGACCGACAAATCCTAAACGCCCTAAAAGGCGTCAAAATACACGTTTTAATCATGGTCCCCAATGACCTCCTCCCCAACATTTCCTCGAACCAAGCACTCGCCGACGGCTGGGTCAGAACAAACGTGGCCGCCTTTTACCCGGCGACCAAGATCCACTACGTCCTAGTCGGCAACGAAATCCTCAGCCCCTGGAACGACGACTCTATCTGGCCCCACCTCGTCCCCGCCATGCGCAGAATCAGATCGGCTCTCAAGAAATCCGGGCTGGGAAAAATCAAGGTCGGAACGCCGGTCGCCATTGACATGGTGGACGCCGTTTTTCCGCCGTCAAACGCCACGTTCCGCCGCAACATCTCCGACATCATGGTCGACATGTTGCAGTTTCATAAGAAGACAAAATCCGTGTTTTTCGTTGACTTGTACACTTACTTCCCCTGGGTGGATCAGTTCAAGAAAATCGACCTCGATTTCGCGCTGTTAGAGCCCGGGAATGTTACCTATTCGGATCCCGGGTCCGGGTTCAAGTACACCGATTTGCTGGATGTGATGATTGACGCCGTTATATACGCCATGAAGCGGGTCGGGTTCCCGGACATACCGTTATTCCTGGCGGAAACGGGCTGGCCCAACGGCGGAGATATCGATCAGATTGGCGCGAGTGTTCGCAATGCCGCCACGTATAACCGGAACGTGGTGAAGAAGTTCACGGCGCAACCGCCGGCGGGAACTCCGTTAAGGCCGGGAGTGGCAATGCCGGCGTTGATCTTTGCACTATATAACGAGAATCAAAAATCGGGTCCGGGTACGGAGCGGCATTTCGGGCTGTTGTACCCGAACGGGACCAACGTGTACGAGATAGATTTGTCGGGTCAATCCCCGGAGCCGACGTACGCGCCGTTACCTGAGCCGACTAACAACGAGCCATATAAGGGTAAGATATGGTGCGTGGTGGCTAGAACGGCTAACCAGACTCAACTGGCGGCTGCAGTGGCTGAGGCTTGTAAGCAAGGGAGTCGGACCTGTAAAGCGATCCGACCCGGTGGAAAGTGCTATAAACCGTATTTGACTATTCTTCATGCAAACTATGCCTTTAGTTCTTATTGGGCTCGATTTCGAAAGTCCGGAGCCCATTGCTATTTTAATGGGCTTGCAGTCCAAACTACAAAGAATCCAAGTAAGTTTCTCAATTTTCAAAACATTTTTTAAAAAATGACATCTATAACCCTTCGATTATACACGTCAATCATTACGTAACTTTAGCTCCTCAGTTATTTTCAATACAAATTTACTCTTTTTTTTTTATTAGTAAAGTGTCTAATTCATTTTTTGAGAAAGTAAATCTATTATTCTAGTAATAACTAAATGACTAAATCTACACTTCAAATAATTGAAATATACTAAATTTACATCTTAGTCACAGCTAATATACTTAAATTACAATTTTCTCAAATATTTTCAATTATGTGAGTATCAACAAGCTAATAAAGGTATATTTTAAATTAATACGGCATGTAGAAAATGCCATTTTTAAAATAAAAAACTAATAGGGGTATATTTATAGTATTTAAATGTTATGTAAGTGATTGATTTTTTCTTTTTAATTTTTAGAAATACATTAAATTTTTACTTATGATGTTGTATATTTTTTAAAATATTATATTGATTTTTTTTTCATAGGTTATGGATCGTGCAAGGTTCCAAGTGTTACCATTTGAGAAAAGTTAAGGTAGGAGGCATCTATGATCTATCCCAGTATGAATGCAGGATGATAAAATGTATTAATAATAATACGGCCATATTTGGTAACATAGTTAACGTATCAGTTAATTTTTTCTTATTCAATTATTATTAATTGTTTGACTTGGTTAAATCATCAATATGAATGTTTGACTAATTAGCTTTGTGTAACATCTTATTGCTCCAATATGCTAAAATTCTTTTCGATAAGTCTTTTGATAAAGTCGTTTTGCATATAATTATCAATCAATTAACAGCTAATTTACCAAACATTTTTTTACAATCAGCTAATATCATCAACTAGTCAACTTCATTAACTCAATCAGCTAATAGCTATTTACCAAACATCTCAATGAATTGTTTGGGAAGAATAAATTAAATTTCTTTAATTTTCATCACTACGATTTTGACTATCTTATTGGCATCATTTAGATATAGACGTTTCCAACTTTCCATCTTAATATTCATTTGATACTTTTGAATTTGTTAATTTACCCACAAGTAAATCATTTAAAAAGGAAAAAAAAAAAACAACGATTAATGATTAAAAACATTACAACATTATTGTTTTCCAAATTGTCCACTAGTTCCTAACGATTGTTGCACATTCTTTTGGTCAGAACGAAGGAATTAAGGGGAAAAGGAATTGTAATTCGGTGGGAAAAGAATAAGGTGAGAATAAAGTAAGAATTCAAATTACGTTGTTTTGTAGGAAGAAATATAATTTTGAAGTTGGGAAGAAAAGAAGTGATATAAAGACTAAAATACACTTGTGTAATAATAATAGTAATAACAACTATGGGTAGTAGTGTCATTTCATTTGTTTTTCCTTTCTAAAATCCATTGAATTGCAATTCATGGGAGTACCCCATGAATTGCAATTCGACAAAAGGAGGAAATTGCAATTCCCTCCATCCAAACAACGTAATTGAAGCATCCATTGAATTGCAAGTAAACTACAACGAAATTACAGTGAACCAAACAACTTGTTAATTTCCAAATTGTCACGTCTACTGTATTAATGTAAAATGTATAGTGACCCACACACTAACACTAATTATGTTTATATTAGGTAATATTTTAAAGGGTGACAAAACACTTGATTATACTTGATGCAATTAAAATCATTAAAATAACATAATGTATAACCATGAATTGTATGTCATGCCCTCGAACACATCCCGATGAGAACAAAAATTTCTACAGATAATTTTTATTATTGATCATAGCCTTAGTTTGGTGATGAAAAACATGATTTGCACATACATACGTAGCATCAAAATTGTCACACTAAAGTCGATATGATTTTGTTACTATCTGTCCAAGTTTATGAATGAGAACAACTAACCAATTACTTATGCTATGACTTTGTATATCCTTTAATCTGTTGATATCTAGTCATTGTCTTTTGCTTGTGACAAGTCCGAAATTAAATTTTTGCCAATAAAAACAACAAAATCACTAGTTGATCAAGATACAAAGAATCTAAGTAAATTCTCAACTCTCAAAATATTTCTTAAAAATGACATGTTTAGCCCTTCGAGATTATACTCGTTAATCATTAAAAAATTTTAACTCTTCCGTTATTTTCAACACGGACTTACTCTTTTCATTATTATTAAAGTGTCTGATTCAATCTTTGAGAGACTAAATTGATAACTCTAATAACAACTAAATAACTAAATCTACACCAAATAATTGAAATACTAAATTCACATCTTAGTCACAACTGATATATTAAAAGTACTATTTTGTCAAATATTTTCAATTAATTGGAATCAACAATCTAACAAAGGTTAATTTATCGCACAAGAGAATCATAAAAAACAACGATACTTTTGAATTTGTTAATTTATATCACATAAATGAATCATAAGAAAACAACGATAAATGATTAAAAACATTAATCCATACAACATTATTATTTTCCAAATTGTCCACTAGTTCCTAACGATTGCTGCACATCCTTTTCCAAATTGCCACCCCCATTTTCTATTAATGCACAACGTATATATAGCGCCCACAACATCGAAACTAATTATATTATTTATGTTGGGTAAGACCTCAAAAAGTTACAGAACACTTAATTATGAGAGTGTTTGGAAAAATGATTTATAGTTAAAACTCAGTTTGTTTGATTGGTCAAACAGCTAATATGAATGTTAGATAAATAACTTTCTGGCTTAGTTTATGGGTGCCAATAGGTTAAAAATGAAAAAACTCAGCTTATTGTTTTAAAAGTTTAAACTAATCTTAATAGTTGTTTTTTTTAATGCTATTGATTCTATTACAATGTAGTATGACCTCTCATCTGAGGGGCCATAGTCATGCCGCTAGACCACAAGGCCTTTGGCTAACCTAATAGTTGTTGAATTGGTTATTGTAGTGTTAATATTTATTCAATACTTATTCAAATTTATATTTTTTTGGTCGCCTTGTCTCTCCATAAAAGGTAGCCATCGTGGTCGCTTTCTTTGATCTGAAGAAAGCGACCACGCCAGTTGTGTTCCTCTTTAAGAATGAGATCGATCAGGTCGACTTTTCCGCCGGCAGTCGACTTGAAATTGAACTTATTTGATCAATTTTAATGAGTTTGATGATTTTTTTTATTGCACATTTTTTTAAATTTTAAGGTTTAATTGTTCTATCATAGAAATTCAAAGACCTATTTAACTTTTTATCCGTTTCTCTCACACACCCAACCAAAAAAAAAAAAAAAAAAACTCTATTTTTATATAGTTGACTTGGTCTTTCCTATCACAATAGAATCCAAACCTCTAAAAGTTGACTTAAGTCTTGTGGAGTACGATAGGTAAGTGTATGGAAATTGAGCGAAAAGCTTGAGGAAAGCCGCAGGGTGACTTCCTAGTGGACCATTAAAGGGTAAACGGATTCTTAAAGGAAGAAAGTAAACGACATGATGAATAGCAAAGACGAAAGTTCCGAAATGATCTTTGTGAAGACTTTGCGAAGACTTAATGATTAATAGGTTGCTAAGAAATGAACAATTCAAGTGACAACCACTCATATTAATGATTTAATCATCGATTACTTGTACAAATTGTCCCAAAATAATGGTGGAGTTGATAGGAACATGATTTTTGTATCAGAACATCACGAGTTTGATTATTGTTAACATATTTTTAGTCAAACCTTTTGCATGTGGTCATTTTAGTGAGCTTGACCTCTCTCGTGTAATTTGAGTTATTACACAAGAATGCTTTACAAACAAATTCTAAGAGCAATCAATTAAGCTTTTTCTGTGGAGTTTTCTTACATGCCATGTAGTATACGGGTTTTTGGAAAGGAGGGGGAGGGGGGGGGGGGGGGGGGTGGGTGCCAGTATAACATTATGCGCCCAACACGCACCTACAACAATATGTTATACTTTTATTCTCATTTAATAGGTCCAACCAAAATTTTACATTTGCAAAAAAAAAAAAAAAAAATCCCAATAGTCCAAAACTTATCTCAATTTTTACTTATGAAAAAACCTCAAAAGTTCTCTTTGTGTAAAATGATTTTTATTTAGTTGTTTGTCAAATCAATTGACTTTTTAGGTGAACAAACAATCATTCACGATAAATTATTTCAAGTGTCTCATATAATAAAACATAATATTTCTAGAAAGCGAGGGAAATAGAAAAAAAAAATTATATGCCGCAAAATTATCAATGCAACATTAACATTTAACTAATTGGATAAAATGCAACATTAAATGAATCTCTATCAAAATTGAATTAGCAAAAAACAATATGCTCAAATCGTCGACTAATTTATCAAACACGTTGATGAAAAATATTTTCTATGAATCATATATTTAATCATCACAAAAATATATTTCTATGTAAATGTAACGAACAATACATTTAATCACTCCAACCCCATTATTTAAAGTGTAATACTATACATAGTCTCATTTTTTTTTTTTTTTACCTCGCTTAAATTGCATGTTCTTATTAATCCATTAAAAAAATGACACAATTTTTATTACTCTCTTTCTTTTTATCAATAAAATCATAACACGTGACAACATTTTTACTCTATAAAAAATAAAAATTCATATATCATTTTCCATTACAAAATGCCCAATTGACAACTTAACATTTCCCTTGCAAGTTGTGTGACTTGTGTTGCTTTAGGATCACAAATTCTCTCCACTTTTGCAACTTTCTACAAATATCACACTCAAAACCAAAAAGCCATCAGACCCACCACACCCTCATCAATCCAATGTATTTTATTAAACAAATTAACTTTAACTAAAAGGACATAACACATCTTTTCATTAAAATTAAGGTTTAAAAAAAAAACATTACAAATATGTTTTTGCAAGGGTTTTCAACTCCTCACCATCTCGAGGATCGGATTCCCCTATGGTTACAACAAACCCTTTTTCTTTTTCCCTTTTCACCTTTTCTTTACCAAAAGGCAAATAAAAAAATATTAAGCTATGAGATGTTTCAACCTTTTGGGAAACTACTACTCATAACAAGTTAGCAACCCTATATTTTAAAAGAAATTTCATAGCTCTTAAAGCGGTGGTCGAGTGGATAAAACATAATTTTTGTAGTCAAAAGTTTTATTATTGCTAACCCTCTCTTAGTTGACTTCGTCACTCATGGTGTTCTTAGTGTAATTTATAGCTTTTGTGTTATATATGGACACTCTCAAATAGTGGATATGAGTTTCTCTTGTCACCTAAAAAAAATAAAATTTTTTAGTTTTGAGCCCAAAAAACAAAAGTATATTACTTTTTGCCGCATTTTATACTGAGCAAGTGTATTTGACATGGTCTTAAAAAAAAGATTTTTTTTTTTTCAAACTTGTCATTATGAAACGAGGTAGATTGAAACACATACATAAATTTTAAAAAGAAATAAGTCATAAATTGAGGAAAGTAAAAAGTTAATGATGAATATTATTTAGGAGGGATTGAAAATGAAAATATGACAAATTAAGTGAAACGGTTGTACCTTTAGCACGAAATTTGTATAAATTCGTTAGAAAGAAAGAAGGGAATAAAGAAAAAAAGTTGAAAAAAATAAACAAATAGACAACTTTACATACTTTCTAAAACAATAATGAGTCATATACTCATATGTCATGGATTCGTTTAAAAGTGAATGTAATACTATATTTATATGATAAAAGTATATAATTTTTAAAATTTCCTTTTTCATTTTTTAATAAAAGGAAAAGCTGTCAAATAAGTTGTTCAAGTGAGAACAAGTATATGTAAAAAGTGTAAACACATTCACACTCTTTATCTTGAAAAATCAAATGGCATGATGTTAATAATTATAAAATGAATGTCGCTCTTAAAAGTTTTCAATAATTATAAAATTGACCCTATATTTTTTTTACTAAAACCCTCATTCATTGATGAATTTGATGGACGACTGAGATTAATCCTCACTGTTTACAAGAATACCATTTTTTTTTATATATCACGGGTTTCCACCATCGAACACAGTGACTAATCCCTCCGCTGAATTGTAGACACCTCTTTTGGGTGATACCATGTTCTTATTTGATCTCCCCCCCCCCCCCCCTCCCCCCACCCCATGTATATGTGTGTGTGTGTATGTTCAAATGAGAACCTCTGTTAACCCGAGAACTTGTGAACCATTCTACACTGTTGTTATGGCATGATTTGATAATTGTTATTATCCTCTATTCCCCCACCCCCACCCCCACCCCAACCCCAATTTATTTTTTTAGGGAGTGGGGGTACTGTTGTATAGTTGGTCCAATGACATTACTCAATGGGTGACGGGGTTCAATAGTCCTATTGAGTAGACTGTTGGTCAACGATACTCAACAAATTTATTGAATCTGTTGGAAAATCCGTTGAGCGTTGACTAATTAAATTGCCCTTCCTGGTTTAATTTTGCCTTTACAATAATAATGATAATGAGAGGCTATAACGATGTGGTTGATAAATATTTTATAGCGAAGTTTCAAAATGAGTGATTGAGTAAATGAAGTAAGACGATCAATTTAACGGCTACTAAGAGTGGACTTGAAGTCAATGGTGGTCCTTGCGTGGATGCCCCCTACCCGGGTGCCCTCCACCTCAGCCACATATACTGACACACTGCCACTACTCACCCTCTTCCTACTTCCTATATGTACACTCTACATTTTATTTTTGGGAAAGCAATACACTTCTACATGTTCATTCATTTATATATCACGGAGTATTTGATTGTTTGATGTCCGGTGGGAATTTATAATTCCTTTTCTTGCCAAAAAATTAAGTTATGGGTTTAGTTTCTCTCCTTTTTCTCTTTCCTCTATTGGCCCTGCCATCTTTTTCCGGTAAGTTTCAAGAACCGACCAATAACAGTTTATAACAGATTTTGCTTCGATCAAGCTGACGTTCTTGTTGTTTTTGTTTTTTCCGGTTGGTTTCAGGCGCAGATATCTCAGCTACGGTCGGAATATGCTACGGTCAACTGGGCAACAACCTTCCCACACCATCACGATCTGCAGAGCTCATCCATGGCTTAAAGGCGAAGCGGGTCAAGATCTACGATGCCAACCCGAAAATCCTCAGAGCTCTCGGGAACTCCGATGTTCAAGTGTCGGTCATGGTTCCCAACGAGATTATCCCCAACATTTCCTCCGACCAAGCTTTAGCCGACCGGTGGGTGGAGACCAATGTGGTCCCGTTTTACGGCGAGACGAAGATCCGGTACCTCCTCGTCGGGAACGAAATCCTGAGCAACCCGCCGAACACCACGTGGTTTCAGCTCGTGCCGGCGATGCGGAAAATCCGGCGATCCGTTAAGAAATTCGGGCTGAGGAAGATCAAGGTGGGGACGCCGTTAGCCATGGATATGTTGGAGGCGTCTTATCCGCCGTCCAGCGGGGCTTTCCGGTCCGACCTCACCGGTTCGGTTTTTAAACCGCTGTTACAGTTCCTGGACCGGACCAATTCTTTCTTCTTCTTCGACGTTTACCCGTATTTCGCGTGGGCGGCGCAGCCGACCGTTATAAACCTCGATTACTCGCTGTTAGAGCCGACGAATATCACCGTTAAAGATCCGGGTTCGGGTCTGACGTATACTAATTTACTGGACCAAATGATTGACGCCGTTATCTTCGCTATGAAAAAACTCGGGTACCCGGACCTCCGCTTATTTATCGCGGAAACGGGTTGGCCCAACGGCGGCGACGTCGATCAAATCGGCGCGAGTATTTATAATTCCGCCACGTATAACCGGAACGTGGTGAAGAAGTTTACCTCGAAGGTGGGGACGCCGGCGAGGCCGGGCGTGGTAATTCCGACGCTTATTTTCGCTCTGTATAACGAGAACCAGAAACCGGGTCCGGGTACGGAGCGGCATTTCGGGGTGTTGTACCCGAACGGGACCAACATTTACCCGATTGACCTGTCGGGGAAGACGCCGGAATCCGAATTCCCGCCGCTGCCGAAGCCGACGACCAACCAACCGTACAAAGGAAAAGTTTGGTGCGTGGTGGCTCCGGCGGCGAATCTAACCGCGGTGGCCGACGCTTTATCGTACGCTTGCGGGCAGGGTAATCGGACCTGCAACCCGATCCAACCGGGCGGCGCGTGTTACAACCCGAACTCATTGATCCGCCATGCGAGCTATGCTTTCAGTTCGTACTGGGCACAGTTTCGCAGTCTCGGCGGGACATGTTACTTCAACGGACTCGCCGTTAAGACAATCAATGATCCCAGTAAGCATCCGATTCGATTCAATTTCATCTCATTTAATTTCTACATAATTTTTAAAATAAAAAAATTTCTGAATTTTATTAATCGTTCTTGTTTCTGGGCAGGTTATGGAGCATGCAAGTACCCCAGTATTACACTTTGATGGCGAAGAAGTAGTCGCCGCCGGCGAGACCAGAAGACACCGGAAAACTGATAGAAAAGCAACAAATGTTTTCCTTAACACCATTTATCCTTAAACCATCATAATCCTGTTCTTGAAGTTATACGTTGTAATGATTAGTTTTGCATAATTCTTTGGATTAATGAATCATTCTGAGTTTTTCGTGACTAAACAAACCGCTATACCCCACAAACTAACTGGTTCAGGCAGACAATCATTCTGAGTTCTGAAACGTTGGATGAAAATATTAAATTGGGTAGGTCGAAAATGGGGCCATGAAAATGAGGAGCGAAAAGGTTTAACGTTAGGAAAGATGGTTAGTTGGCTGGCTATTGTACTTTTGCCCTTGGGGTTTAGTTGAGATTAAAAGCGACAGGTAGCTTTTTGGCAACGGCTATATATACTGTTTAAAGTGTCGGCGTCTATCTGGGCGGGGCTGAACGTGTAGAGGAGCGTGGTTGTAGTGCTGTAAAGAGTGCGACATTTTGGTGCTGTCAGTGTGTGCGCGCCGTGTGAGTACGGGCAAGTTAAGTGCTTTCGCCACTTCTCAACATTGATTTAGATGCGATGGTGCACATCTCTTCTCATTTTATTGGAGGAGTTTTGATTTACTATTATTCATAGAAGTGAAATTTCTTTATATGACTCATGTTGGTGACTTAGCGGCTTGCCGGCTTCTGAGTTGGGTTGACCAATGCCTAATATTAACCGAGACCTCATCATATTAAGTTTAACTCTTATACTAAGATTGCTAAGTCGTCTCAAATTTGTATTTTTTGTCTACAATTCCTACATCAGTGCCAATTGAGTTGTCCATGTAGATAACTTCAATCTAAAGGAAACTTATGCATCTTAAAAGTGTTAATGAACCTTAAGTGTCAAACTAATGCACCATAAGTTTTAAACATACGCACCTTAAGTTATAAATTTACACACCTTAAGCTTTAAATTTAATTACCTTAAGTTTTAAACTTAGGCACATAACCCTATAAACTTACGCACCTTAATTTTTAAACTTATGCATTTTAAACTTTGAACTTATGAATCTTAAGCTTTGAACTTACGCAAAATTATCATAATGCCATCTAATTTTTTTAAAGAAAAAATCTCCATTATGGATGGCTAAAATTTCTTCTAATTTTTTACTTGAGAACTCATTCGCATTTGATCTATAACACACACAACTAAGTAGATCATGTAAAGCCTGACTCAGTAACTTGGCCCGATTTTTTTTATTACAAGAGAAAGAGAAAGGGAACACCCAACTACTAATCATCATCTCCGCTAAGGCTTAAACCTATCACCTCCCATTTAGAGGAGCAATGGGATACCATTGGACCATAAGTTCTTTGATAGTGACTTGGCCCGATAAACTTAGCATATTTTGACATTTCTACATATCATTTCTCATATTTGTTTTTTTATTGCAAATGAATAGAGCTGCCGGTAAAAACTGGGCCAGAACTTCCTAATTCCTAAGATTGGGCCAAGGTGAAGCCATGGATCATGCCATGAATGGAATAATTGGTTCTAGGCCTTGAATACATGTTTAATTATGCATTTTTAATTACAGAGTATAAGCTCTTTGTGCTTAGATGAAATGTAGTGACTCTTTCATATGGGAGGTTATAAGATCGAGCTTTAGTGAAAGCGGCTTTGTGCTTAAAAATTACGGAGTATTATTTTTTGTTAATTTTGCTGAAATTCACTGCCATTTACAATGTTGATGATAACCTTGACTTCATATTTGGAGACAACTATGATTGTACATATTATATTATATAGTGGGAATGACTGTCCTTATTTGATGCCTCTTTTGTTATCTTATTCTCTTGGCTTAGTCTTCATGTTTGAAATTCTATAGCCTTGTAAGTTGAAAATAAATTTGACTATTGCATGCATCTTTTTGTCACCATTTTGGGTCTTTATTATATTTAGTATTAGTATATGGTTTTAACCAGGCTAATCCATCCAAATGTTGGATGATCATAAGAAATCAATTGATAAAATTTAAACTTTGGAGGCATTTATTATTTTTAATTCACATCTTAGTAGTTAGAAATATCTGCTAATTTTGACATTTTGGTATATTAAATGGTTGTGAGAGAATGAAGTTCGAATATAAATTAATTGATAGAAAATGATGTTATTTATAATCTGAACACCCCTTTCTTGAAGGGTGTTTAATAATACTGTATATAAGATAACATATAGTTGTGAATTTATCAAGATTGACTCTAGGTATACTTGAGGAGTCACACCATATGTGTAATGTGTCACACAAACCAAGGCAAATATATATATATATATATATATATATATATATATATATATATATATATATATATATATATATATAGGGCTGTGTTCAAGTGCGAATTGTTCGCCCAGGAGAGAACTCATAACGCATGACAATCGGTTACGTGTCTAGATCTAACGGATGAAAAATACTGATTTAAAAAAAATGGTAGTATTTTCGTAAATAATTGAACATCGAAGTGTAAGTAAAATGTATTACAAGTGCAAGTAGCGGTTCTATATAGGGTACCTCAGTGCAAATAAAATGTATTACAAGTGCAGGTAAAATATATTACAGATGCAAGTAAAATTTACATTGAGCATCATTACTAAATGCACATAGCGTTACGTTATTAGTTGTAAGTAGTTGCACCTAGGTGCACGAATGTTAACAAGGTAAAATTACGTGCATTTGTAAGTGAAAATAAGTGCACTTATAAGTGATTTTACTTGCGCTTTTTACTTACAAAGGTGTACCAGCTACTTGCACAAAAGTTCGAGTTATTTACAAAAATGTCACTGCATCGAATTTTTAAAATTACATCTGATTTTTTTTATATGGACACGTGGACAGCTGTAAATGGTTCTTATTTCTCTCTTGGGTGGCCGTTCGCATGAGAGCGTACCTTTATATATATGTCTCTGTGAGTACATGATCCTCCTCTAAAAAAGTGGGAATTGATCTTAACTATCTATCAGAGTTCATCAATGATTAAATATTTTAGTAAAAAATGTAAATTAATATGATCCATTCATTTAAGTATATCAACGGGTAAAATCGATGGAAAAGAAGGGGAAAAATATGAGTTTTAGTAGTCAGTCCAAGGCAAAGCTTTACTGTGACACCCCTTAATCCCTTATCCATTAGAATTAGAAAGATACCAGAAAGGTTCGAATATTCTAGCTTGTTCTCCTATCTCGAAACGACAACTCTTTTGTGTGTTTTGCTTTTTAGCCGTAGACTTGTACTTTTTGTCGGATAATATTAAAACGATAAGCATTGTGATTGGGGCACTCGATGTTCCAGGTGTCCACAACTGCATTGTGCCATTGGTTAGATGAGTAGTAGTTATCAACAACTTTGATAAACACAAAAAAACAAAGTTTATCAAATGTTAAGTAATAACTGATTAATACAACGTTTAGCAATTTTTAAGAACGGTAGGACCATCTTACAACCTGGCGTTGTATAATTTTAATTTTTTTTTTCTTTTGTTTCATAACATATCAGTATCCATACTTCGTATCTAATACTCCCTCTATCGCATTTTTTGTGTCTGATTCGGTTAACGAGGCTTGACTGGAGTTATCTTTAATCTAATTTTTCATAATATTAAGTTTAATATTAGTATACAAAATTTATATATTTAGAAACCACATTAAAAGTACTATTAAATACAAAAATTCATAATTAAAAATAAGTAAAAAATACTAAAGAAAATAAACAAAGAAGAAAGAGTTGAGTTGACCAATAAATAAGAGTTGAGTTGACCAATAAATAGTAAGTATGACAGATAAAATGGGACAGAGGGAGTATATGTTTATATAATTTTAGATGACGGGACAAACTCGCAATTATTATTTAGAAGTATGAACGGAGTAAGCTTTGTTCTTGTGTAAGTATTAAAATTATTTTGTCAAAGGCTTTGTGATCGAGTGGCATAGCTGTGGGCTCTCAAATGAGAAGTCTCATGAAATAAGCTTTAGTAATGATTTGACCAATAAAATATAAAATATTTAATTAATTTGGACAGGAAAATGAAATAGGAGAATTTTACTTTTATATATATATATAGAGAAAATTTCAGTTTTGGTCCACTGACTATTAGGGTTGTGTTAATTGCAACACTTGACTTTCAAAAATGTTAATTGAGTACCTTGACTATGTAATTTCTATCAATTTTGGTCATGCCGGCCAAATTGCCGGCCGATTTTGACCGGAAAATCTTAACTCATTAAATAAAAAGGGCAAAATCGTCATTTCATATTATTCAAACTTCCTTTGGCTTCCTTCTCTTCTCCGACCTCGTTCCCCTCCTCGCCGTCGGCGCCTTCATGAAGAGCCGTTTTCAGAAATAGAAATTTCATTGTCGCCGGTTTCTGAGTCTTAAAACCAACACAAAACCCAGTTCAAATAACGATTCTAAACGATAGCATTTGCAGCACTGGCGATCCTAGGCCAAAGGTCAGCACATTCATTCCCAATAGGTCCAGTAATGGCAGATCCTTTCATTTCACCCTTAGGATTCACAATGACACCAGCAGAAGGCAACCTGTTGAGGCAATCCTTTCGGCCAGAAACCCAGTTCGAAATACATAAAAACGCCATCCTTTCGGCGCCATGGCTTGCGTTGACGGAGATCATGTCTTCTACGCAAGCAGAAGGCAACCTGTTGAGGGGCCCTTGATCCCCTTCACGGATATGATATACAAGTTCTTCGCTCCAGTGTTATCGGCGCAGTTCACAGTCCCCGCGACCGGCAGACCGAGCGACATCCTGAACTTGTTCCCGGCGGAACCTCCGCGTCCTCGCTTCGACATCGTGAATCCTCTGCTCTCCAAAAACTAAAGATTAAAAATTACTACATTTTCTCCCTAAAATCACATCAAAATGTCGTCTGCTAACCTCAAAATGTCTCCAATGATCCAATATCGAAAGTGCAGATGTCGTGACTGTACCTGCGTTTCTGGAAGAAGAAGCAAAGAAGGAGAAAGAAAATGACGATTTCTTCTCCGAGCTTCTCTCAATTTCCTGAATCTGCCCCTGCGGCCCAGTATTAATTCCGTTGAGAGATAGAGGTCTAATGTGTTTTGGCAGTGATACCAAATGTTTCAAATTTGAAGCAACTAATTGCAACCAGATTTTTGACCTTACTTCACTGTAAGCATGATATTCGAATTTTAAAGCGAGTTTGGAAGCACGAGATTCAAATTTTAAAGCTAGTTTGGTAAAGAGAGAAAGTCGTCGATGAGTATTGATGTACCTGCGAAGAAGAAATCCTGAACTTTCCTTCGGAAGCTGCGAAGCACAAGCTTCAGATGGCGACACAGGCCGCCATGGACGGTGCAATGAAGCAACGGTGAAGAAATCGTCAAGCTGAAAGAAAAATGGAGTAAAATGACTAAACTACCCTTATTATTTGACCAATTAAAATTTTCCGGTGAGATTTGGCCGGCAATTTGGCCGGCGTGACCAAAATTGATAGAAATTACATAGTCAAGGTACTCAATTAACATTTTTGAAAGTCAAGTGTTACAATTAACACAACCCTAATAGTCAGTGGACCAAAACTGAAATTTTCTCTATATATATATATATATATATATATATATATATATATATATATATATTGTTATAATGTTATTTAGATGTTTATAAGCATGGAATTGAAGTGAAATGTTGTGGCCCATAACACAGTTATTTTATGATCATACACAATCCTTATACCATAAATCAAGGTTTATAATGCACTGTGAACTTTAGTGCATATGTATGTGTCTTATAATGTAATTTTTGTATATTACGTTATAAAATTATGTATTTTAAGAGTATAAATATTATACCTGAAACAAATTAGTAATTATGTCTTATATTATGAATTTATGTGTCTTGTGTTGTGAAATTTTGTGCTTATGAACATAAATTATGTATCTAAATTAGATATGAAAAAGAAGTAAATATATAACATATGTATGTGTCTTGTGTTCTAATTTTTTTTGTCTTATATTACGAATATAAATTATGTACCTCGTCATTTCAATCTATAATTTATAATGCTATGTAGACCTTGGTTCATGATATAAATTGCCGATCACGCATGCGTTAGTGCGTTACTTAGTGCTCAATATAAAAATGAGTGGCGTTAATTAAGTAGATTAAGATAAGATGATTTGGTTCCTACCAACCTTATTCTAATATTTATTTATTTATATATAATGACTTAATGAGAGGCACCTGTCCTTATACATTGAAGGCCGGACGCTTACCTTTTTTCTCTTTTTTTAATGTTGTCTTTGAAGGTGTTACATGAGCCATGATTTGATTTTTATAAAATCATAATGTTGGGCTTCTTCTTCAATGTCACTTGTGAATTATATATAATTAGAATACAATTGAAATAAGTTAAATAATCGATATGGTCTAATGGTATCTGGGTTGGACTTCCATTTGGAAGATTGTAAGTTTGAGCCTTAGTGGAGGCGTTATTATTGGCTCTTTGTGTTTCAGTAGGTTGAGAAAGTATATGAACAGATACTACAATGTAATAGAGCTAGTAGCATTCAAAAAAAAGTTAAATAATCGATATAATATGATTTTTGAATTTAAAAAGTCCAATTACAACATTTAAATTTGACAAACGTATAATTTTGTTAGCATGTTTGCAATTAGTTATTGCTAATTGTACTTAATGACTATCTTTTTCATATATTTTATTTGTTTTTTTTGGAAAGGATATTTTATTTGTTATTTTCTGTATTCAATATTAAATTAGAAAGATATGAGACATATTAGCTAAAATTTTGCATTTATGTGCAAATATACACTTTGCAGCACTACCCAGTGCATTTTTAACACGTATACATGTACTCAAAATTTGCAATTCTATAGGCATATTTCAAAAAAAAAAAAAAAGTATATGTGCATTAGACAATATGTAAAGTGCACTTATGATGGATGTATTTGTAGAAAATACACTTGGTAATGTTGCGAAATACACTTTAAGTTTGATATAATTACCACTTTGTCAACACTTTTTTTCTTTGCATTAAAATTGTTGATCACCTTTGCCCTTTTCTTAGTATACTTGTTGATTTAAGTCCTTAAACTTGGGTTACGTGACAGTGGGTCAGAGTTTTTCGAGCTTAAAGTAAATGTTTAGAAATTGTCAAAAAGTCCCCCATATCACATTTAATTCAGTATTTATAAGGAGGGTCAGAGAACAACTACCAATCTCTTGACATGCACGACACGTGAAACACAAGCAGAGGGCAAAGTCGGGCAGTCTAGGTTGATCCGTCCACGTGTTCGCAGATTTCTGTCGTCATAAGATCCACCATCGTTGTATTCAGCTGATGCTTTAAGTATTTCGGTCGAGTCCTCGGTCCCGACCTAAAGTGATCGAGGTAATGCAATCAACACTGATCTCCAGTCGGTCACTGACACCACCCTCGGTCTAGGATTTAGGTCGGGGAGACACGCAGTCGGATTAGTCTTGATTGGATCAGACTCGCCTAAGGTAATGGTTCCGATACCAGTTAAGTGTAGACTAATGCATGGTTGGGGATAATCCCTTTTATATATATTGTTGTGTATAATATACAATACTATGCAATTTTAAACAACTAATTTATGTATAATAAACTTAATACGAGTAAATATTTTAAGATATTTAGAAAATTGGTTGAATAGTAGTTGTGAGGCAATAGGACACGACACAAAAATACAAATGGATATTTTATATCTATCTTTAATATTTAATATCTAATCTGAATGAATGAATGGGTCACCCCGGCCCCACATCCACAGATTCTTCAAAATCCCAATAGCTACAGCCCACCGTTTCCCCTACGGAAATTCCTTCTTTTTTACTCCATTTTTATCTCTTCTTTCTGCGACTGATAACGTTATTGATCGTTGGTTATCACCACCTTATCACTCTCAGCTCCCAATCCCCATACAAGATTCCTTATAATCTCTCTCTCTCTCTCTCTTGTACTGCGCTTATCTTTTTCTTTCTCTTTTTGCGTGGATTTCAGTTATTGGTTGTTGAATGGACTGTGGGCTCTCTCCTTCCCTTCTCAATTCTTCGCCTTTTGCGGGGAAGAGCGTGTTGGCGCCGACGACGCCGGCGTTCAGATTCGGGTTCCCGAATTCGCGGGTCGGAGGGTCCGGAATCGGGTGGCGGAGAGCGTTGGTTGTGGCGGCGAGTGGCGGTCGGGCGAGTAGGAGCCAGTGTGAGTTCAGTGGGTTGAACGCGCCGCTGGAGCCGACCACGCCGTCGGGAAGGTTCTTGAGCACCGTGTTCCAGAACGATCGCGAGTATTTCCCGCTCGCCGTGGAGAAGCAGCTGGAGCAGCTGGCTTACGACCGGGATGAAGCCGCGGCGAGGATGACGTTGAGCTTGGCCTCCGATGAAGCTTGCCTCCACAGGTAGTTTCGAGTTTTCCTTCTCCCTTCTCGCTTTCTCTCACAGATTCGTTAAATTTCCATGGATTTTCCTCTCAAGATTATACATTCTTTTGTTTTTTGGCTTTTGCATCGGTAAAAAACATATGAATTTTGAAACTCTTCACCATGGTTGTCTAGAACAGGATTTCAATTGCTTGCAGGAAGGTATAATTCTGCTTTACTGTCTGGTCTAAAAGAATGAATTTGATGTTTAGCCCTATGAGTCTGGTTCAAAGATCCTTATCGATCAAGATAGAAATGTAATACTAATCAGAGATGATTTTATTCCAGAAAAAATGTAATATTTTTAAAAGAAGTTTAATATTTAAGTGTTAGAAGAGTTACTTAATGAAAGTGTAATACAGTGTAAATACTTATCATTAAATGTAATATGAGTTTGGTTAAGATGGAAATGTAATACTTTTGGTGGAAAATGTAATCTTAATCAGAGTTCACTTATTTTGAGGAAAAATGTAATATTTTTAACGAAGCAAAATATTTAGGTGTAAAAGAGTTACTTAGGGAAAGTGTAATACTTACGAGAAAATGTAATATTTAGATTCTGAAGAGTTACTTATAAGGAAAAGTGTAATATTGTGTATATCGTATAGGAGATTTTGCCTTGAGCAAATATAAAATACTGCAAATTTTAGAATGAATGACTCTTAACTATGGCTTCATTGTTGCTTGTTCTTCTCCTTGTGTGTTAATATATATATATATGTGTGTGTGTGATATGACCTTATTATTCAGGCTGATCTCTTGGCAGCAAAGCTCATTTTATCCATTCTTTAACTACATTGCACTCCTCAGGAAAATTAAAGCACAAAAATACTTGGGGATTGCATGGATGGAATGGATATAATGATGCATCAATCTCTCAGGAACAGCTTGGCCTGGGAATCCATGCTTGTATTTGTGTGTTTCTTCGTCTTCTTGTCACGTTTTCCTAGGAGCTTTTGGATGATGATGAGATACTCGGGCCGATTTTGTTTTCTCGAGTAAAGCCGCCTTGTTGGAGTTCGGTTGTTGCTTGGAGATCCGCTAATGGAGTATGCAGTACCCGAGTTTTATAAGAGGCAAGCTAGAAACGATAGATAGATAGGAAGTGTTTAGGCGGCTAGAATTTTTTGCAAGAAATTATGTTAATGTAGGTCGATTGGTTCCTCTGTCTGGTTCGCCATGGTAGGATGTATGTTTTGTTTTATTGCTTGGCGCTTGATAGTTTACTGAGATGAAGAACGTGGTTTTCTCGTGGTTTTACTAAGCGTTGAATGTGGTGAATTTCCAGGAGGATTGCCGAGTTGAGAGCTCTGGACTGTGGAGCTGCGGTTGAAGATGTGATGTACATGTCGATACTCTACAAGTTCTCGGAGATCAGGGTTCGTTTGGTTCCTCGCCTCTCGAAATGCATTTACAACGGGAGGCTCGAGATATGCCCTTCGAGGGACTGGGAGCTCGAGTCCATCCACAGCTTGGAAGCTCTCGAGATGGTGAAGGAGCATCTCACCACCGTGGTTGGATGGCGAGCGAATTCCAAAGTCACCGACAACTGGGCGCCCACTCAAGTCCAACGCCTCCATCTCTGCCGGGTCTACGCCGCCTCCATTTTGTACGGCTATTTCCTCAAGTCCGCCTCCCTGAGACACCATCTCGAACAGAGCCTCGACGGCGGTCTCAGCCACTTGTCCACGCAAGTCTGTCCTTTAGGGTCCAAGAACGTCGCCCTCAGCCAGGGGGGCGGTGGTATGCAGCCGTTGCTAACCGGCCCGATATCATTCGTCCAGGGCGAGAAGCACGAAACGCTCAAGTCTTACGTGATGGGTTTTGATCCAGAAACGCTGCAAATGTGTGCAAAACCGAAATCCAAATCGGCCATGAACCTGATCGAGAGGCAAAGCAGTGCGCTGTTTGGGGACGAAAGGTCGGGCCTTCTCCTCGAGAGCAATGAGGTGATTTTGACATCGTTGGCGAGTCTTAAACGAATAGTGCTCGAGGCCATTGCCTTTGGTTCTTTCCTGTGGGAGACAGAAGAATATGTGAACAACATATATGATCTTGAGGCCAACTAAGCAATGGCTGCCATAGTAGTCTCCTCCATTTGTGTATAGAGTTTTGTGTTTTTCGTTTGTGTTATGTTGTATAGTGAGGCACCCACAACCCAGAAGCTAATGTACAGAGTCCTCACGGAGGAATTGAGTGATCGAACAGATAATTTTGGTTTGATGTTCTGTTTAGTCTCACAGCTATGTGTTTGGATTTCCTGGATGTTCTCATCTTGAGAGGTTTTTTTTTTTTTTTTTTTTTTTTTTTTTTTTTTTTTTTTTCTTTTTTTAACTACTTGGAAGGTCTGCGCGGGTGTGCAGAGTAAATCTTGATTTGTGTGTAGGTGTACACGGAGTAAATAGTTCACGAATATAAGAGTATCGTCAATAGTTGTAGTTTTTGCCGGTGTGAATGTGTGATTATGAAAGAAAAGATTAGAGGAAAGAGAGGAAGAAAGAAAAAAAAAAAAAACAAAGTTGAAAACTTTAACAAAAAACGTGAACAACGCCTTTAATTGGGGCGTTGGGTTGCCCTTCACGTGACCAGGGTATGAAAATTAGAGCATTTGGTGGGTCTCAATGTTCCATAAGTCTACTAAAAATCAAGTGCAAGTGCTTGCATTTCACGTGACTCCCATAAATCTACTAAAAATCAAGTGCTTGCAGGAAAGATTTTTTAATTTGTAGATGGAATACTCTAAAATCCATTGAATTGGGAGTTAATACCCAAAATTGTCCTCGACTATAGTATTTTTCTCAATTTTGTCCTAAACGACTTTTGTGACTTAATGTAGTCCCAAAGTTTTGTGTTTTTACTCAATTTCATCTCAGACTTTTGTGTTTTTGCTCAATTTAGTCCCTCATTTATTATTCTGTCCATTTGTTGAAAAATTCAGTAATTTTAATATTGGCATCTCTTTACTCATAGGCATGTGAAGTGCGAAATCCATCTTTTTTTACGTATTATTCCAGAATTACTTCTAAACATGCGAATATAAAATTTGATTCGTGGGTCTGAAAGTAACTCTGGGTGTAATTCATGCAAGAAAGAGAGATTTCTCACTTCGCAGGTTGAAAGTAAAGAGAGGTCAATATGGATATTATTGAATTGTCCATTTATTTAACACCAATTTGACTGAATAACAAATGGAGGACTAAATTGAGCAAAACACAAAAGTCTGGGACTATATTAGGTCACCAAAGTCGTTTAGGACGAAATTGAGAAAAACCATTATAGTCGAGAACAATTTTGGGTATTAACTCATTGAATTGGCGACCTTCAAATATGATAATCATTTTTTAAATCTTTTTTGGGGCTCGCTATAAACACTTGTTACAACAACAAAAAAATACGTGTCACATTTGTAATTTAAACTATATAAAAGTTCTTATGAAAAGCATCAACATGTTAAGTTGGTTTGACTCTAAATTAAAAATGCAACGTATTATAATTTTTATTTACTTAATATTTGGTTAAAATTAATTAATATATGTGACAACTGACAACAAAAATAATAGATAAAACTAACTAAATAGTTTTGAAATAAAAATGAAAATAAGTCTTTAGATTATTATAAAATAAATAATATATTATATTTTGAAGCAAATTAATATATATATATATATATATATATATATATATATATATATATATATATATATATATAGCTTAATAGTCAATGTACTCATATGTGTCTCCAAAAGATCATTTTCTTTGTCCAAATTATATGGGTTTGGCTAGGAGATATTGGAGTTGTATAATGCAACATGTTCATAAGGAAGTAAATTATTGTGTTAATTGGATAATAAATTTTAGTCCAATTACTTCAAAATAAATTTAATGACTCGAATTGACTGATTTGGGTAGAAAGTGAACGTGGACGTTCGGGTGGCATTGGTACATTGTAGCGAGAAAGGTGTTTTTCGTCAATTCAGGTACGTACGTACCGACACTCCGATATTGCAATTCTGGAAAAAATATCATCGATTCATTTCATTTCATACTGTCCGGCTTTGCAGATTTGCATTCTTCAACTACTTGTTAAAGAGGTGAGAGCTTTTCGGTTCGAGTATGGCTGCCGCCGGGAGGCTTATGCACGCGGTGCAGTACGACAGCTACGGCGGAGGAGCCGCAGCTTTGAAGGTCCTGCAATTATTTTTTGGTTGTCTTTTTCACTGCTGTTGCTTAAATACCTAGTTTTCGGCCTTTTAGGTTTCTGTGATTCGTGAAGATGTGTTGTTATTTTATTCCTTGATTCTATAGTTCAGTAGCGATTTTATACTCAGCAGTAGCAGATTCGTTTTACTTTGCGATTGATTTTTCACCAAATAGAGAGAGAGAATGAAATGTTTATAAGCTGTAGTGCTCAGTAGACAATGAAATGTTTAATTCAGAGTGGGAATCAACAAATTTATATGGCACAAAAAATGATCAGTAGCGTTGTGTGTTTATAGGGTAGATGACATCAATGGTGTTCATGTTGTTGTGTGAGCTTGAAATTGATGGAGTTTGTTTGTTGCAGCATGTTGAAGTTGCTGTACCTACTCCCAAGAAAGGTGAGCTCTTGGTGAAGATGGAAGCAGTAAGCATAAATCCAATTGATTGGAAAATTCAAACAGGTGCCATTCGACCCATCTTTCCCCGCAAATTTCCTCATATTCCAGGTATCTATCTTTCTGTCTCTACTCTTTATCTGTCATATTAGGGCTGGTTTTTGTAGATGTGATTGTAAGTACCTAAGGAACTTAGATAACGAGATGATCGATTGATGTTGTATGATGCTGATATTGTCCTGTTTCCACCTCCTCAAAAGAAATGAGGAAAGAAGATCGAGAAGCCAATTTACCACAGTCCCGTAACCTCCCTTAGTAACTCGCCATTTCCCATCCCCCGGGCAACTGCCACCAGCCTCCCATTAAACCCCTAATGGCCTAATAACACTCGCATGAGGTATCTAGAAATGAAACCCCAATTGTCCTTGAATTATTTTCCTTGTTTTGAAGTTGATTCGATGCACTAGTTGTGACTAGTCTTCTGGCCTAACTATTGTTTACTTTTCCATTTATACTTTAATCTTGCTATAATCTTTCTGTTCTTTCTTGCACGGGAGCAGCTAGTGATGTAGCGGGAGAAGTAGTGGAGGTTGGTTCTGGTGTTCAAAATTTCAAAGTCGGTGACAAAGTTGTTGCTACAATCAGCACTCGTGTGAGTATCATTACATTTGGGAATATCATAATTTTCTGACCAAACAAGATTTTTCGTTTGAATGACTTGACCAAAAATCGTTGGCAAAAAATGGATGATAGGATTTGGCATTTTGAAGATCATTTGTGCATTCGTTAACCTGATAATTGTTATCACGATAACAGGATGGAGGTGGATTAGCGGAGTATGCTGTGACAAAGGAGAGCTTGACAGCTGCGAGGCCACCCGAAGTATCAGCAGCTGATGCTGCAGCCCTTCCCATTGCTGGTCTTACAGCTCACGAGGCACTAACCCGAATTGCGGGGGTCAAGCTCGACGGGAGCGGTCCTAGGAAGAACATCCTTGTGACTGCTGCCTCCGGTGGCGTGGGCCACTACGCTGTCCAGCTGGCAAAGCTGGGGAACACACACGTCACAGCCACGTGTGGGGCACGCAACATCGAGTTCGTGAAGAGCTTAGGCGCAGACGAGGTCCTCGACTACAAGACCCCCGAGGGCACAGCTCTTCACAGCTCATCGGGCCAGAAATACGACGCTGTCATCCACTGCACCTCGGGAATTCCCTGGTCTACCTTCGAGCCCAATCTCAGCGACAACGGCAAGGTAATCGATTTCACTCCCACCCCCGCCGCCCTCTTAACGTTCGCCCTCAAGAAGCTCACCTTCTCAAAGAAGCAGCTGGTGCCAATGATTTTATCTGCCAAAGCTGAGAACCTGGACTATCTGGTTAAACTAGTGAAAGAGGGGAAGCTTAAAAGTGTTATAGACTCAAAACACCCTCTGAGCAAGGCAGAAGATGCTTGGACTAGGAGCATTGAGGGGCATGCCACGGGGAAGATAATTGTGGAGCCATAAAACAATATGTATAATGTTGTATGTTTTAAAATGGATGTGTGGTGTGTTAATGTCCTCAAGAACCATGTATTTGGAACCATTACAAGGTTGTGCTAATGTATCATGTATGATGTAACTAGGAATATGCTATAGTTGTTCATATCATATTCATAATTATTTAACTCTATATTCACAATTATAGAACTCTATGTTTATAATTACTGAACTATATATTTATAATTATAAAGCTATATATTCATAATTTTTGAACTTCATATTCATAATTATTGAATCTCTATATTCATAATTGCAGAGTTATATGTTCATAATTATAGAATTATATATTCATAATTTTTATACTATATATTCATAATTATGAACAGTTTTGGAACCGTGTCTGCTTTGCAAGGTGGACACAGTTCCACAGCATAATTTGTCGGAATACTTCAAAAATCTCTATCTGATGCAGCCCAAAGAGTTCAATACAGGAGAGTCGATGCAGCCCAAAGAGTTCAATACCTCACCATCAGGGTTCGAGGAGAGGTGGCTCTATGCCTCTATTAGAGTGTAGTATCTGTCCTACTAAAACACAAAGAACCAATAACGCCTCCACTAAAGCTCGAACTCACAACTTACAACCTTTTAAATAGAAGTCCAACCCGGGTACCATTAGACCACATAATCTTAATCAATGATTGTTAGTTGTCATAAATATTGTAATACTTATAATTGAAATTACAATACTTACAAAATACATATTGTAGACAATTTAATACGAATTTGAATTTAAAATAAATGTTACAATACTTATATGTGAAAATTGTGATATTATTTAGACTAAAATTGATTGTTACTAATGATAAATATTATTATAATACTTATAACTAAAATTTAATACTTATTGTCTATAATTTGACATATTTCACGGATAAGGATCAATGAAATGAGCACATACAAGTTTTTGTCGTTTTTATTTTGAGTCTTTTTGACCATTTGTGAAGCTTTAAGTTGGGTTAAATTTCAAAATTGGGACTTTATTCACATGGAAATCGACTCTCCCCTGGTGCTTCAAGGTCTCAACTCTGATGACATGTATAGTTGAATGGCCGAGGCTATACCCCTTTCATCATGGTACCTCACGAGTGGGGCAATCCAAGACTGCGAGGTGTGCGGTTACCACATCTTCTTCGTCAAAGTGTGGAAGCAACATCGCAACCCTAAGATATGGAATAGATTAATCTGAAATCAAATGAGTTGGCTGTTTGAATAAGAAACATTTTTTTAAACTATAATATTTTTGGGTAGAAATATGTGAAGAAAGTGAGCTGAGATTATTGGACTAAGCAGGAAGTAGCGAGAAACGTGTTTTTCGTCAACGCTCAAAAAATATTGATTCATTTCCGGCTTTGCTGATTTCCATTCTGCATCTACTCTTCATAACTTGGTAAAAAGATTAGAGCTTTTTAATTCGGGTATGGCTGCCGCCGGGAGACTTATGCACGCCGTGCAGTACGACGGCTACGGCGGAGGAGCCGCCGCTTTGAAGGTTCTTTTTCACTAAATTTTTCCTTTTGGTTCTGCCCTTTCCACTGTTGTTGCTTAAATTCCTAGTTTTCGGCCTTTTGGGTTTCTGGTTTTCTGTGATTCTTGAAGATGTGTTGTTCTTTTTATTCTTGATTCTATAGGTCAGTAGCGATTTAGAGAGAGAGAGATCGATCTAAGGTTTGTGTAAATTGTGTATGAAAGAATTTACTGCGGGCACAATATATAGTTAATACTGCTACTATACCAACCTGCAAATTTGTGTAATTGCCCATACCAATAGGCCATTTTTGTTCTCAGGGCTAAAGAATTTAGCTGGAAATTGCACATGTTTAGTGTTCTTCCGAGACGAGGGAAACTACGGGTAAATTTCGACTTGTGACCCTAGTCAGCCAATAAACCACCTTAGGTTGCCATAGCAGACCGACTCAAACCAAGAAGGCCGCTTCCTCTGAGAGTTGAACTTATAAGCTTGTGGTTACCAAGTCAACAGCCTACCAACTTGGCTGGGGGAAGTTTATTGTACTTCTAAATTTATAGGCTGTAGTGTCCATTAGACCATGAAAAGTTTAATTCAGAGCGGTGATCAACAAATTTATATGCCACAAAATTAGGTAGGGTTGTGTGTTTATGGGTAGATGACATCAAACATATTCATATTGTTTTGTGAGCTTGCAATTGATGGAGTTTGTTTGTTGCAGCATGTTGAAGTTCCTGTACCTACTCCCAAGAAAGGTGAGCTCTTGGTGAAGTTGGAAGCGGTAAGCATAAATCCGGTTGATTGGAAAGTTCAAGCCGGTTCCTTAAGACCCATCTTTCCCCGCAAATTTCCTCATATTCCAGGTATATATATATGTTCTGCGTACTTGTCTTTCTGTCTGTACTCTTTATCTATCATATTAGAGCCGATGGCTATTTGGATCTTTATATGATTAGTGATTTTGTATCTGTTTATAACTCGCCATTTCCCATCCCCCGGGCAACCTCCCACAAACCCCTAATGGCCTAATAACACTCGCATTTGGCATCTAGAAATGAAACCAATTGTCCTTTTAACATTTTCCTTGTTTCGAAGTTGATTTGATGCACTAGTTGTGACTCGTCTTCTGGCCTTATAACTCTTGTTTATTGTCATTAGTTTTCCGTTTATAGATCTTTTTGTATTCTTTTCTTGCATTAGCTTAACTTTAATCTTGCTATAATATTTCCATCCTTTCTTGCTCGCATTGGAGCAGTTTGTGATGTGGCGGGAGAGGTAGTCGAGGTTGGTTCTGGTGTTCAGAATTTCAAAGTAGGTGACAAAGTTGTCGCTACAAACAGCATTAGTGTAAGTATAATTGCTTTCCAAAAATCATTGGGCACAAAATGGATGATACAATTTTGCATATTGAAGATAAATGTTATCACAATAACAGGATGGAGGTGGATTAGCGGAGTATGCTGTGACAAAGGAGAGCTTGACAGCTACGAGGCCACCCGAAGTATCAGCAGCCGATGCTGCAGCCCTTCCCATCGCTGGCCTTACAGCTCACGAGGCACTAACCCGAGTGGCGGGGGTCAAGCTCGACGGGAGCGGTCCTAGGAAGAGCATCCTCGTGACTGCTGCCTCCGGTGGCGTGGGCCACTACGCTGTCCAGCTGGCAAAGCTCGGGAACACACACGTCACGGCCACCTGCGGGGCACGCAACATCGAGTTCGTGAAGAGCTTAGGCGCAGACGAGGTCCTCGACTACAAGACCCCCGAGGGGGCAGCTCTTCAAAGCTCATTAGGCCAGAAATACGACATAGTCATCCACTGCACCTCGGGGATTCCCTGGTCTACCTTCGACCCCAATCTCAGCGACAACGGGAAGGTAATCGATCTCACTCCCACCCCCGCCACCTACTTAACGGTTGCCCTCAAGAAGCTCAGCTTCTCGAAGAAGCAGCTGGTGCCATTGGTTTTATCTGCCAAAGCTGAGAACCTGGACTCCCTGGTTAAACTGGTGAAAGAGGGGAAGCTTAAAAGTGTTATAGACTCAAAACACCCTCTAAGCAAGGCAGAAGATGCTTGGACTAGAAGCATTGATGGACATGCCTCAGGGAAAATAATTGTGGAGCCATAACACAAATTATATATATAGGGTTGAGTTCACACGAGGACCACAATATATAGAGGACTGTGCGGACTGATTTTAGGCACACGATAAATTAGTATCAGGCACACAACTTAATACACAATGCCACACAAGAATACATGTAAACATTAGGTTTCGAACTCAGACTCTATTAATTAACAAATCTATGCACACCACATACAAATTATGACATAGGGCTACATTCGGCCATACACACGACATACTGACTAATGGCACACGACTATTTCAGTCTTCATGGTCATCTATAATATAGTGGTCCTCATTTGAACTCAACTATATATATATATATATATATATATATATATATATATATATATATATATATATATATATATATATATATATATATTTGTATGAAATGGATGTGTGGTGTGTTTAATGTCCTGAAGAACCAAGTAGTTGGAACCTCATTACAAGGTTGTACTAATGTATGATGTGACTATGTAAGTAGTAATATACCATAGTTGATATACATTTGTTGCTGTGAAATTACTTCAAACATCTTGTTATATCTTAGGATATGAAACTCGAGAGAAATAGTGCAAACTTTATAATTGCACTTTGAAATAACATGAGAGATAAATTCTAGAATTATATATGCATTGAAAAACATAAAATTAAAATTATGCTTAGCTTTACACTTTTTTATGCGGCGAATTATGATCCACACTTCGTGGTTACACACAAAAAACAGTGAACTAAGTTTGACCACTTTTGTGGAGCGGGAATCGAATCTCTTTGCAATAGGTGACATAAGATAATATATTTTAAGGTCAATAATGAAGTGTAACAGTTCCACGGAGGCCATTCATCACTTTCCTTTCTACTCACCAATCATAATATAATGTTGCCTAAAGTGATTATATTCCTCACCTTAGTCAGCCATGTTCTTTTGTAGATTATTGCTATGCAACATGACATATTACCTCCGTCATTCCAGACGCCCGTGCTACCATACATTATTAGAAATTATGGAATTTTCGACCACCTGAAAGTGATCTTAAATCAAGTTGAAACCAAAAAGTGGCCGCAAATAGCAACAAAGGTTTTTCCGGATACCAAAAATGGTCGGGACAAGGCTTTCTACCTGATTTAAGATAACTTTCAGGTAGTTAGAAATTTCATAATTTCCATAATTTTCAGCAGTGACATAAGCTACCTGATTCGTTGACTTTCGGACATGGTGGACAACAACATCACCAATGTCCCTTGTAATGGACTGACATTGCTTAATCAAACTACCAACATATGAAAAGTTCTGAGAACCAGAATTTAATTTGTCTATAACTGATTGATTCAAATAACGAAGAAGCTTCAATGTGCTAAATGTGTATATATACAGACGTTCTTTGCTAAGTGGACATCAGAGTTGCAAACTCGATCTATTCACACTGCCATGGATGCTCTGATTCGAGTTGTAGCCATTTCAGGGGTTTTAATTATCCTTCCTTTCCTCTACCTTTCCTTGCGAAAACAAAAAAACAAGACCAAGAAACCACCGCCGGAGCCGCCCGGCGGTTTACCGATCCTCGGCCACCTTTTCCAATTCAAAAAAGAAACTCATCTGGTGAAGGCTTTGGCGACCATGGCCGACAAAATCGGGCCGGTTTTCATCATCCGGATGGGCCTCCCCCGCATCCTCGTCGTCAGCAGCTTGGAAGCCGTCAAAGACGTCTTCACCACCAACGACAAGGCCCTCGCCGGCCGCCCAAACATATGCGCCGGCGTATACCTCGGCTACAACAACGCGGCGTTGGCCTTCACCACCGGCGCGTTTTGGCGCAAGGTGCGGAAAATGGTCGTCGTCGAACTCCTCTCCACCACGAAACTCGAGAAGTGGAAACACATTTGGATCTCGGAGATGAACCTCTCGGTCAAACAACTTTACGGCTCGGTGACGAAGAACCGCGAGGTGGAGGTGGACATGGAGGAATGGATTGGATACGTGAACTTAAATATCATGTCGAAAATTATGGCGAAGAAGCGGTACAACTACTCCGTGGAACACGGCGCCGACAACCAGGATGCGGTGGTTCTGAGACAGGCGTTTAAGGATGTCATGACGCTCACCGGAGAGTTCAGCTCGGCGGACGCGTTCCCGTTCCGGATATTTCACTGGTTGGACATGGAAGGGCTTATCCGAGCCATGAAGAAAGTTTCCGACGGAACGGACGCGGTTCTTCAAGGCTGGATCGACGAACATGTGAGGCGAGGAGACCTCCCCGCCGGCGAAGATCCTGACTTCTTCGACATCATGATGAAGGTGGTGGACCAGGAATTCATCGCCGGTCAGAATTACACTCGTGACACTATAATAAAAGCAACTGCAATGGTAAGTACACTATTAGCCTATAAGTTAATTTTAACTTATTTGAACACTATTAATTGTTTGACTTGATTAAAAAATTAATATAAATGTTTAGTTAATTAATTTTTTGTAATCTCAAAATGCTAAAATTTAAAAAGCTGGTCAAAGTAACTTTCTTCAATTAAGTTTTTGAGAAAAGAAATTATATCAAACACTTATCAGATAATAACTAATTTACCAAATACTTTTCTACAATCAGTTATCTACTAGTTACACCTTTAAATTAACACAATCAGCTAACAGCTATCAACTAACGGTCATTTACTAAACATGGCCTATAATAGTTTAGAAGTTCAATTCCAATGGGAGATGAGCAACTTAGGTTGATTGGGTTGTTGCTTTGGTAACAACATGCTTTGGTAACAACAAAATTTTAAGTTTGATTTTGTCTGTCAATTATGAAATGATGCACACCCTTAGTAGTGATTAAGGGTACACACTCAACCAAGTTGATCGGACAATTGACTCGGTAACTATAAAGTTTTAATTTAATTTTCTTGATTTGAGTCTATTAACTATGAACTGGTTTACCTTAGTTTTTTGTGATTCTTTGTCTAATAGGATCAATTTATCTGATGCATACAATCCAATAGTGAATGTGGGTTCGTCACCCAAAAGAAAGCTAATGGTTTTTTTTTTTTTTTTGGTGAAAGAAAAGAAAGCTAATGATGATGAAAGTGAAATCCCATTTGTTTGTGACAGGCGATGCTTCAAGATGCAGCAGAGACCACGGTGTCCAACATGGTATGGATAATGGCGATGTTACTAAACCACAAAGACGTAATGAAGAGGATTCAAGAAGAGATAGACACCAAAGTGGGCAGAGAGAGATGGGTGGATGATTCCGACACCGACAACCTAGTATACCTCCAAGCCGTGGTCAAAGAATGCATGAGGCTATACCCCGTCGTCCCTTTGGGCTTTCCGCGCGAATCAATCCAAGACTGCGAGGTCGCCGGTTACCACATCCCAAAGGGCACACAATTATACGTCAACATTTGGAAGCTACACCGCGATCCTAAGATATGGCCCGAGCCCGAAAAATTTAAGCCCGAGAGGTTCTTGACCGAGTCGGTCCCGGACGGTCTGGCTCGGCAGTTCGGGTGGATAACGTTCGGGTTTGGGAGAAGATCGTGTCCGGCATCTGCATATGCGTTGAAGATGGCGCACTTCATATTAGCGAGGTTGCTTCAAGGCTTCGATTTCGCCACGCCTTCGGGCATGCCCGTGGACATGAGTGAGGGCCCGGGGGTTACTATGCCCAAGGCCAAACCGGTAAAAGCACTGCTTACGCCGCGCCTGCCCGCCGCATCGTACAATTGAGAGTTTTAAGGTTTCATTGTTTGAACTTTGGACAAAACAAAATCGTTCAATGTTTAATTCAGTGTTGTTTGTTGGAAAAATAAGGTGAGTTTAGCAGTTAATAGGATTGAAAATAATTCTATTTTAGCTGATTTGATCAAGTTTAACTGTTTGACTCACCAATAAATTGTTTTGAAGTGTTTGATAAATGGTTGATTTGCCTTAGCTGATTGAGTTGATTGTAAGTAGCTTAAGAAACTTAGATAACGAGATGATCAATTGATGTTGTATGATGCTGATATTGTACTGTTTTAATGTTTCCCCCCCTCCCAAAAACAAAGAGGAAAGAAGCTAGAAAAACCAACTTGCAACTGGTGCCATTATTGGTTTTATCTGCCATTATGAAATGGATAAAATGGATATGTGGTGTGTTTAATGTCCCCAAGAACCCAAGTTTGAACCTCATTAGTCATTACAAGGTTGAAGGTTGTACTAATGTCGTATGATGTAAGTAGTAATATATAGTTGAAATACATTTGTTATTCTGAAATTACTTCAAACATCTTGTTATACCTTAGGATATGAAACTCGAGGTAAATAGTGTTTACAGAGTTCTATAGAGTAAAACTCTTGTCATGTGTCGTGATTTTATTGATAGAAGAGAAATGAGGAAGAGAGTAATAAAAAATGTGAATCACTTATTTTGTTAGATGAATAAGAACACGTCATGTAAGCAGGAAGTAAAACACAGAATAACAATTGGAAGGATGATAGTATTGTTTTATAAAATTACAAACTTTATAAGTGTACTTTGAAATAACATGAGAGATAAATTTAGAATAATACATTGAAGGAATATGTATAGGTTGCATGGAAAAGCATAAAATTAAAGTTATGCTTAGCTTTACACTTTTATTGCATAATGGGCTCCAATCTGTCAAAAAGATGGGCGGGCAAAATACATAGGTTGGCCCAATTGAGGAGGAAGATTGTGGGTCAAGAACATGGGCATGGAAGCTTAGGAAGGCCTGCTCAAGGGAGGCCGGCAATTTATATCCTACACCACGGTGCGTGTTGCACTATGCGCCCAGATGCAAAACGACGTCGTTTTAATTATTTTTTTTAAAAAAATTTTCCGCCCCAGTGAATGGCAGTAGTTTTTTCTTAAAAAAAAACTCCGATGTTCAAGAATGTACATAATGTTATACTAGAATACACATAATGTTATACATGAATGTACATAATTATATAACAAAATATACATACTCTTTTTAAAAGATAATACACATAATCTAACATAATACATAATAAACATAAACTTTTAACATAATACACATCAACTCTTAACATAATACACACAAATTTTCTGATTCGGATGTACATAATTGTATAAAAAGAATGTACATAATTGTATAAAAAATACACATAACTGTATGAACCAATACACATAACGTTGTGAACAAATACACATAACGTTGTGAACAAATACACATAATCTCAGCAACTTCCTACCGCGCCTCCCAACACTACCCCAAAACGACGTCGTTTTGGGAGACGCGCGGCGCACAGTGCTATGTGCGCCGTGGTGTAGGATATAACGATTGAGGGAGGCCTAGTCTACTGGGGTTCAAGTTGGACTCCTTAGATTTAATAAAAGGCTGGATAGAAGTTAATTTAGGATATTGAGAGTGTTTGATAAATAACTGTTAACTGATCAGGTTAATGGATTTGATATTATTAACTAATTGTAGAAGATGTTTGGAAAATTAATTGTTAGTTTATAATTGATTACATACAAAATGGCTTTCTCAAAAAGCTTATCGAAAAAAGTTATTTTAAGTATCTTTTTGAATTTTAGGTCCTGTTTAGTAAATATATGTTAGCTAATAGCTGTTAGCTGATTGGATTGATTAGAGGGTATAACTAGTTGATAATGTTAGCTGATTGTAGAAATGTGTTTGGTAAATTAACTATTAGCTGATAGTTGTTGATATAATTTCTTTTCTAAAAAAAACTAATTGAAAAAGTTGTTTTGAGTAGCTTTTTGAATTTTAGCATTTTAGAGTTAATTAACCAAACGCTTATATTGATTTTTTTTTTTAACAAAGTCAAAGAGCTAATAGTGATCAAATAACCTAAAATTGACCTATAAGCTAACTATTTTACCAAACAGGGCCTCAGTGTTTGGAGCAATAAACTGTTATAAAAAAAAACTAATTAATCAAACACTTTGTTTAACTAAATTAAACAGCTAATAGTGATCAAAGAAACTATAATTAATTGATTGCTAACTATTTTTACTAAAAAGGACCATTGTCTGGTGGCGTAGGAACCTACATGCAATTTATGGCACGATATATATTGAATGCAATGGCGTATTATTTTTCTCTTATGAAAATGCAAATTTAATATAATTACAAATCTCTCCCATTATAACTCTTGGCAAATTATGCCCTGGACCCGTGTCCACAATGAATTGTGGACACGGGCCCAAAACGCCGTCGTTTTTCAAAAAAAACGCGTCATTTAGTTAAAAAAAAAAAAATCGCGCGCGTTTTGCCGTTAACGGCGTTATATATATATATATATATATATATATATATATATATATATATATATATATTGATTATGAATGTACAGTTATGCCGTTATGAATGTACAGTTATACAATTATGAAATTATGAACCTAGAGCTCTAACATTATGAACTTACAATTATGAACATATATAGTGATAAAATTATGACCATGGAGCTTTAAAATTGTGAATATAGAGCTTCGAAGATTATGAATGTACAGTTATGGAGTTATGAATGTACAGTTATAGAGTTATGAATCTACAGTTATGGAGTTATGAATCTATAGTTATGAGATTATGAATCTACAGTATGGAATTATGAATGTACAGTTATTGATCGAATTATGAACAAAGAGCTCTAACATTATGAACTTACAATTATGAACATATAGTGATAAAATTATGAACATAGAGCTCTAAAATTGTGAACATAGAGCTTCGAAAATTATGAATGTACAATTATGGAGTTATGAATGTACAGTTATGGAGTTATGAATGTACAGTTATGGAGTTATAAATGTACAATTATTAACATATAGTAATAAAATTATGAACATATACTCCTATAACGAAGCGATTTGAAATTTTTTTTTTAAAAAAAAGAAGAAATAACAATGCCTAACGACACTATTACCCGTGTCCAGCAAGCATGCTGGACACGGGTCCAACGCATAACGATTGATAACTCTTGTTCTTGGCTTTTTCTTATTATTAGTTATAACGTGTTTCCCAACAATAGCAATCACGCCAACATTTTATCATGCCCCATTAAACAGCCTACATATAAATTTCTATTTTTATTTACCCTTGTCTTTAGAGGCAAATTATGCCTGGTGCATACGGATGCAAAAACGACGTCGTTTTATTAAAAACGCGCGTCTTCTCTTAAAAAAAAATCAGGTTCGATTCTCAGTAACAACATATGAACTAAAATTCCAGAATCGATGAACTATAATTCCAGAATCTATGAACTAAAATTCCAGAATCTAATCTATGAACTAAAAATTTCAGAACGAATGAACTAAAATTTCAGAATCGATAGAACTACAATTCCAGAATCGATGAACTATAATTTCAGAATCAATGAACTAAAATTCTATAATCTATAAACTAAAATTCCAGAATGAATGAACAACATAATGCTGTTGCTGGGAATCGAACCTGATTTTTTTTTTTTTTAAGGGGAGACGCACATTTTTAATAAAACGACGTCGTTTTTGCATCCGTATGCACCATCAGCATAACTACTCGTCTTTAGAATTGTTAATGTGAATAAAAAATTTCACGGGCTGGGTTGTCATCAGTGTAACCCTAATTTACTTTGTATGGCTCGGGTTGGTGAGCCTTGCTCATTAGTTTTAAGAAACCTATGCACCCCAAAAAAATTATTATTATGAACTGGAATAAATATTAAATAGGTCATTCAATTGCAATTAAGTTATCAAATTAAAAATAATATATAATTGAGCTCATGAACAATATAAATTCATATAATTAAATCAAAATGACTTGTTTATCTGAAAGTATGCTAACCTGAGGGTTACCAATTTTAAACCATGATTGATTTAAATCAATAAAATCAATTGAAAGCTTCAATGTGCTAAATGTATGTGTATATATACAGAGAGCAACTTAACTAAATGGACATCAGAGTTGCAAACTCTATACACACTGCCATGGATGCTCTCATTCGAGTTCTAGCCATTTCAGGGCTTCTAATCCTTCCTTTCCTCTACCTTTCTTTGCGAAAACAGTCTAAACACAAAACCAATACCAAGAAACTACCGCCGGAGCCGCCCGGCGGTTTGCCGATCCTCGGCCACCTTTACCAATTCAGCAAAGAAACTCATCTGGTGAAGACGCTGGCAACCATGGACGACAAAATCGGCCCGGTTTTCATCATCCGCCTGGGCCTCCCCCGCGTCCTCGTCGTCAGCAGCTGGGAAGCCGTCAAGGACTGCTTCACCACCAACGACAAGGCCCTCGCCGGCCGCCCAAACATATGCGCCGGCGTATACCTCGGCTACGACAACGCGGCGTTGGCCTTCACCAACGGCGCGTTTTGGCGCAGGATGCGGAAAATGGTCGTCGTCGAGCTCCTCTCCACCACGAAACTCGAGAAGTGGAAACACATTTGGATCTCGGAGATGAACCTCTCGGTCAAACAACTTTACGGTTCGGTGACGAAGAACCGCAAGGTGGAGGTGGACATGGAGGAATGGATTGGATACGTGAACTTAAATTTCATCTCGAAAATTGTGGCGAAGAAAAGGTACAACTACTCCGTGGAACACGGGTTCGACAACCAGGATGCGGTGGTTCTGAGACAGGCGTTTAAGGATTTCATGACGCTGACCGGAGAGTTCAGCTCGGCGGACGCGTTCCCGTTCCGGATATTTCACTGGTTGGACATCGAAGGGCTTGTCCGAACCATGAAGAAAGTTTCCGACGGAACGGACGTGATTCTTCAAGGCTGGATCGACGAACATGTACGGCGAGGAGACCTCCCCGCCGGCGAAGATCCTGACTTCATCGACATCATGATGAAGGAGGTGGACGAGGAATTCCTCGCCGGTCAGAATTACACTCGTGACATTATAATAAAAGCAACTGCAGTGGTAAGTACACTATTATACACTACAAATTCGTTTACCCTATAAAAGAATTGGCCTAATAAGTATAATGTTACAAGTTCAATTCCAATGAGAAATAAGGAATCTAATGAGAGTTTCAATACCCACCTAAATTAATCAGATTGTTGCTTTGTTAAGTTTCAAGTTTGATCTTCTTGTTTTGATTCTGTCAATTATGAGATGATACACACCCTTAGTAGTGACGGCCTGCACACAGTCAAGTTGGTCAGACGGTTTGCTTTGGCAACTATAAAATTTCAAGTTTGACTTTCTTGATTTGAGTCTATTGACTATGTGTTAGTTTATTTCTTTGTGATCATTTGTCTGCTAGGATCATAGAGTTGAATTTATCTAATGCATACAGTGGTTGTGGGTTTCTGTCACCCAAAAAAAGCTAATGATGAAAGTGAAATCCCATTTGTTTGTGACAGGCGATGCTTCAAGATGCGGCAGAGACCGCGGTGTCCAACATGGTATGGATAATGGCGATGTTACTGAACCACAAAGACGTAATGAAGAGGATTCAAGAAGAGATAGACACCAAAGTGGGGAGAGAGAGATGGGTGGAGGATTCCGACACCGACAACCTAGTATACCTCCAAGCAGTGGTCAAAGAATGCATGAGGCTATACCCCGTCGTCCCTTTCATCGTACCGCACGAAGCAATCCAAGACTGCGAGGTCTGCGGTTACCACATCCCAAAGGGCACGCAGTTATTCGTGAACGTGTGGAAGCTACACCGCGATCCTAAGATATGGCCCGAGCCCGAAAAATTTAAGCTCGAGAGATTCTTGACCGAGTCGGTCCCGGACGGTCTGGCCCGGCAATTCGGGTGGATGCCGTTCGGGTTGGGGAGAAGATCGTGTCCCGGATCTGGGTATGCGTTGAAGATGGCGCACTTCATATTTGCGAGGTTGCTTCAAGGCTTCGATTTCGCCACGCCTTCGGGCATGCCCGTGGACATGAGTGAGGGCCCGGGGATTACTATGCCCAAGGCTAAACCGATAAAAGCACTGCTTACGCCGCGCCTGCCCGCCGCAATCTATGAGTCGTCCAATTGAGAGTTTAAGGTTTCATTGTTTGAATTTGGGACATAACGAAATCGTTCGAGGTTTAATTTAATTTAATGTTGTTTGTTGGAAAAATAAAGTGGGGTTAGCGGTTAATTACTTGATCCCTAATCCCTAGCTTGTAATAATGCATTTGTGTGTATTCTGTTTATTTATGCACTAAGTTTATCAAATGTTAATTACATGGAGTATGTGACTTTCTCTTTTATTTGTTTGTTTTTTTTGTTTTTTTTTTTTTTTTTGGTTTTTGGGATCAGAGGAGGGGGATACCCAACACAACTAAATAACATTTACAGTTCGTTGATGTGAGATTCGTCTAGTCGACGAAGCTCCCATCCTGTCGAGGGCAACCATATCCTCAAGCTCCCCTGGCGGCGTCTCTAGGATGTGAAGGCCACTGTGATGCAGCGCCGCCAAAGATGCCAACTTATCGACTAGTCGGTTTTTTCTCTATAGATATGCGCATATCGCACCTCAGTGAACTCCTATGCTTCTCTAACACACAGACATGCAATGTTGTTGGATTGATTTTGCCAGCCTTCACTCCTCCGTAACGTCTCCACCATTAACTTCGAGTCACACTCAAGGATAATTCTTCTGGCGCCATACTCCTTGGCCATATGTAGGCCCTGCAAGACGCCCCACGCTTCCGCCGCTTCAATTGAGCATCTTCCAATTCTATACACGAAGCCTCGTCGCCAGTCACCGTTGTTATCCCGAAGATCACCTCCACAACTCGCTTGGCCGTCTCTCTTGCAGCTGCCATCTACGTTTAACTTCAACCACCCCTCCCTCGGTTTCGCCCAAGCCAATCTAGCTTCGTCTCCCCGGTTACTCCTAGACATTGGCCAGCTTCTGCCCTCGTAGGCCCTAGCTATCTCTCTTAAATATGTTTTTTTTTTTTTTTTTTTTTTTTGTGAGATCGATAATAGGATTGAATTTTTCTAGATCAACTTAATTAAATCAAGCATGTTATGTAATTGGATGAAGCAACAAGATGATAGGTGAGTTGGGCTAGGAGCGATAAATTTTTATGGAGGTAAGCTAGCATAGATATTCTTGTTCGGATAGACGGGTTAAATCATCATAACTTTTTCAATTTTTTTTAGAGTAAAAGTAACACTAAAACATGCCTATGTTTCTCTTTAAATTAAATAAGACGTTGTCCTCAAATCACATATTACCTTATCTTATAAGAATAATAAGTTTTTTCATTCCTTGCATTATATATTGCAATGATCCTTGAATTTTAAACTAGTTTTCTATTTGATTTACAAGTTACAACATCTAATTTCATCACTACTAATTAACTTTGTAATGATATATAGTTGGGATAAAGAGAACCAACAAATTAAAACTTGGAATATACATCCATTGACTAGGGTTCACAATGTACTATGGACTATACTGCATGTGTATGTGCATTATGTTATGAGTATGAATTTTGTACTTGAAACAAATTAATAATTGTGTCTTATGTTGTGAATTCATATGTCTTGTGTTGTGAAATTCTGTGCCTATGTACACAAATTATGTACCTCAATCAAATTTTAAAAATAAGTAAATATATAACATGTGTATGTGTCTTGTATTGTGATTTTTTATGTCTTGTGTTATGAAATTTTGTATTATACGAATATGAATCTTGTATCTCGTCGTTTCGATCCAGGATCCATAATACTTTGCGGACCTTAGGATGGTCCATGATATAAATTGCCGAAGTTATGAATCTTGGCTTTCAATTTTGTAAATAATAAATTATATTATAGCTCTTTTATATGCTTAAGTTTGCATTGCCATGAAAACATTTTTGGGTAACGTCTTCTCCAAATAAGCTAAGAGTCAAACATTACAAACACTTTTCGAATCAAATCTAAATTAGTCATTATTATGAGCCACTCAAATCTCATACTCATGTACATGTACAACTACACATATAAAATCGATCTAAATTTGCTGGTCAAAATTATCACATCTAAATAATGTCTTTGATTTATAAAAAAAAGTTTGCATTAGTTACCTGAAAAATGTACTGTAGTAGGTGAAGCTTACTTTGTGATTTTCTAGGAAGGCATTGTGACCTATAAGGAGGTAGGTTGCCGTATATAGCTGAGTGGCTCAAACTTAAAAGATCATTTGATCTATAGGTATCCCTCAGAAAGTCAAATTTAAAATCTTGCAATTAATAAATTAACTGTTCGATCAATTTAGTTGTAAAAAATCCAAGTCATGTTTACTATGAGGGAGTGGATGCCACCTGCTGTATAGACAATGACCTGATTTACATATTCGGCCCATAAACCAACCAATTATCAATTTTTTTTTTTTTTTTTAATGCGGCCACATCAATAATCAGTTGATAAATAAATGTTGATATTTATTAATCAATTTATAATATTAATTTTTTATTCTAAAAATGATGAAAATTAATATTAGTTTAAACGAATTATTATGGTTGAACAAAAATGACTGGAGAAACAGTGGTCAAGTTTTGTCGTGAGGGCTGAGGTTGTGTTTTCTTGTCCTCTAGCCGTTAAAACGTGTTTCCTAATAGTTACCCAACAAATCCATTTGATTGCATCTCAAATAGTACATTATTTATATCATTTCGGCCTTTTCACATAATATATATTAGATGATTATAGAATAATTAATTAATTAATAATAATAGTCATTCCATTATCTGCATTGCATATAACAATAATTTAGTAAGATAATGTGTTAAATTATTAGCTGAGGGTGCCCGCTAAAAAGGGTTAGGACCAAGACTATGTGGTCTAATGGTATCCGGGTTGGACTTTCATTTGGAAGGGTTCGAGCCTCAGTGGAAGCGTTATTGGTGCTTTATGTTTCAGTAGGTTGAGAAAGTATATGAACAAATACTACAATGTAATAGGGTCAGTACCATTAAAAAAAGAATGTTATCTTTGTGGCATAAAGATAACACAATTATATCTTTGTAATTGTGTTATTCCCAAAAGGTTGAATTGAATCTCCAATCCTAAGGGCCGACAGAACATTTGGAACTAGATTTTTGCTTACTGCACATAAGGAGACTTTCACTATAAGAAAAATTTTTTATTTCTCAATTGAGACGAGGACAAAGACTATACTCTCCGCTCCCACTCAAATCCATTGCCATCCCAAGTCTGAACCCCAACACAATCACTGCTGGGAATTATGGAATTTTCGACCACCTGAAAGTGATCTTAAATCAAGTTGAAAGTCTTGTTCCGACCACTTTTGGTATCCAAAAAAAACCTTTGTTGCTATTTCCGACCACATTTTTACTTTCAACTTGATTTAAGATCACTTTCGGGTAGTCGAAAATTTCATAATTTCCAACAGTGAATCTTAATTGTCCCTAAATTTCCATATATAAGTTTACATGTATTAACTGTCTAATTAATAAGTTGAATGTTAAATGTTTTAAGTTTTATAAATTCAAGTATACAATTTTGTAAGTGAGAATATGTTTAATATATTATAATACACCTAAATAATTAAAAAAAAAGTTTCATTCAAAATTACTATCAATAGAACATAACTATTAATTTTATATTAGAGTACAGTCTATTCCACGTCTTAAATTATCATCAATCACTTTCAATTATACTTTTTAGAAAAATAAAGATAAAATCATTTTCTTTATTTCCAGACAAAATATGTTCTGTACAACCTTCAATTATGATGCTTGGATAATATTACTTAACCTCAATTATGTAATTTTCCCTCGTCACCTTCTGAATTAACAGAGACAAGATAGTGTTGGAAGAATAATGTTTATCTGTTTTCTACTTTTCTAAGATATGTAACTATTAGTGCTCATCATCATCATCATCATCATCATCATCATCATCATCATCATCATCATCATCATCATCATCATCATCATCATCATCATCATCATCATCATCATCATCATCATCATCATCATCATCATCATCATCATCATCATCATCATCATCATCATCATCATCATCATCATCATCATCATCATCATCATCATCCCGTTTATCTGTTTTCTACTTTTCTAAGATATGTAACTATTAGTGTTGTTATATTATTACTAGTATTTTCACCCGTGCGATTCACGGAATGAAATTGTTGTAACATATTAAGAATATTTAAATCGATATATAATTATTTAAGAGTTCATTTCACCAGAGGTTGTTGTAACATATTAAGAATATTTAAATCGATATATAATTATTTAAGAGTTCATTTCACCAGAGGTCGTTTATCTTTCCTGACAATTCCAAATTTAATCCTAGACTATAGTTATTAATTATTACAATTTATTCTATGTTACAACTCTTATGTTAATATTCTTACTATTATTATTAACACTTAATTACTTTTAGATATTATTATTACCACTTATATTATTATTATTATTATTATTATTATTATTATTATTATTAGTTTCTTTTCAAGTACTGTTAGTATATAATGGTCGTGAGGCACAATAATAATATAACCATAATTAAATATTCTTGTATTGTATTCCGGAGTTAATGCCATTTTTGATCTTAGACTTATTGAGGCATTGACACTTTTCATCCTCCATAATAAAAATTGCCACTTAGTAGACACTGTTATTGGTCGTTGGACAGTTTTGATCCTCCGTCAATGAAGCCGTTTGTTGACCGTGAATTAGAAAGGCTTTTCTGTCATTTTATGTCTTATTCTTCTAATCTTGTGAATCCCCCTCACGTGTACGGTGGATTCCAACCAACACGTTAATGGATATATGCTCACACCCCCCCTCACGTGTACGGTGGACGCTTATGAGTGGCGTTGAGATTCGAACCCATGACCTTTGGTCTGGCTTTGATACCAAATTGAAGCATGTGTTCCATCTCAACTAAAAGCCTAAGCTGATAGTTGGATACACATTAATGGATATATGCTCACAGTGAGTAGCAGCGAGGTTCTTCTCCGGCGAGTTGTGGGTGCGGCGGCGAGCATACGAGGCAGTAACTCCTTCTGGCGAGGTTGGGGCCTTCATCGGTGGTTTTTGGTTTCGGCGAAGCAGAGAGGGCAGCAGGTCGGCGAACCCTCCTATGGTAAATAGCAGTTGTAGTTGTAGATGGCGTGATGTAGAATTTGCACCTGTAAGTCCTCCCTTCCATATTGACCACAAATATCCTTCCCATCTCTCTCTCTCTCTCTCTCTCTCTCTCTCTGACCACAACTACTTGGTACAACCTCAAAAACTCTGTTATTCTACCTGAAATTCATTGAAGTTTCAAGCTGAAAATGTGGAATCCGTCGCTCCCCAAAAATCGCATTGTCTGAGGTGTTGGAATGGCCGGTGTTGACTTACTGGTGCTGTAGCTTCATTCCCCAACCCGGATGATAAAATTCGGAGCACCAGCTTTGAGGTTCAAGGAGGTGGTAACACTGTCAATGCTTTGATAAAACCCGGATGATAAAATTCGTCTTGGTCTTAATCCAAGGATCATATCTAAGATTGCTGATGACTCGCATGGCGAAAGAATACTTGATGAGCTTGAAAGGGATGGTGTTGATACATCTTTTATGGTGGTGTCCAAAGGAGGAAACTCACCATTCACATATGTCATTGTTGACAACCAAAAAAAAAAAAACTCGCACGTGCATTTTCGCTCCAGGATATCCACCCATGATATCTGAGGGTCTACATACCCAAATCAAAATTGTCTTCAGCGCTTGGAGTAAATATTGTCTACTTAGATGGAAGGCTGCATGAGACTGCTTTGATTGTAGTGCAAGAGGCAAAGAGTAGGGGCATACCTATTATAGTTGATGCAGAAAGGTTAAGGGAGGGGTTGGGTGATATTCCTGACTTTGCTAGTTATGTTGTATGGTCGACAAAATTTCCACAGTCATGGACTAACGCCCTTTCTATTCCAACTGCACTTGTTTCCATTATCTTGAGATTGATGTCAAATGTAAAATTCGTGATTGTTAGTTGGGGGAAGATGGTTAATTAATGTTAGAAAGGACTGAAGTGGATAACCTCAGTTTGAAGAAATTGATGTAGCAGTGACCAATGGATGGAGAAATACAAGGATTAGAACATAAAAAGATAGAAAAACCCTTCTAATTCACGGTCAACAAACGACGTCATTGACGAAGGATCAAAACTGCCCAACGATCAATAACAGTGGCTACTAAGTGGCAATTTTTATTATGGAGGATGAAAAGTGTCAATGTCCCAATAAGTCTAGGACCAAAAATGGCATTAACTCTTGTATTCCGTGAGTCACAATAATAATATAACAATTATTAAATATTGTTCAATTCTATATTCTTCTAGGATTTCTATTACCATCATTAATTATTCCCAAATTTACCATAATTAAATAATTTGACCAATTATAAAGAAAGATTATTAAATAATGCACGGGACAATTGTTTAATTAAAAATTTTAAAAGTTCATTAATAAAACATAAGGTTCTCATAGTTTTTTCTTAGAAACTCTTTAATAAAGTACTTTTTTTATAAATTGTTGGGCCAAACCGCCTACGGCAGTTTGCGGTGGATAGATCTCGAAAAAATACGCGATTTCAAAAAAATATTTGTCCAAAACGGACAACGGAGTCAAAAATTATGCATTACCGAACTTTTGACACTTAACAACTTAAAAAAAAAAATAAAAAAATTAAAGGCCAGTTCAGCTGGCGAGGCGGCCGCTGGGGAGGCCGATTCCGACCTTCCTCGCCGCGGAAAGCGACACGATTTTTGCAACACTGATATATAAAATAGATATAGATTAGAATAGGAATAGTATTACACAATTTTATAATATTAGAATAGAATTTTAACGCATAATTATTGTACGAATGAGAAAGTAGAAATCAATATATTTTATTAGGAAGAGAGATTTTTTAGGATTTGGGCGGGAAGTTAAAATTTAAGAATTTTGTTTTTATATATAGTATAGATATAGATTATATGTGCAAAGTGAATTGTATTACACAAATTTATAATTTCAGAATAGAATTTTTAATTATTGTATGAATGGGAAAGATAAATATATTTTATTGGGAGGAGAGATTTTTTAGGAATTGGGCGGGAAGTTCAAATTTCAGGATTTTGTTTTTATATATAGTATAGATTAGATGTGCAAAGGGAATTGTATTACACTATTTTATAATTTAATAATAGAATTTTTTCCCAGAAATATTGTACGAATGAGAAAGTAGAAGTTAATATATTTTATTGGGAAGATAGATTTTTTAGGAATTGGGCGGGAAGTTAAAATTTCAGGATTTTGTTTTTATATATCGTATAGATATAGATTATATGTGCAAAGTGAATTGTATTACACAATTTTATAATTTCAGAATAGAATTTTTACCCAGAATTATTGTACGAATGGGAAAGATCAATATATTTTATTGGGAGGAGATATTTTTTAGGAATTGGGCGGGAAGTTAAAATTTCAGGATTTTGTTTTTATATATAGTATAGATTAGATGTGCAAAGGGAATTGTATTACACTATTTTATAATTTTAGAATAGAATTTTTACCCAGAATTATTGTACGAATGTAAAAGTAGAAGTTAATATATTTTATTGGGAAGAGAGATTTTTTAGGAATTGGGCGGAAAGTTAAAATTTCAGGATTTTGTTTTTATATATAGTATAGATTATATGTGCAAAGGGAATTGTATTACACAATTTTATAATTTCAGAATAGAATTTTTACCCAAAATTATTGTACGAATGGGAAAGATCAATATACTTTATTGGGAGGAGAGATTTTTTAGGAATTGGGCGGGAAGTTAAAATTTCAGGATTTTGTTTTTATATATAGTATAGATATAGATTATATGTGCAAATAGAATTGTATTACACTATTTTAAAATTTCAGAATATAATTTTTACCCAGAATTATTGTACGAATGGAAAAGTAGAAATCAATATATTTTATTGGGAAGAGAGTTTTTTTAGGAATTGGGCGGGAAGTTAAAATTTCAGGATTTTGTTTTTATATATAGTATAGATATAGATGTAAAAAGAGAATTGTATTACACTATTTTAAAATTTTTGAATAGAATTTTTACCCAGAATTATTATACGAATGGGAAAGTAGAAATCAGTATATTTTATTGGGAAGAGAGATTTTTTAGGAATTGGGCGGGAAGTTAAAATTTCAGGATTTTGTTTTTATATATAGTATAGATTGTATTACAGTATTTTATAATAATATGAGAATAGAATTTTAACGCACAATTATTGTACGAATGAGAAAGTAGAAATCAATATATTTTATAGGAACAGAGATCTTTTAGGAATTGGGCGGGAAGTTTAAATTTCAGGATTTTGTTTTTATATATAGTATAGATTGTATTACACTATTTTATAATTTTAGAATAGAATTTTTACCTAGAATTATTGTACGGATGGGAAAGTAGAAATCAATATATTTTATGGGGAAGAGAGATTTTTTAGGGATTGAGCAGGAAGTTAAAATTTCAGGATTTTGTTTTTATATATAGTATAGATATAGATGTACAAAGAGAATTGTATTACACTATTTTGAAATTTTAGAATAGAATTTTTACCCAGAATTATTGTACGAATGGGAAAGTAGAAATCAATATATTTTATTGGGAAGAGAGATTTTTTAGGATTTGGGCGGGAAGTTAAAATTTCAGGATTTTGTTTTTATATATAGTATAGATAGTATAGATGTACAAAAGGAATTGTATTACACTATTTTAAAATTTTAGTATAGAATTTTTACCCAGAATTATTGTACGAATGGGAAAGATCAATATATTTTATTGGGAGGAGAGATTTTTTAGGAATTGGGCGGGAAGTTAAAATTTCAGGATTTTGTTTTTATATATAATATAGATTATTATATATTATCCCATTTGGCGTATGTTTAGAAAGGGATTTCATTAATCGGAAACGACACTATTATTTTTTAATTATAAGAAAATTATATTTTTTCGTTATTTTTCATCTTTCAATTGTTTGCGAAAAGATTTTTACGTTTCTATCTTATTTTTGTATTTCAATTATTTTGTTATCATTTTTCATCTCTTAATTATTTATGAGCAAGCTTTTTCCATTTCTAGCTTTTGTCAGGATTGGGATATTGTATGTCTCATGCTTAATTTGAATTTAAGTAGCTCACGAACACAAATTTGGACTTAAAAACTCCTTAATTGAACGTTTGAAACTTGAATGTTTAGACTTGAAATACTTAAATTTGTAATATTTGAAACTTGAATACTTGAAACTTAACTCTTTTAGCCTCTTTTAGAGAATGTCTTATCAATTCTGGACCAAATTAATTGGTCTAATTATACGATTGTCTAGTCAATTCAATAAGTTTCAAACTTTGAATATACACAACAATCTCTTCCGATCCCAACACCAGCTCTGATACTAATTGTTATATCAAACGTTATCATTACGCTAAAATTATAACTAGTAGCGAATGCATAACTTTATTTATTTATACTTATGTAGTAGTCAACACCATATTTTAATGTTGTGATGTTGTACTCGACTTTTCAAATCTCCACTCAATAAAAAGTAATAATAGTATAATTGAAAAATGAAAATCCCATTTTCTCTCATTTATTTTCTTTAATTTGGATTTTATATGAGGACATCATTAGCTCAACGACTTGAGTTCGATCCACCCAATGAGGCTCGTGGGTTCTTGGATGTCGATAGTGGACACTGGTGAGGTCTAATTGATGGATTGTTGCTCAATTATTTTTTATTTTTTATTTTTAGGTTGTGTTTGTTGGTCCGATTTTTGTACACTATTATGAGATTTAATGTTTATTATCATGTTTTTCTACTTTTGCTATCTTATTATTGGATTCAAATTTTTAAATAATTATGAAACTCATTACCATCTTCCTCCCGTAGTTTTGAAAAATGAAATCATAAATAAGGAGAAAAAAAAATTTTAAAATTAAAAGGGTCATTGTCCATTAAATAAATATGGAACTTTAATATATATACACATATATGTGTGTGTGTATATATATATATATATATATATATATATATATATATATATATATATATATATATATATATATATAATATTTTTTATATTTATTTATTAATTAATTAATTTTTATTTGAATTCTTATTTACTACCAAACAAAGAGTCTATTTCTACCCAAATTTATCAACATTACAAATTATTTGATTCACATTACCAAGTATTTGATTCTAATATTTTTGAACCAAACACACCCTTAATTAATGTAGTTTTGTCAATCAACTATACCAACTTTATGCATTTTCATATATAGAAAAAGACTTGGTTTTGGGTATGGAGCATCATTAAATCTTCAGGACAACTGTCCCACCTAAAAGAGGTGCCTACAATTCAGCGAGGGATTAGTCACTGTGTTCGGCGGTGAAAACTCCGAATACACCAAAAGAAAATGTCCATGTAGCAAGATATAAGTAATACTTGGTAGACTTCCATTTTCTCAATTTCGTATACACTTTTTCTGGGACCACATAATGAAAATAGTATATCTTTATTTATCACATCATGGATGGAGTAAATTAAAAATAATGGAGTATAATTTGAGAGTACATATAGTATAACTCCAAGATATATGAACCTGATATAAATTTATTTTTTATTATTTTGGTATACCACAAATTTATTTTGATCTACTGCTTATTAAGGATATATGATGCTCACATTATTTATCTGTGTATAAACTCTATACTGCTATCCTTGCCTTCTTATTCGGCCTAGCCCAGCAGCTCTTGGAGCATTCAAGTAAGTCATTCAACCGCACGCACATGCTTAGCTCAATTGTTCAGTAGCCAGTATTTGAGAGAATATAAATCAAGGTTCGAATTGAACTTTGGTGACGGTAGCATGGAGATTATATCAAAGTGGACAGATTCCCTGTACGCTTAGTCATATATTAATCCATGCTTTTGCTAATATATGTCTATGACTCTGGTATAGTGAGAAGGATATTGTGTTAAATATGGAACAGGTATATGTAGCTAAGATATGGAACATAATATTGCAATTTTTTATGAGTTAATACCTAAAATCGTCCTCGACTATAATGGTTTTTCTCAATTTTGTCCTAAACGATTTTGGTGACCTAATATCGTCCCAGATTTTTGTGTTTCGCTCAATTTAGTCCTCCATTTGTTATTCCGTCAAATTGGTGTTAAATAAAGTGACAATTCAGTAATGTCAATATTGATCTCTCTTTACTTTCAACTTGTGAAGTGCGAAATTCCTCTTTCTTGTACGAATTACATCCAGAATTACTCCCGGACCTGCAAATCAAATTTTATATTCGCAGTTTTAGGAGTAATTCTGGGAGTAATTCGTAAAAAAAAAAGAGATTTCGCACTTCACATGTCTATGAGTAAAGAGATGTCAATATTAAAATTACTGAATTGTCTATTTATTTAACACCAAATGGACAGAATAACAAATGAGGGACTAAATTGAGCAAAACCACAAAAGTTGGGACTAAATTGAGCGAAACACAAAAGTCTGGGACGATATTAGGTCACCAAAGTCGTTTAAGACGAAATTGAGAAAAATCACTATAGTCGAGGACGATTTTGAGTATTAACTCAATTTTTTATCTCTGTTTGTCCCCACTATCGCATGCATGGCCCTCATAACCTTACCCTAATAATTCTGTAAGGGGTGTTTGGTTGGATGAAAAATATTTTTCATGGAAAATGTTTTCTTAAAAGTGAAGGAAAATGTTGGTTTATGTTGTTTGGTTGGATGGAAAACATTTTCCATTGAAAAATGAATTCCTCAAAGTTGAGAAAAATGAATTCTTTGCAAAAGGGTGGGATTTTGTTTTCCACAAGGATGGGAAAGAAAAATAAAATGAGTGTACCGTTTTACCCTTGCGAAAGTTTCTTAATTACATAGGCACCTATTTATTCATTCATTTTTTTAAGGGTATAATGCTCTTTATATTCATTATTTCTTATCTTTTTAAACCTAAACAAACAATGGAATACATATTCCTAGTAATTTCATTTCCACAAACCAAACAATTGAATCAATTTTCTTCCATGAAATTTCAATTCCATTTCCCTTCAAATATTTTTCAGCGAATCAAACTGACTGTAAAATAATATATATAATAGATGCTGTTATATTCTTCTAATGGAAACATGTTCCTAAGTAAAAAGTGTGAATTAATCTCATTGATCAGTACATGTAAATTAATGATTAAGTGTCGCTAATCTCATTCATTAACACATGCATGTAAATCAATGGTAGAGTGTTGCTGGAAAATAAGAGGAAAAACTTAAATATTGAAAAACTTACCCCAAAAAAAAACAGAAAAAAAAAAAAAGCAGGGGGGTGGGGGATTGGGGGGGGGGGGGGAGAAGGGAGTAGTTTTATAGATATTGTAAACTTAAAGTTTCACTTAGCCAGTGAGTTCCCGCATTTTTTACATGAGAATTCCGCCTTGTGACTCTAGTCAGCATGCAAAAGATCACTAGGTGTGGAACTGAAAATGTTGTTGTCAAGTCAATAGTCTAACAAACTTGACTTGGTTATTTTCAAAAAAATAAAATAAAATAAATAAAAACTAGTTTAACCAACTTGACTGGGTTGTCCGAATATGAATTTTCATCTTTCGTGATCCATGGGGTGATGTCAAGCTGGCATGCATATCAACTAATCATTTTTTTTGTATTACAAAGGAAGGAGGACACCCATATATACTATCTACGCCTTCACCAAGGCTTGAACCTAAGACATCCCACATAAGGGGCCAATTGGATACCAGTGGACTACAAGCCACTTAGTCATATCAACTAATCATTGTTACAACATAAAAAATGATATCAAATATAATTTATATTTAAAGAATAAGGGTAAAATAAGGCAATGAACTACACACGAAAATGTAATTAGACCACCAAACTTTAAAAAATTGTATTTAGGTTCCTGAACAACACAAAATAATATAATTGAATCGAAATTGACCCGTTAACTCATTAATTGTTACGTGACGATTACCGGATTTAAAATAATTTTTAAAATTTATTTTAATAATTAAAAAAAAATCACCCATCCCCAGGCCTTCGTCTCCAGATCGGAGACAAAGAAACCTTCTTTGTTTCTAGGCTGTTGGAGACGAAGACCGGTTCTTTATCCCAGGCAATCTGGAGACAGAGGTCGGGGGAGGGGTGATTTTTAAATTAAAAAATTATTTAAAATTATTAAAATAAAATTTAATTTTTTTAATCCGATAACCGTCAAATCAGCAATCAATAGCTAAACATGTCACTTTAGGTTAATTGCATGATTTGGTATTCTTTAGGGGCTCAATTGCAATTTTTTTAGTTTGGTGGTCCAATTGCACTTTCGTGTAGAGTTTGATAACTTTTTTAAAAGGAATATGGTATGCATATTATAATAAAGCAGAAATAGAGTCAGAAGGGACACCGTTCCAATACAAAGTGTTAGCCTGAGTAGAGGCCGATAAAGCAAGAGTATGCGCAAGTAAATTAGCCGCACTTTGGCACTAAACTAATATAAAACTGAGTAAATTAAAAGCAAATAAAGACACCATACATGCACTCATCAACAACCAAGCCCACATAAGAACGCGTCGCCGGCTGTGAGGGGGATAAGTACCTACGTAATTCCAAACAGCCGGTGTAGAGTTTGACTGACAATACTCCACGGTCCTTGAGCCAAGACAATACCTCCTTGCAAGCTAGGGACTCCGCCAATATGAGAGGTGAAAAGCAACCTGGAAGTTTTCCGTTTCAAGCCGCCGTGAATACTCCGTCTGGTGATAGTAGCATTGCTCCGAACGTGGCTCTCCCGGTTGACGGCTGGTAGCTGGGGTCGAAATAGCATCTGGAAAGGTGCAACGAAGATGTCTGTGCTGCAGAGACGGAGGCCGGAAACCTATTTAAATTTTAGGGTCCGTTTGGAAACTCGTAAAATGACTTTTGGAAAATGTTTTTTGAATTTTCAGTGTTTGGATGCAATATGAAAATCTAGTCAACGGAAAACATTTTCCATTGACTGGGAAAATGAAATCATTTCGGTGAAAAATGACTTATGCCAAAATTTGGCGTAAATCATTTTCCGCAAAAATGTTTAATTATACAATTCTACTCATTTTTCAGAAAATAAACCAAACACACCAAGTTCTTCAAAATGCAATCAAACAGCAGAAAGAAAAATGTTTGCTAGAAAATGACTTATTTTCTAAAAAATATTTTTCATAAGTCATTTTCATGCTTTACAAATGCACCCTTATTCTTTAATTTTCTTTGAGTTGGAGCGGGAGACCCCAAATCTAACTAAGAGTAGTAATAATGGGAGGAAAGGCCCCATCCAACCCCCCACCCCCCCCCCCCCCCCCCCTCGAAAATATCATCATTCAGAATATAATCTCCCGCACATCACCCTTATTCCTTTATTTAAAGAAAATTGTTATGTGTACTCCCATTTTTTACTCATAACTTTTACTCTCACACACAAAATCTTGATGTAAACAGTTATATTGTGACCCACATAAAAAAATATAATTTATCAAAACTCGCCACATCATAGAGTAAAATTAAGAAATTATAATAAGATTTAGAAGTACATGTACTAAAACTTTAATTTAATCTTGAGTTACACACGATTGATGGAATATATGATCATGACGGTCCATATATAAATAATAAATAATCTCTATATAAAGCAAGTTGAATTGTAGCGCCATTATATTACCGGCCTAGCGCTATTAGCTACACTCAATTACATACTCATCCATCCATGGATCTTTTTCATCTCCTCTCATGTCTTGCAGGCTTCATCTTCTTCGTTTTACTATACATCAGAATAAATAATAAGAACAGAAACCTGTTATTACCCCCAGTGGCCGCCGGTGCTCTTCCGATCATCGGCCACATTCCCATCCTCAACAGCCAAAACCAGATTCTCTCCCGGACTTTGGGAGAGATGGCGGATAAGCACGGCCCGCTGTTCATCGTGCGGTCAGGGATGACTCCCATAGCCATGATCTGCGGTCTGGAAGCCGCCAAGGATTGCTTCACCACACACGAGCGAGACGTGGCGTCCAAGCCGGAGTTCGCCGTCGGCGAACACCTCGGTTACAACTACGCCATGTTTAGTTTCAGCTCCGACAATGCGTACTGGCGCGTGATGCGCAAGTTTGTCGTGTCAGAGCTTCTGTCCAACGTTAAACTCGACAAGGTGAAGCATATCCGCATGTCGGAGCTGGAGACCAGCATCAAAGAGTTGTACCTTTTCGTCACTGCTTCTCCTGAACCGAATAAGGCGGCGGTTGTCGCCATGGATGAGTGGATAGCACAGTTGACGTTGAACACCAGTTGTCGGATCGTCGCCGGGAGGAGGTACGGTTAGATATTAATAGAACAAATACTAATTTTGGTCTCACCACAGTATTAACAAAATGACAGTTTTGATATACATGTTAAATTCCTACCCATAACTATTGTTTTAGTATCAATTTTCATCACAGCTATTATTTTAGTGTCAAAATTCATCACGCCGATCACCCTTCATTTAAGACATGTCGAAATATGAAATTATTAATGGTATTTTTGTCCTTTTCAAATTAAGATTCCAAATGAAGCATGAATAAAGAGATTTTAAGTTCTAAGATCAATTTCAATTCACAGTTCTCCTCATCAAATTAAGGTAGGATGGGATGAAGAACTGTGAATTGAGATCAATCTTAGGGCTTAAATCTATTTATTCATGCTCAAATTGAGATCTTAAGTTGAAAATGACAAAAACACCCTTAAAATTTTTAGATTTCGACGTGTAAACGGAGAGTGACCGGCATGAAGAATTTTAGCACTAAAACAATAGTCGTGGATAAAAATTGATACTAAAATAATAGTCGTGAATGAAAATTGGTAGGAATTAAACATGTGAACTAAAACTGTCATTTTGCTAATACTCATAGGACCAAAATTGATATTTACTCATATTATATTAATATATATAAATTCGAATCTCAAACTTAAGGACCACTCACGTTTAATTTATGTCCTTAAATTTTCTGAGGAAAGGTAAATTGTGAAATGTGTTTCGCAATGAGGGATTCGATCATGAGTCAACTTGGGCCACTATACCTTTACACTTAGACTTTCGACCACTAAACTATACCCCTGGGCGTGTTTGACATTAATATATATTAACATAAACTTTAGCGAAACTTAACTAACTAGGAGTATCGGAAGCTTCAGGATAATCGGAGTATCACTCTCCATAATTGGTATCACCATTGGGATGGTAGATCCGTTTGTCTATCACTTCTCTTAAATACTAGATGATGTAGTTTATTATTCTCTTAAATACTACTTACTGAACTAATGAGCTAAACCCGTGAGGACTGGTGTAGTTTATTCTGTCTATAAGAGTTGTGGGAGAATTGTTTTTACTTAGAAGCCTAAGCGTCATAAAACCAAACTGAATATTCAAGTTAATTAAATCACTTATTGACTCAGTCACATACTTGCATCACAAACGCTTAAATAATATTATACCATATGAAAAATTCTTACAGGTACAAGTTTAAGGTCGGAGGAGCCATCGGCGACGACGACAGCACGGAGTATAAAGAGGCGCAAGAAATGATTAATGTTTTTCGGGAATTCCAATATCTAAGCGGGATGTTTGTTCTCCAGGATGCTTTTCCATTGCGGCTGTTTAAGTGGTTTGATTTCCAAGGTCATGTTAGGGCCATGAAGCGTAACAATAAAAAGGTTGATAAGATTCTTCAAGCCTGGATTGACCAACATATTGAGAGACGGCAGTTGGGGAATGCTCCGGCACCGGCGGCCGGAAATGATCTGGACTTGATCCACCTCATGCTTTCAACCATCGACAAGGAATTCGTTAAAGGTTTTCCCTATACCCATCAAATGGCTATCAAGGGTACAACCCAGGTATGTATAAGCCTTATTTGGTAACATAGTTAACTTATTAACCAACTTTTGTTTATTAAATCAAACTGTTGACTTGTTAAATAATCAATATAAGTGTTTGATTAATTAACTTTCCGTAAGAGCATGTTTGGTTCATGGAAAATATTTTCCTTAAATTTGAAGAAAAATGGATTTTTCTTGGTTTGGTTCATGGAAAATATTTTTCATTGGAAAACATTTTCCTCAAAAATGAGGAAAACATTTTTCATGGTCCCTCTTGGTATTTTGTTTTTCATGAAAAATGTTTTTCATGAAAAACAAGTAGGACAATTATGTCCTCACTAACTTTTCTTAATTACTATTATTATTGTTGTTGTTGTTGTTATGTAGGGGTATAATTATCTTTATACTCATTATTCCTTACAGTTCAAAACTCAATCAAACAATGGAATAATATTCCAAGTAATTTATTTTCCACCAAACCAAACAATGTAATTAATCTTCCCGATAATTTCTTTTTCATGGAATTTCAATTTCATTTCCCTTCAAATATTTCCAACCCCAAAACGGTGTGTTATTTCATTACTAGTGAAATGAGTCAAACCTCAAATTGTTTGGCAAAAAACGATGTTGCGGAGACAGGATTTGAACTCGATAATTTCTTTTTCATGGAATTTCAATTTCATTTCTCTTCCAATATTTCCTCGAACCAAATGGGACCTAACATTTCAGTGCTCCAAAACCTTAAAATTCAAAAAACTGTTCAGCTTTTTGAAAAAATTATTTTAGAGGCTCAAACTCACAATCTTCCAAATAGAAGTCTAACCTGGATACCATTATATATAATCAGATATTAATTAACATTTACCAAACATTTTTATAATCAATTATCAACTAGTCAAACTCACTAACTCAATCAACTAATAACTATTTACCAAAAGTATAATATAACTTTGACCAACCCAATCAAGCCGTTGATTTAGTAACCGTTCAACTCTATGCTTGAATTTTGCAGAGTATGATCATAGATGGGTCGGATACAACCGGGACTCATATGGTATGGGCACTATCCTTACTAGTGAAGTACGGCGATGTAATGAAGCGTTGCCGGGAAGAGATAGAAGCGCAAGTGGGCACAGAGAGATGGGTGGAAGATTCCGATGTTAAAAAGCTAGAATACCTGCAGGCCGTCGTGAAAGAATCGCTACGCCTATATCCCACAGTTCCGCTCTTAATGCCGAGAATGACATCCAAAGATTGCAAGATCGGAGGTTACGACCTCCCAAAAGGTGCCCAGTTCAACGTTAACCTGTGGAAAATCATGCGAGACCCGAAATTCTGGCCGGAACCCGACAAATTCATGCCGAAGAGATTCCTGAACAGGGAAGCGGGCGGGGCGGATAATCCACTGAAACGGTTTGAGTATGTGCCTTTCGGGTGTGGGAGACGAAGCTGTGTAGGAATGGCGTATGCGTTGCAGATTTCGCATCTCACCATTGCTCGATTGATTCAAGGTTTCAATTTCAGCACACCTGGAAATGTGGAACTGGACATGGAAGAGGGATTCGGAGTCACTCTGCCCCGAGCAACGCCGTTACAGCTAGTGGTTACGCCTCGCCTGCCCCCAAACTTCTATGGGCTCTAGATATTACTATATTAGTTTGAATAAGTACTACCCAAGTTCTTATCCCTATATTAAATAAATGTATTTTAATTTAGACAAATCATGAAAATGTGGCAATCATTATTCTATGGACCATGGTCTACACATTTGTGTGAACCATAAATAAAAAGTATATTTTTAATATATTAAAAGTATATTATTTATATACGTAAAGTATATTATTGAAAAATATATAATTTTAAATATATTATCAAATAATGTACATTTAGTACACAAAGAATGTACTTTAAGTATATTAAAAATGTATATTGTATTCAAGCTATGTGGACCATGATCCACACAATAATTTGCTGTAATGTGGATGTGCAGTGCCTCTAGGTACTAACTACTAAGGCCTAATCGGTTGGCAATTAGTCAGAACTGTGGGCTTCAGCTAGGGTGCGTTATGCCGACAAATTATACTGTGGACTCAAGTCCACCTTACAAGGTAGATCCTGGTATAAAAATACATAATTTACATGGTCTAAAAATACACAATTTACATATTAATTGTTCACAATTCAAATTGTGGATATTCAGTATGTAATTGTGTATTTTGGACTCAGATCCATGATATAATTGCGGGTGTTATAGGAAATTCTAGAAGGCTAGCAAGCTATGTAAATAAGTTTGGGCAGGAGCGTGTTTGCCCCGACCGAAACAGTTGTTAGCCACGGCCTAGGCCAATTTGGGTGCATGGCGACACGTACATGGAGACACGTCGAGGAGGGTAGCGAGTTCCATGCCAGTGAGCACCAATGTGCTTGGACCGTTACTGCCTACTGCCCAGGGCGCCAAAGGATAGCACCAAGTATTAGACGCGAGCCACACTGCCCAACACTCTATGATGCATCATGCTCCAACACAATTGTCGCCCAAATGTTATGTCGACGCGGTCTATCATTATGCAGACAATTCGGCTATTGTAGGAGCGGTATTAATGGGACCAGGTGGTCAGTTTATTTCGGCATACAGTGCACCCTTGCCACATTGTTTTTCCCCACTAATGGCCGAGGCATATGCATGTAAGGAGGCCCTATCTTGGTTACACGACCGTGGAGAACAGAATATTAAGCTATATACTGATTGCCAGACACTTCAAAGTTATTTGACCACCCCACAACTGCTATCACGATCATATATCGGCTATGCTATTGACAGATTGGATGAAGACTTTAATCCTAAACTATTTGACTATGGTCTTGCCAAGCTCACGAATGGGGGAGGAAATACAGCAACGACATGGGAATGAAGATGAAATATTAGGAGAAATGACGCTTTTACCCCTCAATTTAATGTTCACTTAACTAGGATTTGACGGAAGGATCACAATTGGAAAGATTTTAATAGTCAGAGGGTTAAATTGTCCAAATTAAAAGTCGAGGACTAATTATGGAAAATCACCATACTCGAGGGACCATTGCTGGAATTAACTCTTCAAAAAAATGTTTGGGCAAGAGTAAATTACTTTATACCAATTCGTTGCATAATATGTTTCAATTATTCATTCCACTCTAATAAGATCTCCTAATGCGAGGGATCTTAGAAATTAGCTTCTTTTTAAGACTTCAAGTCCTCTTGTATAAATGTTCCCTCTTGAGAGTTAAAACGAATCATAATTCTTTATAATTGGTAGGGAATATCCCGACCGACATAGCTTCACCACGACCGAGAGGTCTTTGTCCTTTTGTCTATGTCTTTGCAGGTAACAGGTCGGGCTCCTTGAGGAGAACCCGGTCGGGGACCGACCGGGAGTTGCCCGAGCGATGCTATGAACCCCGAGCGGTGGTCCTTCGGCGAGAGAGCTGGCTAAAGACACGTGGCGGCTTTCTACGACGACAGGCAGGGCACCCGGGAGGAGGACGCGTGGAGGCTACGTGGAGAGCATGCCGAACGGCCGGAAGCTTGTCTCCGGCACAGCGGCTATAAATGCCCACAGTAGCTGCAGTGTAGAGGACTTTTGGACGATCGATAGGTTGTTATTAGAGGATCCCGACCGCACTCAGTCGGTACTCAGAGCAACCAAGTAGATTGTACTTAGGAACTCTACCTTGATCAATAAAGACTTTACTTGCTTTAATTGGTCTTGTGTTATTTGTATTGCTTACGTAGAATTAGCAGTATCATTTTGGCGCCGTCTGTGGGGACCCGTGCAACAAGCCAACGTCTTGACGAGCACCCGGTCTCTTTTCCAACATGTATCCGTGGGCATACAACAACTTCGCCGACGACCAGGCGGATGCGGCGAGCTCCTCCGACCACTATGCTACCCAACAGCAGGGTCAGACGATGGACCTCAACCTCAATCTCTCACCGCCACATCCGTCAAATACATACCCGGCCGCCCAGCAGCCGGTGAATTATATACAACCGGGATACCCACCACCCGGTCTGCCATACCAGCAGCAGCCGATGATGTATCCCCCCCAATACCCGTATCCGGTTCCACCTCCACCATACGGGCTTTGGCCAGGCCAACCGATGTGCTACACTTCCCCGGTTGGCTATCCACCATATGCGCCTGCCTATACAGCTCCAGCCGCCGCCCCTCCAGTACAGCCAACCGCACAAGTAGAGCCGCAGCGTCAGTCCACTTCCCGGGCTCGACGCTCGGCTCATTCGCGGTTGGGGTCGGGGGGTGCTGATGCGATGGAGGCATCAGTTCAGGCCGTTCAAGCGGAGGACCCGGAAGAGGTTGCCCGAGCGGTAGCTTTCGACCGTCTCCGACCAGAGATGCGCCAGCGTCTGGGACCCCAAGACCCGAACCCCAGGCAAGAGGACGTACAAATGCAGGAAGCTAGCCACGAGGCTTCATCCGGGTACAGCGGGTCGAGATCACATCGACGTCGACGCGCTCGGGATACAGCCCAAGCCGCCCAGAACGCCGAGCTCAACGAGACCCGAGGATTGCTCTACAATCTCCAGGCCGAAGTTGCGCAGCTCAGGAATGCATATCCTATAGCACCCTCGGTCGACCGGTCGACCCTCCACCAGACGCCGTTCACGGCTGCGGTAATGGCTCAGCCTTACCCGCTCGACTTGAAGGTCTCGGGAGAGAAGAGTTACGACGGTCGGACAGACCCTGAGGCCCACGTGAATGATTTTTTCAGCAATATGATGCCGAAGGGCGTTTCAGACGCCGTGATATGCAGGGCCTTCTACTCAACCCTCACCGGTCGGGCAGCAGAGTGGTTCCGCACCTTGCCCCCGGGGTCGATCGACAAATTTGAGACCCTGGCGATCAAGTTTGTACGGAAGTTCATTACTTCCAAAGTGGTGAGGAAGTCTTACATGTACCTCGAGAAGGCCAAGCAGTTGGAAGGGGAAAGCTTGACCGACTTCCTTATCAAGTGGAAAGCGGCGGTCGGAGAGGTCGAACCCATGGATGATGCGACCGCCACCCACATGCTCCATATCTCCCTTCGGGCGGGGTATCTGTACCAGGATTTTATCCTCCACCCCCCGACCACATATGAGGAGGCCCTCCGAAGGGTCACTGATTACGCCAACGCAGGTGAGGCGAATGCCGTCAAGCGCCTGCAGGAGGTCGGCTCTTCGTCCCGTAAACCGGCCGGCCGGGCGGAACATCGATCGGGAGACGATCATCCCCGATCCCGCACCAGGCATGGCGAGTTTACGGCCTTAAACCGATCTGCAGCGGAGGCTATGCAGTATGCCCAGTCTTGCAACCTCATCAAACTCCCCCATCCCGATCGAGACGGCCCTGATAAGAGTAAGCATTGTGCTTACCATCGATGCGCTGGGCATGACACCGAGGAGTGTACCCACTTGCGCCAGTTGCTGGAAGATTTGCTCAACTTGGGGAAATTGGACAAGTGCGTGGGGAAGAGAGAAGAAACCAAGAGGAATACCGATCGGAGGGATCACAGGCGAGTTCATCACCGCTCCGATCGGTCGGGTCAGGACCGAAGAGACGATCGAAGGGACGATCGTCATGAAGACCGATGGGACCCTGATCCCCCGACCAGCAGTCGCCCGGTCGGCAAGCCCACCATCCATGTCATATTTGGTGGCTTAGAAGACGCTTCCCAGCCGAGGACGGTTGCCCGGTTGCGATCGTGGATTCCCGAGAGACCGGGAAAAGACAAAAAATGGAGCCCATAACCTTCACCCTTGAGGACCAACCTAGCAGCGGCGACCACGGCATGGAAGCGCTCGTGGTCACGATCGACGTCAAGGGAACGGACGTCCAGAGGGTCATGGTGGACACGGGTAGCAGTGTGAACGTCCTATACTTGGACGTGTTCGAGAAGCTTGGCCTCGACAGGAAGGAGCTGACTCCGGTCGGTGTACCACTGTCGGGATTTACCGGGGCCCTCATTTACCCCGAAGGCAAAATCACTCTCCCGGTCGAGATCGGCACCCCCCCGAAGTCGATCAAGACAGAGCTTGAGTTCGTTGTGGTCAACCTCCATTGTGTCCACAACATCATCCTAGGCCGACCCGCCATCATGAAGATCGGTGGGATAATTTCCATGCCCCATCTCTGCATGAAATTCCCCACCCCCAATGGGGTCGGCGTGGTCCGTGGCGATGTCCAGTCCGCCCGGAAGTGCTACACCCGAGCGGTCAACAGACGCGATTCCGGTCCGTCTTCCCGGGTGAACACTATAGCCAAAGAGGAGGCCAAAGAACGGAAGGAGCACCCGAACCTTCCGAAGAGATAGAAGAAGTTCCCCTATCCGAGGACCGCCCGGATAGGAAGATCAAAATTGGCCGGGCCCTCACCCCCGAGCTCCGAGCAGCGGTTCTGAGCATACTCAGGGAGTATGCTGATATTTTTGCGTGGGGACCCGAGGACATGCCCGGGATCGATCGATCGGTCATTTGCCATAAGCTAGCCGTCGATCCCGCAGCGAAACCGGCCGTGCAGAAGACACGACACCTATCCTCCGATCGCCGCGAGTTTGTTAGAGAGGAGGTCAAGAAAATGGCGGCGATCGAGCACATCCGCCCGGTTATTTACCCCGAGTGGGTGGCAAACATTGTTCTAGTTCCAAAGCCCCCAGCTTGGAGGATGTGCATAGACTTCACGGACCTCAACAAGGCCTGTCCGCTCGACCCTTATCCTCTACCGAGCATTCATCAAATGGTCGACGAGACGGCCGGGGCCGAGTTGATGAGCTTCATGGATGCCTTCAAGGGATATCACCAAATAATGATGCACCATGAAGACGAGAGCAAGACAGCCTTCGTAACCCCGGACGGGCTGTATTGTTACCGAGTGATGCCGTTTGGCCTCCGGAATGCAGGAGCGACCTATCAGAGAATGGTCAATATGCTCTTCGCCGATCTATTGGGCCGAACAATGGAGGCTTACATTGATGATATGCTGGTCAAGAGTCGGGACCGGTCCGACCATACTCGGGACCTCCGGGAGTGCTTCCAGATCATGAGGAAGTACCAGTTGCGGCTGAACCCGACCAAGTGTACATTCGCGGTTCAGACCGGCAAGTTCCTCGGCTACATGATGACCAAGAGAGGAATTGAGCCCAACCCGGCCAAAGTTAAAGCGATTCTGGACATGCAACCACCTTCTACCGTTCGGGAGGTCCAGCAATTGACCGGTCGGTTGGCAGCCCTTAGCCGGTTCCTCTCCAAGTTAGCCGAGCGCGCTCTACCTTTCTTCAAGGTATTGCGAAAAGTTAATGGGTTCGTCTGGGACGAAGAGTGCCGAGCAGCTTTTGGCGAGTTGAAGGAGTACCTCATGTCACCTATTGTGCTCTCAAAGCCCGAGCTCGGGGAAGAGCTAGACGTGTACCTCGCCGTCTCCGATCGTGCAGTAAGCGCAGTATTGTGCCGAACCGATCCGGAAGGGGTCCAGCGACCGGTGTACTATGTAAGCCACGCGCTACATGGTCCCGAGCTCCGGTACTCCCGGTTAGAGAAGGTCGTCTATGCCCTGTACATAGCCGCGAAAAAGTTAGCTCCCTATTTCCAAGGTCGAGCAATTCGCGTGTTGACCGATCAGCCGATCGGACCAGTTCTCCGCACCGCTTCTTCGTCCGGGCGCCTAGTCAAGTGGGCGTTAATGTTGACCCAGTACGCGATCGAATACCGACCGAGACCAGCAATCAAAGGTCAGGCTCTGGCAGATTTCTTGGTCGAGTGCACCGCCCGGGATACCCGACCCCCCGACGTTGAGGATCCCGAGGCCGAGTGGTGGTCGCTAGCTACTGACGGGTCAAGTAGCAAAAAAGGAGCGGGCGGAGGAGTAGTGGTCACGAGCCCAGAAGGATTCAAAGTCTATTTTGCTCTCATGTATCAGTTCCACCCGACCAACAATGAAGCCGAGTATGAGGCGTTCGTAAATGGCTTGCAATGCGCTCGGGACTTGGGGGCTGAATACATCCGAGCCCAAACAGATTCTGCGCTCGTGGTCGGGCAAGTTCTCGGAGATTATGAAGTCAATGGCGAGCGTTTGCAGTTGTACCGAGACCTTGCCATGGAAAAGCTCGCTCAGTTCCGGGGGTACACCGTCCGGCACATACCCCGATTGGATAATGCCGATGCGGACATCCTGTCCAAATTGGCCCAAGACGCCCCGGAACACATATCAAAGATAGCCCGGATCTTGGTGATCCCGAGACACAGTATCCATCGCCTGCCGGTCAATCCAATCCAACCGGTGGAAGACAGCTGGATCACCGATCTGAAGGAATATCTCGAGCACGGTCGACTCCCAGACGACCCGCAACGTGCTCGAAAAGCTAAGCTGAGAGCCCCGAGGTTCCAAGTCGTGAACGATCGTCTATATCGACGATCGTATGGAGGCCCTCTCATGCGATGCCTGACCGCGTTTGAGGCGGATTTAGTGATGAAGGAGCTTCACTCGGGAATCTGCTCCTCGCACCAGGGAGGTCGATCCCTGGCCCGTCGTATCATGCTGATCGGGTACTATTGGCCGTCCCTCCAGCTAGACTGTGAGAAGTTAGCTCGGGAATGTGAGACGTGCCAACTGTACGCCCGGATGCCTGGACGACCGGCAACGTTCTACCAGCCTGTCACGACCGCAGTTCCTTTCGCTAGGTGGGGGGTAGATATTTTGGGCCCCTTTCCTCAGCTGTCCGGTCGGAGAAGGTTCGTGATCGTCGCCGTCGATTACTTCTCTAAGTGGATAGAAGCCGAGCCCTTAGCCACGATCACATCTCAGCAGTGTGCTCGGTTCCTTTGGCGCAATGTCGTTTCCCGTTTTGGCGTGCCCGTACATCTTATCAGCGATAACGGTCGCCAATTTGTGAGCCAATATTTTCAGAATTTCCTGGCCACGATCGGGACGACTCATGTCCGGTCGTCTGTCGCTTACCCGCAGGGAAATGGACAAGTGGAAAATGCTAACCGGACGATATTGGAAGGTCTGAAAAAGAAGTTACACTCGGCCGGTCGTAGTTGGGCCGATGAGTTGCCATATGTCTTATGGACTTATCGGACGACCCCGAGGGAAGCTACTTTGGAGACCCCTTTCGCCCTGGTTTACGGAGCTGAAGCCCGACTACCGATCGAGGCTTGGATCCCGACCGATCGAGAGAGAACCTACAACGCGGAGGACAATGAACACGCCATGGCTGTGGACCTCGATGTGGTCGAAGAAAAAAGGGAGCTAGCCGCTCGGCGTATGGCCGAGTACCAGAAGCGCGTCAAGAGCTCGAAGGACGTTCGGGTCAACCCTCGTTATTTTCAAGTCGGGGATTATGTCTTACGACGAAGGGAGGCCAGTCAACCTTTAGAAGGGGGAAAGCTAGCTCAGAACTGGGAAGGGCCGTACATCATCAACGCTGTCATCCGGCCGGGAACATACCGACTAGAGACAACGACGGGTCGGCTAATAAAGGGGACTTGGAATTCCGAGCACCTCGTTCTTTTTAGGCATTAGCCTATTTTTTGTAATTTTAGACGAAGTGGGGGCTGGACCTGCGAGTTAGTCCCGGTCGTCGTTTCTATGTAAATTTTATGATTGTAAAATTAGTTCAACCGCCTGCGAGCGGGAAAGTTTAATGTATATACGATCAATGATTGCTCGACCGTTTGTATGCGGCGGCACGATCGGTTATTTCCTTTCACCCTCGTCATGAGCAGATCATTTCAACATTCAATCGATCGGGCGAAGTCTGTCGACCGGTCAAAACGCGCTCCACATAGGCGGACACTCAAGTCACGCCACCGATCGGGGAAGCCAGGAGCTCTCGGCATTGTTCCCCGATCCGTCCAACTTCTGTCCACTATCGCACCCACTCGTGCCTCGAGCGCACAATAGTGTGGGGGCTGGGATAAGGAAGTATGGTACAAGGCCCGTCGCTCGGTTACATTCCGACCGTAGAGGCTTGAAAATTTTTTCGGCGAAGGCCTGGAGATCGAATAAACCCGATCGTTTGGCCAGTTTTGAAGTCGAAACATCGAACGCACGACCAGGCCGTGAGGTCGTGAGGTTGGGCGTTGAGTGGATCGAGTATCGCGAGACCGGGCCTAAAGGCCAAGTGGTCGAGTGATTATGATCAATGTGTGCAAATGGAGAAGCAAGAAAATAAAAAACGAGCGACATAAGATGGAGCAAAAATGAATTTTATTAATCAACAAAAGATGCCCGGTACAATGCGGGACCGGGCTCCCGATCAGTCAGCGTTGCAAAAAGGGGAGACAAGCCTAGCTTACTTCTTCGCTTCCCGAGCTCCGGCAGCTGCTTCCTTCCCGCTCGAAGGGGCCGCCGACGATGCCCCGGGCTGGGAAGCCTTGGCTTTTGGGTCAAAGGGAGAAGGGCCGGGATCGGCTAGATCGGGGGGCAAGACCGAGAGGACCAGCTGAAGGTCCTCCCCCTCTAAAGCTTGCTCCAGCCGGGTACGGACCCGCTCGAGCATCTTCCGCTTCCCGGCCATGAAACCCCAGCGGCCGAACGAGACGATCAGCTCTTCACCAATCGCCGTTCCCCGGGCTTCAGTGAGGAAGGCCGAACCCCGGTCCTTGTCCTTGAAAGCGGCCCGCGCCAGCTCGCCCGGGTTCTCGAGCTGAGCCTTCAGCTCCCGGGCCTCCCCAATCGCCCGGCTGGCGACCTTCTCGGCCAGCACCCGCTCCTCGTCACCCTTCTTCAGGGCCTTCTGCGTTTTCTCCAGCTCAGCCTGGAGTTCCTTGATCTCCTTTAGACGACGAGCAGCCGTCTTCTTGTGGTGATCGGCCTCCTCGGCCAGCAAAGCTTGACCCTGAAGAAGTTGGGTCGCCCGGGAGATCTGCAACACAAAGAAGATAGTCAAAGTTAGCCCGATCAACGATATTTGGGCAAAGAAAGATTAAAAGTTGGGACTCACCTCGGCCAGATCGTGGCCAATCCGTTCAGCCACCTGGGTCGGGGTCATCTTCCCCAAATCCGCTCGGGCTGGCGCGGCATTACCGATCCGTGCCAGCACGGATGTAGGCTCCCTCTCCCGCCCGGCCGAAGGGGTCGGGCTGTGCTGCTCACGGCGGCGCTTCAGGCCGCCCGCCTCGGTCGCGCCCTGGTCGGCGACCTTTTCCTTTGCCCGGGCGACCTCCACCCGAGTGACCAGGACGTCCGGCTGCTCCACGATGAAGCCCTCGCCCGTCGACACGGTCGAGGCGCTCAGAGGTCGGGCAGATGGGATCTCCTTCTCCCCGGCCGCCTTGGTCTTGGCCTTCTTCTTCCCGCCGAGCGAGATCTTGACGGGTGGGGGAAGGGCGGTGTCTTCGTCACCAAACTCGGCCATAGCTGCAAAACAAGAGCAGAGTTAGTTTGTTCAAAAATAGAGCTAGGTCGGGAAGAACAGCTCGAGCTAAACCTTTCTTCTTTCGTTTCGAAGGCTTGGCGACCGTCACGCCCATCGGAACGGGCAGATACTTCTCCGGCAGCTCGTACGTGGGGGGCGGGAGCATGGCAGCTGCGAGACTTTCAGCCGTCCGGTAGATTGTATATTCGTGCACCTCGCTCGAGATCCGGCTGACCGCGTCCCTCAGCGCTTGCGTCTCGGCCGGCACCACTTGCTTTCTGAAATGTGTGCTCCAGACGCGATCGACCGGGAAGATCCAGGGCTCGTACTTGAGGGAGAAAATCCTGTTTTTCCACCCCTTGTTGTTCCCGGGCAAGCCTCTGATCGAGCACATGTCCGTTCGGGATTGCAACATCAGGAACCCACCCCCGTAGCGGCCCGGGAGAACCTTGATCTGATAGATGAAGTTAAACAACTCCATCGTGCACTCGGCCCCGTGCCGAGCGCATATCTGTGGGAAGCAGGCCAGGATCCGATGTGCGTTCGGACAGATCTGGGCCGGGACGACCCGGTAGTAGGCCAGGAAGGCGTTCAGGAGGGGGGTGAAGGGAATGGCGATCGGGGCCATCAGGGAGTCGTAGTGCATCCCGATCCACTTGCCCCGATGCCTATCAATCACGTTTCCCAGCTGCCGGCTCGTGTCGAATTCTGCCCGACCCCGGAGTACCTCGGCAATCCGAGCCGCCTCGCCCTTGGACAGCAAGCTCATCTCTTGCTCGACGCTTTCGCTGTTCAAAAATTCAAGCTCGACGGCTGGTACGGCCGGCCCGGCCGGGTCTTCTTCGGTCTGTTCGGGGGTATTTTCTCGATCACCCCCTCGAAGAGCAGCTTCCGGGTGGTCCCCAACCACCCGGGTGGGCGTTTCCCTAACGCCCTCGGTTGGAGAACCTCGCCCGCTTGACGTGGTCCTCTCTTCCTCTTCTTCGCTGGAGCTCCCCGATCCGCTTGAACTTGAGCTTGACGATCCAGAGGAGCTTGATGCGTTGTCTCGCTCGGCGGCTTGCTCGGGGGCTGGCGTCGCTCGGGGGCTGGCGTCAGGGGTGTAGGACATGATGTCCACCTCCTCGTCGCTGATGTGCTCGACCACCTCGTCGTAATCAGCAATCGAGGCGTTTTGACTGTCTGAGTCCGTCATATCGATCTACCTAAAGGTCGGTCGGAGTTAGTAGGGACTTGAGACGTCCGGGACAGTTAGTTGACCTAACAGTTCTACCTATAAATGAGAGCCTAAAGTAAAGAGGAGGGTTGAGAGCTTACCGATTGGAGGAAGATTGAAGTTTGAAGCTTGAGAGATTGAAGTTTGCTTGCTCGACTGCCTTGCTAAGCTGCTCTGCTCGGGACTCTCTGAGGGTACCGACTGATGCGAAAGAGTGAGGAAAGTTCAAATGAGGGCCTCAAGGGCCTATTTATAGGAGGACATTTAGGCGGGAAAATGGGCCAACTTGCCTGACACGACCCGCGCTGAATCCAAGGCGACGGATGGGATCGCCTAGGCCGGCAGAGGCCGACACGTGGCGTAGGGGGAATGACAGCTGGCCGGTCGGTCTAATGCCTGACGGTTGGGCTTCTTCATCCCGTCCCGTTTTTTCCCGACTGATCAAAAAGGCCCGGGCTGGGGGGCTCTTGGTAGGGAATATCCCGACCGACATAGCTTCACCACGACCGAGAGGTCTTTGTCCTTTTGTCTATGTCTTTGCAGGTAACAGGTCGGGCTCCTTGAGGAGAACCCGGTCGGGGACCGACAGGGAGTTGCCCGAGCGATGCTATGAACCCCGAGCGGTGGTCCTTCGGCGAGAGAGCTGGCTAAAGACACGTGGCGGCTTTCTACGACGACAGGCAGGGCACCCGGGAGGAGGACGCGTGGAGGCTACGTGGAGAGCATGCCGAACGGCCGGAAGCTTGTCTCCGGCACAGCGGCTATAAATGCCCACAGTAGCTGCAGTGTAGAGGACTTTTGGACGATCGATAGGTTGTTATTAGAGGATCCCGACCGCACTTAGTCGGTACTCAGAGCAACCAAGTAGATTGTACTTAGGAACTCTACCTTGATCAATAAAGACTTTACTTGCTTTAATTGGTCTTGTGTTATTTGTATTGCTTACGTAGAATTAGCAGTATCAATAATAAAGTACTTGTATTTTGTCCAATTATTCTCTCGATACTTCATTATTTTAACAGTGGTGTTGGTCTATTGTTGATTACCTATTAATCGTAAAATCAACATATACAATGACTTTATTGAGTATGTAAAAGCAAATGATTAGAGAAATTTGCCAACACTATTTAAAAGTATGCGTTAACTAAATTCTCTCTTGTGTAATAATCATCAAGCGATAATGTTTAAATAGATGGCAATCTTATTGCAAAGCCTCAAGCAGGCCAATTCCATTACATTTGCTTAGTGGTTAGATAGGTTGCAACGGCATTCATGATGCCAACAAAAGTTTGAATACTCACAAATGAAGCATTGGCAGCTGATTCCTCCTTCACTTCATACTCAATTGTAGTTTTGGTGATGCATGTGCTTTCGTCTTTCTCTGTAATTTCAAACCGAACCCGAAACAGAGTGAACCCTAGATTCAGGTATCCGCCTTCAATCACCTCCGTTTCTTTCACTCGCTTCTCATCGTCAATGACCGTGAATTTCTCCTTGGAATATGTAAACACCGGCGTGGTCGCCGGAAAAGTCAGCTTCAGAATTGTTCCGGCGCCACCGTCGCCTTCCACTACCTCAAACTTCTCAACCAAGTCAGGACGCATCTCGACCACAAGTTTCGCCAGTTGCAGAGTAGAATACACCTTCCATGCCTCGGCCGCCGGCGCCTTTACTTCCATCTCGTCGGAAACTGCTCCGAACACCATTTTTTTTCAAGGAAGAAGCAAAGCGGAAATTTTACAGGCGGAGATTTTTGGCTGAGGATTCAATACGACTCAAAAATGTAAACTTATACAGGTAGGAATAACACATACAGACGGCATCTGCCGCCGAGAATATATTTTCAATGATTCCAATTAAGTACCAATCAGTCACTAAAAACAATGAATGTTACATTGTAACAATCAATATTTATTATTTAAACATGAACCACTATACTATTTTAATGATTTCTTAAAATAATATGATGTTGGCAATAGTAGTCCCTGTACTCTTATGATGCTTTGGAATCATTAAGCCCTCCATCATTATTATCACTTTTATATTGCTATAATACAATTCAGTCAAGATATATACTCAGTAATATCTAACTAAAAGAAGTGACCAAGTAATTAGAACATGATTATTATATTAGAAGATTATGAGTTTGATTCTTGGCAACACCTAACCTTTTGATTGAGTCAATTATACGTAGTCTACCTTAGTGTGGTTTACCTCTCTTGTTTGTAAGCTATTATATAGAAGAATGGTCTACTCAGTATACACCATCTGATAGTTATTGCGGATTTGATTTTCACTAAAAAAAAAGATGGTTTAACAATGTACACCATCTTGGCAACACCATTTTCTTTTCTTTAGGAAGTGGCAAAGCGGAAATTTTACAGACGGATCGGAGATTTTGGCTGAGCATTCAATACGACTCAAAAATGTAAACTTATACAGGTAGGAATAGCACATACTCTGCCGGCAGAGAATTTAGTTTTGATGATTCCAAGGACCAACCAGTCACTAAAAACAACAAATGTCATTGTCACAATCAATATTATTTAAAGCTCAAAGCAAGTTCAATAGTTGTGATTTTTATGAGGTTTTTGTCATATATTCATATAAGGGAGAGAGAGGAGGGGAGAGGAAAAAATGGGAAAAAGAAAAGCCTGAGAATAAAAAATTAAAAAAGATGCTATTTATGAGCCTAAGTGTGCTTCTTAAAACCCCAAAAAATTTAAAAAGATGCTATTTATGCGCCTAATTGTGCTTCTTAAAACCCTTAGCAAAACCCGGTTGCTTAGTGATTAAAGCTTTGCCTTGACAATGACATGGCATCTATATCTAATACTCCATATATTTTCAAAAATCATATAATGTCCCAATATTTCACCAAAATTTAATTTTCTATGTACATAACTCTTTAATTTAAGAGAAAGCTCACAATTACTACTCAAAACTATATTTTGAATGAGTCCCGCTTTGTCACAAGGAAATAATCAACCTAAGTTGCCTATAATTAACTAGTTCAAACTAAAAAAAGACTTGACTTAAATTGCCTCTCAAACTAAAAAGGTCAATTAATAATTAAACTTAAAACCTTATAACTGTCCAATCACTTTAGCTCAAGGTATCTAGCTACATAATGTTATCGGTGATGGAAAAGAACTATAGTATATGTACTATGTAGACTGCAAACGACCTGAATTTCAAACAGGGATAACAGTAGCAAAATACAAGTTCAAAACTACGCGAGTAAAGCTTGTAGACTAGACTTTTAATTCATTAATACATACATTTTGTTACTTGTTCGAGTACATCACGAGCATATAGACACGTCTCACAATTGTGAACATAAGAGAATGCTCACATTAACAGAAAATGATGAGACATGCACTTGCCAGTAGCCACTTCCTACATGGCTGCATCAACTGCCCTCGGCTTTCTCCAAAGCTGTACACAATGATGAAAAAGAGTCCACATTAGTCGGAACCAGTGAAACACAAAAGCCAGAGTCTCCAACTACAAACTAAACTTCATATTCACATTCAAATTGTTCGCCCTAAATGAAACTGAAGATCAGAGCCTGCAGATGAAAAGGGTTCTTTCTTTTCTTGATGAAAACTTATTGCATTACCCCTTCTTTTTTCCTTTTAAAGTAATAAATTTAAACAGTTAAATGCAACAAGTAGATAGTAAATCACGCAGTAAGAACTAAATTTGTCAAACAAGCAATCATGAAATGAAATCCATCAGTAATTAAAAAAGGACCACGATGCATGGTGCAACAAGACATTATGCACATGTTCTTTCTATGTGTGTGTCAAAGCTTAATAGTAACAAATTCCAGAAGCTTTCAGAAATCTAGGCACCTGCACAACTGCCATGTCAGCTGGTTAGAGCTGCCAGATGAACCTATACAAGGCTTATGCCAGTGTGCTATATCATTAACTTCCACTCCGAATTCTTCAATTTCAATCAATAGTACTCTAATTTCTTTTTCTTGCTCATCTAAATTCCACCAAGGTATAAGAAGAGCATATTGCTCAACTTCCTCCTTTGGAAGCATTTGCCTCCTTCATCCTCAACTGCAGGATCAATCTATCCAGCTAATTCAATCAACCTTACTACCTATACATCGTCCAATTTTGGATGGAACAAACTATCATCCATGGATCTGAATCATGAAAATTGTATTATTGTTTTCATGGATCACTTATGTACAGCTAAGCCAGGCTTGTGCTATTACTAATTCCTGTCTTGAGATGATTGATGTCAATATTTGGGAGTTGGGAACCATATCCCGCCATATATATGGCTTACGCGTGTATACTATAACATTGATTCACTTTCAATCAATAATAATACTCTTCCTTCATAATGTTCATTCAAAATCCAACCATGTGTGTTGTGTGAGCAAAGTAAGGTAAGAATGGAGCATTACTGTTGTAGTTCAGAAGCTTCTCAATAAGATCAACATGAGTCATAAGCATTCTTCGACAGCAATACCGAACCAAACCCAACGCATCAAGAGCATCCCTGTAGACAAAAATATCATATTGTTTATGGCACCAAACCCAACGCATCAAAATAATGAATGCCAGTATACCAAATATCAAAATTGAAATATGATGTTTTATTTCATAAACCTATCAATAGTTCAATACTACAGTATAAACAATAAGCAAAAAGCTGATAATGCAATACAACAACTCATAGGCAAAACACCTTAAACTTATGCACTCCAAATTGCGGAAACATTTCAGACACAGGGTTCTCTTCTAATAAAACAATTTTCAGGTTGTTCCCCAAATTAATGAACCTAGACAGTAGAAACCTAGTTTCTCATCTTTCCAAAAACAGACATGAACTGATAAAAAATGATCAACAGACAACCCAAGCGATGCAGAGTTGTTTCCAATCCTACCACCAAATATCAAATATGGGAAGCAAAAACATCTAAATGCACAAAACAATAACCTCATTCTCCTAGAGGTAAACAATTAAACAAGCATTTGATGAATGACAGAGACCTAAACAGAATACGCGGGATCCGCAGCTTACCCTTCGGTGTAATCAGCTTGGAGAAGATCAAGGTACTCGTCCCATTTGTTTCCGATGACCTGAAAACAATTAATTGCAGAAAATCAGAGCGATGCAAAAGTAGGAAACTTCTTTTCTCCGAAAGTAACAAAAACTGCCGAAATTTGCAGTATAAAAGAAATAAGAACAAAAGAAAACGTGTAATTGATTAGTGAGAAAGGGATTTTCAAACTGGATTACCTTTCCACAGGTGAAGCAACGGACTGGTATGATCATCCTCGCTTCTCGAATCTGTCTGCCCTAGTTTCCGAGCTGTAGAAGAAGGTGGCGATATGAGGAAAAAGAGAAGCCTGTTCGCGGGTGAGGATTTAATGAATGATTTGGGCCTTTGACTAAATATCTCTGCGTAATTGGGCCCTTCTGGCCCACATGCTCCTATCCATCGTATATATTTTTTTTTTATTTCTATGGGCCTATGGGTCCAAACCTACACAAGACTTACGACTTTTCTATACTTCTCAGTGGGCCCAATCACGTTGTACCAGTCCAATCGTAAGTTGACCAATCATTATGGCAAATTATACAGTTCTATAGACCACGGTCCAAAATGACGTCGTTAAATTTTATGAGTTAAAATAATGTACATTATGATTTTTTTTTAAATATGTACATCATGAGTTAGAATAATATATTTTATGTGTTAGAATAATATATATTATGTGTTTGAATAATGAAACTTATGAGGTAAGATAATGTACTTTATGAGTTAAAATAATGTAGATCATGTTTTAGAATAATGTACATTATGAATTATAAAAATGTATATTGCAGTGGATCGTGTGGAAAAAAAAATTAATTATGTACAGTTGTGTGAACTACGGTCCACGCAATAACCATCGAATCATTATAATGTGGACTACTGGCATAATTTTTTTTAACATATTAAAAATTCATTTTTATTACATTGAATATTTATCTTTAAATGTTCAATTTTAATATATTCAGGGTTCATTTTTAGATATACTACTTAAAGACATTTATCAGTGGTCCACATACATTATATCATGGACCATGACTACGGCAAATTATGCTATGCGCACCTTGCAAGGTGCGCACGGCGCTAAAACGGCGTCGTTTTCACGGAAAACGACGCTGTTTTAACTAAAAAAAAAAATTTGTTTGAAACGCCGTTAACGGCGTTAACGGCATATTCGTTATGAAATTATGAATATACAGTTATGACATTATGAATGTACAGTTATAGAATTATGAATGTATAGTTATGGAATTATGAACTTACAATTATGAACATAGAGCTTCGAAAATTATGAATGTTCGGTATGGAATTATTAATATACAATATGGAATTATGAATGTTCAGTTATGGAATTATGAATGTACAGTTATGAAATTATGAACATAGAACTCTGACATTATGAACTTACAATTATGAACATAGAGCTTCGAAAATTATGAATTTACAGTTATTGAATTATGAATGTACAGTTACGGAATTATGAATGTACAGTTATAGAATTATGAATGTACAGTTATGAAATTATGAACACAAAGCTGTGAATATATGCTCCTATAACGAAGCGGTCTGAAAAAAAAAAAAAAAAGAGGGAAAATAACGGTGCCTGACAGCACCGTTATCCGTGCCCATGAAGCACGCTGGGCACGAGCCCACAGCATAACTATGCCCATGACTACAATCCACGTTGTAAGATAGACTATTGATAAATGTTTATTTTTAGTATATTAAACATTCATTTTTAATATACTAAAAATTCATTTTAGATAATAAACTAAAAACAAACATTTTTCTATTATGATTTTTTTTTTTTTTTGTTTTAATACGACATCCGTTATCTCCGCACATTATAAAGTTTCAACTTAATTTTGCAATTTTCTCATGTATTTTCAGGATGATGTTAGACAATTTTTATACTCCGTAATAAATATGGTATTATCTAACATCATTAATTAGTTAATTTAAGAGTAACTAATAAATATAAAAAATTATAATATTTGTCAATGAGTTATATATATATATATATATATATATATATATATATATATATATTTTAATGAGAATTAGCATCAAGTGTAATAAGTACTGCATAATAAATTTATATTCAAGGGAGGTTGATGCAATGACAATAAGAGAAGCTCTCAATTGGTTGAAGACCCTCAATCTTAATAAGATCCAAATCGATATCAATTCCCTTCGAGTGGTCTAAAGCTTCAAGTCCAATAGGGAAGATTTTTCATTTCATCTTATTATTATGGATATTAAAAAACGTATGAGTTCTTATTCTCATGTATCTTTAACTTTCTCATTTCTCTGTAACTTTTTGTAAGCGTTCATCGAATCAGGCTGCCCATCTCTTAAATAGGCGGTCTGCTTCAGTGTTTGATTGCTCGGAGTGATTTTCGAACCTTCCCCATATCCTTTGTAATGTTCTTTTGTTTCAGGAAAATAATACGTAATAATAAACTTCTATCCACAGCAGCAGTGAGAGAGAGAGAGAGAGAGAAATCAGAATGGTACCCTTAGTACATCTGATTGAACTTGCCAATGAAATATCAGTATTATCTGTCTGGAGTAACATGGGCATCTGTATATATATAAAAATAATTTTCTTGAGGTGTCAGGATAGGATATGCTGAATGGTTAAACAGAAATATATAACCCAATTATGTTCAGGCATTTTATAGGTATAAATTCCCAAAAAAAAAAAAAAAAAAAATCATTAAACAGATGTGTCTTGGTCTGCATCATCTGAGGCTGAAAAACCATTGCCCTGTTGCTCACCCTCCTCACTGTTTTGTGGTGAGGACTCAGATTTTCTCCTTGCACCTACCCCGCTTCTTCTCCGGGTTTCTGCAAAAATTTTGCGCATAATCAATATCCCAGTTTTGGATGGACAAAAACTTATATCAATAACAATGGTGGATACTGGGATGAGTACTTTTGCTGGTAATTGCGGATCGAGTCATTGCCAAGAACTCGTCCCAGTTGAACTTTCTCAGTTCCTGTTTCTCTTCCTCCGAGAGTTCAAAGTTGGGCTCCCTTCCACACATAAAAGCGGCCCTGTGATCCGTTAATATCACCCGTGTGAGTTATGTACATGTAATGCTGAAAGAAACCAGTCAAGTGGGAGAAGAATATTGTGCAATATGTGTGCACTGTAGGCTGTAACCCCTAGCTTTCTTTTTCTTTTTTAGTGAAAACCACGAGGTGGTCCAAGTTTTTCTCTGATCTGTCCGTTTAACGGTCCAGGTCTACCCGATAATTTCCCGTTCGCTCCGGGAAGCACGGGAGCTGGTCCAAAGGGAATCGCCACTTGTGAGAATCGAACCCGGGTTATCCCGAAATTCTCCGCCACAAAGAGGGCTCATTTGCCACAAAGGTAGCCCGTAGCTTTCTAATCTAAGAAAAACTCGGGTACTTGCATGGTAGAAGCTCGATTTAAGAACGTGAAGATTAAACACAAATGGGTTGCGGGTATATAAGCAAAGGGGTTGTGGGCGAAGGGAGGATAATCTAACGAGGATATTTCAAATTGCAACAGTACCTGTCATACAATCTGGCAGCTTCTTCTTGCGAGCCAACGGTTCCCAAGTGAATTTGTTTTTTATCGACTTTTATTGCTGCTTGCCACTTCATGTTCTTGAAATAGACCCCTCTCATCAAGCACGGTTCTTGGTTGTCAAAGTGTTTCCTCCTATGCCATTTTCTGCGCTTAACTTCTAGAACAACAGCAATGTATATACTTCAATTTAAATTTTAAAACCACAAGCAGCTGATTTGGAAAGCACTGTTATTTTTCATGCATAAATAATCCTTCGTTATATAATCCAGCAATAGATATTCATAGTTCTTCCGATTTAACCAATCTTTAACTGATTTCAATGTTTCTGGTTAAGTTTTCCTCTGTTGCCAGCCATATCTTTTAACCCCTTCGAAACAAATAAGATTTCACTCGGAAAAAGCAATGTGGGTCAGAAACTCAAAAAATTCATTGTAGTCGTGTATACATATAACAAACATCATGAAAATACACAACAAAAATCAATCGGGAGCACAACAATAAACAAAGAAGAACAAACCTGGGAATTTTGCGTTTTCCTGCTCTTTCGAAGGCGGGGAGGCTGAAAAACTAGATGTTCCAAGAGCTGTAGTTTCCTAAGGAAGAAAAGAATAATGGATCAAACTTGGGATACACATTAAAACTTAACCGTGTAGATATCACAAAAATGAAAAAACCGAACAAAGTCCTGCATGAATTGACGTCTCTCGTTAACTAAAACTTGCAAATTTCAAACCTAGGTTGTTTTTTAAGGTGGCTATCTTTCCAAGCCTATAATAAAATTCTCAAACTCGACTAGAGCCATGTTATACGTCTAGATTATTGCTTCTAGTTGTTGAATTTATCCAATTTAACTCCAAAAGCAAGGGAGACGAATGACCAAATCCAATAACTTCTAGATGAAGCATTTTAAATTTCAAGAAGGATTTACTTCGAGCCTCTGTAGCTTGTGCAAAACAAACAAATTCAGTCACCCTTACTGATAAGGCAATTGAATATGACATATGCCAACAAATCCCTTGATAAAGGGCACAACGAGTGAAGAACTATGAACCTTACGTCACGGGAAAGAACTAATAAAAGAACTAAAAACCCCGTGCTTACCTCCTTCAGCTGGTCAACGTCCATTGAAGGCTTGGAAAAGACACTACCGACTGGCTTTGTATTCTGCATATAGTTCCCAGGCATGCTTCCATTCTCGGGAAACTTTGGAAATGGAACAATGAACGAACTTCGCCCTTCAAAACCAATTTCTTTATCAAGAATTCGAATCTGTACATCTCGCATAATTTATTATGTAAAATTCAAGATTTTCGTAGGACACTGAAAGACAAACAAGACACTTTTAAGTCCACGAGTAACCAGATAAATTAAATCACAAAATGGGTAAATAATCTCGCGTAAACCTACTCAAACCAAACACTAGGATCATCAACCGACGGGTATTGAACTTAACATACCAGAACAAAGTCCAAGGAGTCTACGCCTTCGAAGGCTCACCATATGTCCTCTTCAGTTATACCTAGGAAACAAAACAACCATAATACAGTCACAGCCTTGAATTAATACGAAACAAAAACCCAGAAAGAGAAGATTTCATAAGAACGAGCCAACTGCAGAAAGGTCAAAATCTCGAGGGAATGAAGAAGAAGAAGACAAAGAAATGCTCTGTTTAAGGTACTTCCATAAAAGGGCAGACCACAGGTGTAATGCGCCCTTAAGTAGCAGGAATCAGCAAAGAATATAGTGATGCAAGATTGCATTATTGAAACCACACAGATAAGGGAAACAAGACACGAAATATTCAGCTCATTTACTTCAGTCACCTCCAAGTTTGGTATACATCAACCCGAGAATTATGCCAATTACTTGACTAATTCCTATCCGTTCTGCCCACGAGCAAAATCATCTACTAGACATTACTATAACAGAAACCACATATCACTTGAGGTCGAACAAGGTAACATATTTAGAACTGACGAGAGCCCTACATTTTAAAACACATTTTTATGGAAATATATTTTCTACAAAGATCCAATTAGGTAAAAGTTAGGTAAACTATGCAGTATCGATTCGTGCTCAGACTCCTAACTTCAACTTTCGTGCTCAGGCTCCTAACTTCAACTCCTACCATTGAATCCCGAGCAGAACACCTTTCCACAATGCCGAGGTTTTAACCATAGCCATCACTTCATAAAGAGATCACATCCTAAAATAAAACAAATCCTTCCATATTCCATCTTAAGTAATTACTTAACTTGAAACAATGTGCCAAACTGTAAGGCCAAGAATAAACACAAAACTCCATGGATTAACAACAATTGAGCATCAAACAATCACAAACAGTGGACACTAAACTTATGGCTCAGTAGAATTTCACAGAGAGAAAGGGGAAACAATTGTGTATACTATTGAAGCAATAAGACCAAGGTGACAAACTAAAAGTCTAACCCCCCATCCAAGCAGAGAAGGTGGGGCTTTGGACGAGATAAATGGTGATGGGCATAATCATTATCAAAAGAGGAAGCTTTACAAATCTAATCAAGTAAGCGCAGCAGAAATAGAGAGTGAAGAAATAAGCACCCAAATCATTGTTTGTTTTAAAGATTGGGGAAGTCTATCTCCTTGGAGAAGAAGTCAACTCCATCAACCTACCACCTTTCATGGATGCACAAAGGAAAAGGCAAAAACCCATCAACAAAGCAAAGCCCAGAGGCAAAATACCCAAGCAAACAAAAGGGAAAATCCAAAAAACAAAAAAACAAAAAACAACCCAATATAACCCGCATGTCAAACTAGCAAATTATCGTCATCAAAACCAATGCCAGAGGGGAGAAACTCAGCGCGAGCAAACCAAAACCAGACGGGGCGCCCAAATTAGAAAAAATATAAAAAACTCAACACGAAGAAACATCAGTAAAAGCCCATAATGAGTCGTGAAAAGAGGCTTAAGCGGATATACCTCGCCGGGAAGACAAGAAAAAGGGGGTGGTGGGTTGATGGGGACGTGGCAACCGAGGCAAAGGTACAATCAGAGTCGATGTGGTGGTTGTGGGTGGCGGAGGTGGTGGTGGGTTGGAATTGAAGGTGGTGAGAGATGAAGGGATTAGAGAGAGAAAGGGAGAGAAAGAGAGAGAGAGAGAGGATTGTAGTTGTTGTTACTCATGCATCTACCACCTTTTGTTTTATTTCTACTCTCATTATGTCTTTGTTTTTTGGGGGAGAGAGGGTGGTGGTGACCGCTGCTGTCAAGGTGGGTGGGTGGGTGGGTGGGGTGGGGTTGAATAAGAGACGAGCAACCGTATGCTTCCTTGGTTGTACCTTGATTTAGCCTGACCGAAATACCCTTCCCTTTCCTTTTTATTCACAATTCAACTCCCCTCGCCGCTATCTTTTACCCTCTTTGGGCCTATGGATTTTCACTCTCTTAATTCTTAGCAAATCTTTCACTTCATACCCCTACTTCAATATCAAAACTTCACTTCCAAATCAAACCAGTCTAAATTAGTTGATTTGATCGATCACCTTAAAATCTTACGAACTCCACCTGCCACAATATCAGGATTCAAATCCCAATGGATGTGAACCCGTTCCTTCCCATAATTAAAGTCAATATTTAAAAACACAATTCGAGTTCAATCTATATTACTCACATAATGTTAGGGATACCCGTTATTACTATATGTTTTATTAACCCCCAAAAAATATTTACTTTGGTATAGGGTATTGTTCAAATCTCGAATTCAAATTTTGTAAATGAAGTACTAAGTGTTTGAAAAAAAAAAAAAAACTTTAAATAAAATTTAATAAAAATTTGAATTCAAAATTAACTATAATGTAAAAAATGTTTAGCAGTTATATAAAAATAAAAAAATAAAAAAAACCTTTTTTTTTATCATTCTTACATAAATATATACTCCGTATTAAATATGATCACATTTATAGTTAATGCCTCTTATACTATCCACCATTTTAGACCTAACAATTTGATCCATTAGTGAGTCAACATGTATTGTCCCCTTTAGATATATAAAATCTCATTTTCATTTTGCACTTTATTTTTATTATTCTCCATTTATTGGCCATGGCAAAATTAGAGTTTAACCATTATATACCATTAAGTAATAATTGTGAGTTTTTCTTTTACCCACAAAAACAAAAACAAAAAAAAAAAACAAAAAAAAAAGATATATAATTTAATGTCACATATTTCAAACATGTAATCAAATTTAATTTCATTATTTAGTTTTGCGAACACAACGCATATTAATCTATCAAACATACAATTATTATCTTAAATCTGCAAGTGTGCTCGTCATCCTTTACCTACTCTACACCTTACACATTGCATGACTTAGTCACATTTCTTGCTTCATTATCCTTTTACCCCGGAGTAAGATTTACCGAATATATACTCTCAAATAATAATTATGAATTTTCTCATCACCCAAAAAAAAAAAAAAAAAAAAAAAAAAAAGGTTCCTACAAGTATAAAGCAAATTCAATCAATGTCAAATTTAACTTGATTAACTTAACAAGATACGAGTTAATGTTCAATTCAAATTCCATTACGTTTTACAATATCGAATTTGATATATATAGTATTTTTCATGCTACTATGCTCACAATGATAGTGAGCATTGATTGTCACATCAACTGGCGAGAATAGCATGGTATGCTTAATTGCACTAAGTACTATTTTTTATATTTAATATAAGTATTTTTTAAGGTGCAGACCAGGCGACCATCATGGATATAATCTGTATCAGGTTCAACTATACATCAGTGATAATAGTACCAAATGCAACTCAAATAATATACTCATATTGTCTTGTTTTAAATTAAATGTCTTGTATATTATTCATTGGTTAAACAATTTTTTTCTTCGCTTATTTTCTTTAACATTTCCTTATAATTTCAGATTTTGGCTTTTTGTGTGTGATTGTACTTTGGATGTAGTTTATAAATATACAAATTTTGGTAAGGAAGATATACACAAAAATTGCATGTATTATTTGTACAAAGTATGCAAAAGCAAAAAGAATTTGGACTAATAATGAGAAGCTTTAAAGTGTCACCTTGACTTTGCCACGTCAACCTTTGCATATAATTATATATTAATTTTTTTGTGTGCAAACATAATACATGTAGAAAACAACATTTTAAAATTTTTGCAATCAAAGTCATAGATTTTTTAGAACATAATAGTATTAAAATCTATTAAAATAAAAATTACTTCGAAATTATCTAAATGAAAATGTAAACTAAACCTCCAAATTGAGCAAATAATGTAATAGAATTCAAATGCTACCTATTCAACAAGTTGTTGATGATTTGATACTAATTTGATTTTCATATGTAATATTTTTAGAGACCACGATGATTTGATCAAACATATAAAATAAATTGAACAACTTTAAACAAAACAAACAAAAAGAAAAATAAACAATAAATAAAAGCAGGTAAAAAATGTGGTCAATTGTTTTTGTTTTCAAATTTTATTTATATGTTAACGTTATAATTAAATTTTATGATTTTTATAATTATATGCTTTGATCAAATTTTATAATTTAAAAACTAAGTGTTGTTATTTTTTGTGAATAATTATCATATTAACTTTACCTCTCTTTTTTTACTTCTAAAAATACATTATAATATAGTAAGACAGCAAGACCAAAAAGATAATTCAAAAGTATCATCTACTCCTTTAAATAAGAAAAATGTATTTTTTTTTTTTTTGGGAATTTTTTTGAAAGGGCAGGTTATCAGGAGTCAAGACCTACCACTTTAAACAAAATAATTATTATTTTTACTCATAAGCTATCAATTTTCAAAAGTTTCAAATAGAGTATTAAAAGGGAAAAATAAATATGTATTCAACTACCGATATTGAAATATTTGAAATAGAGGTTCCCCTTAATAAATTACTACGGAGTACTTCTTAACTTTCATAAATGACTTATCATTATTCTATTATATTTTGTAACAGTTAATTACTATTATTGGGGATAATATACATGAGCGACAGCGGATTCATGTCAAACCCTAAACTACACCCAAATCCCTATGTAGCCTAACGAGGAAGGGAGGTATAACTTGAGACTATACCCCTCTGTCACCTCTAAGGGCATCCTCAATCGTGTGAAGATTTTGAGGAGATTTTACAGGTGTGATTAAGAAAGAGAAAATGGGAGAGAGAAAAAAAAAACTAAAAACTGAAAATAAAATAAATAAAGAATTTCGTGCCCAGGCAGGCGCGAGAATAGCGCCTCACACGTGAGGCGCAACTCTCCTTCTCCTTGGTGGGACCCACTCACTTGCAAAATTTTCATTTTTGCAGCAAAATTTTCATTTTTGCAGGACAACCCCATCCCCCTCTCTCTCCTCTACCTTGTCATTTTCCCCTCAAAATATGTGCAAAATTTTCTTGTTGGGGATGCCCTAAATGACAATGGTTATAGGAAGATGGAGCATAGAGTGTGATTTCTAGATTTGTCGAAACGGGTTGCGGAACGGCGCCCGTCAGGACTCACCAAAACCCGTCATATGGCGGGTGTGGGATAAAAAGCCAACCAAAATACGGGCCTAAAATAGTCCGCCCCGCATTGGGCCCACCAAATTTAAAAAGTTTTAAATTTAAATAATGCATTTGTAAGCTATAAAATTAATGTGTATACTAAAATAATTTGAATAGTTTTTTTTTTTTTTGAGTGCTACTGACTCTATTATTAAAATAATTTGAATAGTTTAAACATATATTAATGCATTTATAATTTATTGAACAGAATAATAACTATTATAGTAATAATAAGTCCTAATAAATAATCAAATACATAATATGTGAATGAGTGAATCTATAAGACAATAACAAATAATTTATATAATGTACTACTTACTAATACATTTTTAATATAAGTAAATAAATTAACATATATATATATATATATATATATATATATATATATATATATATATATATATATATATATATATATATATATATATATATATAAAATGATGTATATATACACTAATTTTAATAATGTATACATACTAGGCGTGCTTGGCAGGGCCCACCGCCACACCAAAGCCTACCATTTTGGCGGGGGAAGGCTAAAAAACCTGCCAAAATACGAACCATAAAATTCAAAGCTCGCACCACCTTTTTGGCAAGACAGGACAGGCTAAATTCACTTTGACAGCTCTAGTGATTTCAGAAGTGATAGTTGGCTTGTTGTGTATCAGTCCAGCTAGGTCATGAAGAAACCTAATGAGGATATCAACTCCCTTGAGACAATGACTCCATTTTATTTTCTCCCCTATCTAAGAAACTCTACTCATTGTATTCATGGTGACTCTCAAGTCATTCATATAATCATTGGCCTTATGGCAATCATTGATCGTTATTGTCTTATATTGATAACCTTGGGTACTAAAACCAAACCAATGTATAGACTATTTCTATTGTATCTTCTTATATATATAAGTTACTTATGAAGTGGTTAACCAATTGTGAAATGATGTAATATTAGAGCTAAAATTAGAAGATAAAAAATATCATATTTATTTTTTAAAAATATATTATAAAGTTTATTGGACTCAAATTCGCTCAATGAGTCAGTGTTATTATAAAGAGCGTGTGTGTGCACGTGCATATATATTTCAATTTTCTAATTTTTCTTTCTCCTTTTTAAATTCTTTAACTTCTCATTCTTAGTTCTCTGTTTTTCAAATTGGAGAAGCGTACAAGCGAACTTGTTTCACATTTTCCTTTACTGATAATTCCATTTCTAAAAAAAAAAAAAAAAAAAAAAAGAGGAGAATATTTTCCAAAATTAGTGGTTAAGTGGGTAGAGTATACTCTCGTACTTAAACGTTTCTAGTTTGATTCTTACCATCACCTTCTAGATTGAGTCCGCTACATAAAATTTTCTCAATATAATTTATCTCTCCTGTGTGGTTACGCGTTCGGTCTAATGTAATTTACCTATTCTATGTAGTTTGTATATTATTACACAAGAACAAGATTGGCACAATGCACACCGTTAAATAACAGTGACGAAGTTTTTCATCATTAAAAAATAGAGGCGGTAAAAGCACCTCATAAACCTGAGTTGTATTTCCAAAAAAGTAGGAATAGATATGTGTACTACAATATAATAAGCATTTGATACAAAAATAATAATATAATAATAATAATTTTGGACCACCTCACCTGTAATGCTATTATCTGATTTTGAATCTTGATTTTGTGAAGATGCGGTATCTAGTTAAAAGGATACAATGAATAGAATATGGGACGAGGGACAAAACGGGAAATAAAAAAGGTATCCATGGCAATAAACAGTAAAGAAAGGGCAAAGGGGGGAAATACGCAAAAAATAATAAAATAAAAAAATTGGAAGGGCAAAAAATAATTAATAGGCGGGTATTGGTTGGTAGCAACAGGCAAGGCAAGGAGAGCCAAAAAAGACGAGTGAAGGGAAGAATCGCACCGACGAAGAAGGGATTCCATGATTGGATGGCCGTCCTACTACTACGCAACAACTATTACTTTTCTTTTTTTCTTTTTATTTTTTTAATATTCATACTTCACGTAATTATTCACAGAGTAAATACTTAAAATGGTCCATCGACTATAGTTAAATTCACAAATTGATCCTCAATTTTTAATTTCAACCAATTAAGTCCTTAACTTTGTAATTTTGACACGATTTGGTCCTCCATCTATTTGACCGTTTGTTGACCGTGATTTTTGAGGATATATATGTAATTTCATGGTCCATCGTCGGTTTTTTAAGGTTCTGGTTGCATTTCCAGACCGCACTATTACATTTGAATTTACTGTTGAAAGCAATCTACCAAATCCGGTTGTCTTTCTTCATCCTCCCTTTGGATTCAATGTAGTTGAGTTCGTACCAGAGCAAAGAAGACGACGTGTTTCTGAACCAGTGCAACGTCATCCTGGAGACCTCCACCTGCTCCGACGAGAGCTGAAGGTTCTTTTGGAGATCGTCGATCACGGTCAACAAACGGTCAAATAGATGGAGGATCAAATCGTGTAAAAATTACAAAATTAAGGACTTAATTGGTTGAAATTAAAAGTTGTGGACCAATTTGTGAATTTAGCTATAGTCGAGGGACCATTTTGGGTATTTACTCTTATTCACACGAGACATTATCCTTCATACTTAATACAGAGTAATTATTTTTAAATTATTTGATTTTATATCAACGCTTACCCAATACTGTGATCTAGTGACATGAAATGACTTTTCTAACAGAGTATGCAATATTAAAAAAAATATATATATATCAACGCTTACCACGTTCCAAACAGCTATAGCTAATTGTTGAATTTTCTATAAGAAAAATACTATGTGAACTCCCAATTTTTACTCAAACACAAAATATTGATATACACACTTGTATTCAGATTCACATGAAAAAAAAAAAAAGACAACTTATCGGTGCCCGCCACATCATTTTTATAGAATTAGAATCTCACGTCTTCCCTTGGTATTTTAATTCCATGAATTTTATGAAGGAAAAAAAAAATAACTTTGAGACAAAATTATCTTTAATTTCTCTCTCTCTCTCTCTCTCTCTCTCTCTCTTTTAAACTTAAAATTGATGTTTGACAATTTAAACTCTGATCTCTCTTTCGGTTATAGCATGGCAGTCGTGTCTTCCTCTTCTATTCTCAATATAGAATGTCAATCATTAGGCCAACCTCAATCAAATATGTTTTTTCAAAACTCTCTTATTTATTTTATTGCTTTCGTTATGCAATTTTATAATTTATTTAAAGCGTATTACATACATTTTCAAAAACAAAATTTAAATTGAATTTGGTCATTTAGGATTTGTAATAATAATAATAATAATAATAATAATAATAATAATAATAATAATAATAATAATAATTGTGTGAGACCGTCTCATAGGTCTCAATCCATAAGATGGGTCGGATCTTTGGTTAATGGTTCAAATCTTTGATTAATGAGTCGGACCTTTGCCCTCATTAATTAAATATTCGACCCGTCTCACGGATTGAGACCCATAAGACAGTCTCACATAAATTTTTACATAATAATAATAAGTATGAACGTTTTGGACTTTATACTAATTCTCTTTCAATTCGCATATATATTAAATATTAAGATTGAAATTCTCAATAATTATATTTCTATAAATTGAACACTACAATTTTTTTTGAATGCTACTAGCTCTATTACAATGTAGTATCTGTTCATATACTTTCCAACCTACTGAAACACAAAGAGCCAATAATGCCTCCACTGAGCCAAGATTGTGAGAACACTACAATTTAAATTATCACTTTATTCTCACATTATTCATCTCTTCTAAAATTACAATTCATTTCTCATCTAATTTCCTCCCTCTAATCAAACATCTCAAAAGAAAATTACTTAATGAACACTCCAAATAATGAAACGGGTTCCTTATGTCACAAAAATAAAATAAAAAAAAAAGGATTAACTTGCTTCAATAATCTTTTATTTCTCTTATTTTGGTTTCTTGTGAATAGACTACTAGAGTACTTAGTAGGTGTACCAAAATAATTGTATAAAAAGGTACTAGGTACTTAATACCAATAAAGTGATAAACAAATGTTTAGTAGGAGAAATTAAATAGGAATGAATATAATAATGGGAAATGATAAATGGCTGCAAATGTCAGAGCTTCGATCCTGTCATCTGTCTTCACTCCAAATCATTAAAGAATTTCCTCATCTGAATATTTATCCACTGCATTTTTATTTCTTGTCATGAATCATCATGTCACATTTCTCTAAAGCTTTCAAGTTTCAACCCAATCGCCTAATAATTTTTAGAATGAAACCCCTCAAAAACTACAACTATTTGTGATGCTATAAGGTTTTCATATGATGTTGAATATATAGGATATAATTATATACCTTAGGTGTAGCTATATTCAGTATCTTTGTATTAGAATTGTCCAACACTCTTTTTGTGGAATCTTTTTTAGTGCGATTATTTTATTTTTCTTGTGTGATTTTCAAATTATTACACAAGATTAAGATTTACCTAATGCATAATCATTATAAAATGGTTGCAAGTTGTTATTATCGTCACAAACAAAAAATTGTTGTACCTGATAATATGAGCGTTAATCTCAATGATTATATACTCTGTATAATTTTAGTTTGTATAAAAATGGAGTAACTGTGTATGGAGTATTAAATTGTATTGATTCCACAATATGTAATTGTGTATGGAGTATTTTAGTCGCAAATAATTCAATTGATGTAGTTATTTGTTATATTTTAATTTTTTAATGACAAAGGAAACCTGCAAGTACTATTTGTGAGTGTGCATAGAATAAACCTCATCTTGTGACTTGACCTTAGATTGTCTATAGCTGACTCAAACCAATAAAGTCAATAAGTTACTCCCACGCGAATTAAATTTAATTTGTAATATTATTGTTACAAAGTCAATAATTTGACCAATTTGACTAAAGTTACTCGAAAGCTTTATATTTGTATCTTATGGTAGATGCACATTGCTAAGGGGTATCGAGTGAGTTTAGAGGAGGGGCTATCACAAAATAGAAAGAGCATCTCCCACCACGTGGCCAAAATTTTAAAATAGAAGAAGAACCACGTGGAAATATTGACAAATGACAATCAGGCAGCTGTCTAACAAATACCAAAGGCCAAGTTTAGGAAAGTTGACAGTTGAGAAATTTGCAACTTCTCAAAAAAAAAAAAACAAAAACAAAAAAAAAACAAAAAATAAATAAAATTGCAACAATCAGTCAACAACCTTAATTTTGTGTGATTTTTTTTTTTAATTTTTTTTAAAGATTAAGGAATAATGTTATGACTTATAATGATGTTTAGGTATGTTGTAGATGTAACAATCAAAAATGAAATATGGAATACAAGCTTTATGTTGGGTGGTTTAGGAGGTCAACAGAAATAATTACGTTTTTTATATGTATATTATTTATAATTAAAGTTATTTTATAAGCTATTCATGGGTGTATGGATAAAATGATTTAAGTCTCTTTAAATTTATTAAGAGGTATATATATCATCTTATTTGACATAAATAATATTAGTTTCGATAAATACTGACTAGTCTAAGTATCTTTAATTTTAACACGCCTACTTATAGTGGAACGATCAAGTGTTTCTAAGTAGTTGTATGAGTTGCAACCTAAAGACAAGCTAATTAAAGGCTAAAGTTAAGGAAATAAAGGGAATGGTGATATGGTTAGGTTAGGCAAGAGTTGGTGGGCTATGCGACTAAAAGTAGTGACAATGACTATATATTTTGGGTGCTCCTAATGATTGATAAAAGCTATTTTTGTAAAAATAGAACAATTCATTTGAATTAGTTAGACGATTGACTTGGTAATCACAAAATTTTAAAATTGACTTTTTGTAAGAGATGTATATTGACTTTCTTGATTTGAGTCAATTAATTAGTTTATTATCAGTTTGATCCTTTAATTTGTAGTGCTATATTTGAATGCATAGGACATTTTGTCTAATGAAGTAAATTAACAGGAATGGCCTAAATTAATTAAATCAATTAATTAAAGAGATAAATAAATAGGACACGATATTGGTGAAAAATATAAAGACATTGTATTAATCAATTGTGTAATGAGATTACTATATTGGTGAAAAATATAAAGACATTGTATTAATCAATTGTGTAATGAGATTACTGATTGTATGTCTTAACAAGATAAATAGTGACAATTTATATTCTTCTTAGTCCCGTAACCACCGTTGAGAAAAAGGTAAATAGTTAGGGGTCCCTTGACGAAGTATGCATGCCCCACCCGGCTTCACAGCCAGGCCTAGATCGTAGCTGAGACCAAGCGCTGGGATCAGCCTTAGCCGACTAAGGTCGAACACTGGGCTCGACCCTGGGAACTTCGGGGCCGGTCGAGTTCACATTGTTCCGCTCCATCGAGTTGGTTTGCTCCGGAATCCTCTCTAATATAATTCTCATCATTGTCAATCAATTTTAACACATTATTACGCCTTAATAATGATACCTTTTTATGTATTCTTATAAGAGTTTACCAACTTACAATTATATTAGTAGTTTATTAATTTGACCACTGTGACACATCTCAACTGATCAAAATTTAGTGAGAGTGAGTAAAAATTGGAAGTAGAAATAAGTAATTTCCTATGTACAATGCCGTGCGTATAAAAGGGTGTTTTCTCAATGACATTGACATGTTTTGTGTCTGTTCCTTTTTAGCAGTCTCCAACGATCAAAGTTTGGTCAAAATTTTTGACGAGACCGAGAAAGGCGAACGAGGAAGTTTGAATCAGTTAACTCTGACTTAGTACCAGTCAAGGTTTGAGACATTGAGGGATAAGATGTTACAATTTGCACACAATAATTATGTATAGGAAAACGCTTTTAGATATTGCGGAGTGCTATTATGGGCTTCTTGGCAGCACCGACGGCCGAAAACAACGGACCCAGAATAAATAACGTCCATAACTGTCAGCCCAATACTGATTCAAGATTTGCAGAATGCTTGAATTTATGGTTGTGGATGACAATCTCTTTTAATGTATCTTCTCCCAGAAGGTTGAATCACCAACTCCAAGGGTTTCTTACACCCTGATCCGATAGAATATTTGAGAGAATATAAATTATGGTGACTCAATGACTTAGCAGACATTGCCAAATCTGTTCACTTTGAGCATATTTCCCGCACTGCCGCAACTAAGATTCGAATTTTGATGTCTTTTAATGTATCTGTTTGAGGGTTGTTGGCCTTTTCCTGACGTTGTTAGTGGCGTTTTTTCTTCCCCATAATCTACCACACATAGATAAACAATATAAATCAATACTAACTTCCCGCCATAACTTATGTGTTGGTGAAAGTTGAGTAGCCTCATAAGTCATATCCAATGCGATGAGAGAGTCGCGAGAAGCCCCAAGCTGGTACAATTATTTTTAATTTAATTTTTCATAATGTTAAATTTAGTATTAGTATATAAAATTTATATATTTAGAAATTACATTAATAATACTATTACATATAAAAAACTAAATTTAAACATACTATAAATAATAAAAAAACAAAAAAAACAAAAAACAAAGAAGATAGAGTTTAATTGATCATATAAATAGGTAAAATGAAAACTAGACAAAGACTTTATTATAATTACAATAATTAAGGAAAACGTTACAAACCATGACCATCTAACCTCAGAGTAGTTATGCTGTGCATCCGTATGCACCATCAAAAACGACGTCGTTTTATTAAAAACGCGTGTCTCCCCTTAAAAAAAAAAAAATCAGGTTCGATTCCCAGCAACACATTATGTTGTTCATTCATTATGAAATTTTAGTTCATAGATTATGGAATTTTAGTTCATAGATTATGGAATTATAGTTCATCGATTATGAAATTGTAGTTCATTGATTCTGAAATTTTAGTTCATAGATTATGAAATTTTAGTTCATTCATTCTGAAATTTTTAGTTCATAGATTAGATTCTGGAATTTTAGTTCATCGGTTCTGGAATTATAGTTCATCGATTCTGGAATTATAGTTCATCGATTTTGGAATTTTAGTTCATATGTTGTTGCTGGGAATCGAACCTGATTTTTTTTTTTAAAGGAAAGACGCGCATTTTTAATAAAACGACGTCGTTTTTGCATCCGTATGCACCATTCACAGCATAATTTGCCCTAACCTCGTTGATAAACAAATCCATAATGCTAAAGCAACATTTTGAGACCAAAACAGTCACCTCGAAGGATATGATACATATTTAAGGTGTACAAAACGTTATCATCTCAAGGATAACACATGTTATTTTCTTTCTAATTGATGTTCGAACTTGAAATTTTATTTAAATATATATATATATATATATATTTAATTTGAGAGGAAAAATTAAATAAATTAAAAGCACAAAGATGCACGAAAAAAGCTTATAATTAAAGTGCTGCGAATAAATTATGTGGATGTATGTATATGACAAGCTGCAGCCTGCAGGCTATCAATGAGTGATGAAATCTGAATAGTTAATTTTGTCTCTAATATGACACATAACTATTAATAGCATAGTTATGGAGTGGACATGCAATAGTTTTTTAAACCAATCACACCACCATCTTAATTAATACCCTAATTATGAGGCTAAGACTAAATGATCCACCGTGTAAAAAAGGGACCAAATATATAATTTCCACCATATTCTCCTTCCAAAAGGTTGAATCTCTAACCCCAAGAGTCTCAAAGAACACTTGGGAGGACATAAATATAAATCACGGTAACTCATCAATAACTCAACAAACATGACCAAATGTCGATGTGCACAAGCGATCTCTAAGTTCAAACATTGATTTTTTTTTTTTTTAAATATTGTCAATCAATCCTTCAAGATGAGCACCTCCATCAGTCGAGGAGTTAAGAACGAGGAGACAATTCAGTCAATTTGATCAGAAAGTATGGACAGTCATAAGGTTCCAAATTTATCGCATTATTGAAATTGTTTATTCACTTTTTTAGTTTGAGACGATCAGTTACTTCCTTATAGTTTACTGGTTAGAGTTACAAGGCGAAGTAAAGCACACTTTCATGCACTAAATAGTGACAAAATATTTAGAGGTAAATATATAGTATTTATATATATAAAAACTTTTCCTTTATTCACGCCGCGGTTACTACCGTATCAATCACATGTCCACGCAGGCGAAGAAGATAGCCACTTCTTCTCCATCTTCCATTTTTCAATTCCTCCAACCCGTCAACCTCTCCAAAATGTCTTCCCTCTTCTCTACTTCTCTAATCTCCCATTTGAAGCTCCTGCGTTCTTTCACTCGTTCTCATCCTCTCTACTTCTCATTCTCCATTTTCTTCTTCCTAAAACTCCTCTCCCTTCTCTCCCCGCTTTCCATCGCCGCCGCATCGTTGTTACTCCTTGCCCTTCTCGCCCTCTCTCCCGCCGTCACCATTCGCGACAAGTTTCCGGCCGAAAGCGATAAGGTTAGTGCTCTGATTTCCGTCTCTTTTGATGACGAAAGTGAAAGTGACAATGAGGATGAGCTTTTTGATTTGGGGAATTTCGAAGAGAACAGAATCCTACTGGAGGAATCTCTGATTCGGGTCGGATTCATGGAGGGGAAATCAGTTGATTCAGCAATGGAGGAGGGGAGATTGGAAGACAAAAACGCGGCAAATGACGGCAAATTCGAGGGATGTGGCGCGAAAACCGACGAATTTGTCGGAACTAGAAACGGATCCAAGGCGGCCGACGGGAATCACGACAATGGCGGTGGAGGCAATGCAGAGAGACGGCGGACATTGGAGTACAATCGGAAGGAGAGGGAGTGGAAGAGGACATTGGCCTGCAAGCTGTATGAGGAAAGGAATCAGAGCGGTGAAGGGATGGATTTGCTGTGGGAGACTTACGAAATGGAAACAATGAAGAACGAGGAACGGCAAGGCGACGATTCAAAGGAGAAATATGAAAAGGATAGCGAGGAAGAAGAAGAAGAAGAGATGGATGAGAAGCTGTGTTGTTTGCAGGCATTGAAGTTGTCAGCTGGGAAGATGAATTCGGGAATCGGAAGGCCTAATCTCATGAAGATATCAAAGGCAATCAAAAGGTTTGGATGGCTCAAGAATGTTAGCAAGAAGGTGCACAGGGGAGATATGCACATACAAAAAAAGGTTTCTAATACTAGCTAGTAGTCAATGGTAATTCCCATTTTGTTAGTTTATGGAAATTGATAATAGATTCTTTTTGGTTCGGTAATTCTGGTACTAAATTCAAGTGTATGTCTCTAATTGTCCGCACCGCAAGCTAAGTTGTCTTTAGTAGTAGATTGTAGATAAGAACACATGATTGAGTCTTAACAGATGCAAGATGAAAGTTATACTCAATATGGTAAACTGCGAGTACAGATATTAATCTTTTTACCTAAAAGGTCGTCATCATGTTAGGTTAGGATATGTGGATCCTCCAGATGCAAGATGAAAGTTATACTCAATATGGTAAACTGTAAGTACAGATACTAATCTTTTTACCTAAAAGGTCGTCATCATGTTAGATTAGGATATGTGGATCCTCTGGGCGAACATAATATGGCGGACTCCTTTTGTTTAAGAGGGCGCCATCGTGTTTGATCGAGGTGTGGGAACTCTTGAGACTAGTTAGAGGGATTTTATTTTTTATGGGTAAGTATATGTCTCAAATTATACATGTATTAGCTGCTTGACTTAGTTTAACAATCATATAAGTATTTGATTAATTAGTTTTTTGTAACAGTTTATTGCTCCAAAACGCTAAAATTCAAAAAACTGCTCTTCGATTAACTTTTGAAGAAAATCATTTTCCATGTAATCAACTATATTTACCAAACATTTTTTTACAATAGCTATTACTATCCACCAGTCAAATTTATTAACTCAATTAGCTAATAGCTATTACCAAACACACTTTGTCTTTTATTGAATATTGACAAATATGTCTCAAATTATAAATTTTTGTATTAAAAAAAAAATTAACATCATGGATGAGTGATGCTAACAAGTTCACAATTGGGCCCCACCTTCACACAGTGGCACACTGCTTCTTTATATATGGGAACGGTTTTCTTTCTCCCTCTCATTTCTCTATCGTTTTTGAACTTCAAGCCAGAGAAGAGATAGCAGAAGAAGCGAGAGTAGAAAATGGCGGTTACGACGCCGCTCCGGACCTCCCGCGCGCTAACATTCCGGTCGAGCAGCTTCGCTTCCTCTCTTACTGTCGTACTTTTTCTCTGCTTTATATCTCCGATCTCAAAGCTGTAAGTACTTATGATCAACACTCGCATTTCTCTTCTGATCTCCTCTGGTGTGTGTGTATGTATCTATTAGCGCCTTTCTCGTTTTGTATTTCACTCATCCGTGTGTAATACTTGGCTACTTGCTGTATTTTGCTTTGATTCTGTGATTTGGAGATCCATTTGTTTATCTCTCAGAAGAACTGCGATTTCAACTTTCATCAGCTCCGCGCCATGACTTGCATTTCGCTGTTTCTATTTAATAATTTTAATCAGGAAAAAAAAAACGTGGACATCAAAAATCATGCAGTTGCTAGTTGCTACTAATCGATTTTGCTTTGGTTCTCTGTGATTTTTGTTTTTGATCCATTTGTGCATTCTCAGAAGCACTGCGATTTCAACTTCACCAGCTCCATTGGCATTTCGCTGTTTTTATATAATACACCGTAATTTTAATCAGAAAAAAAAAATGTGGACATGAAAACCCATGCAGTTGCTACTAATTGTTTCTGATATACTGTTGCTTATTTCTTTCACAGTTTTTCATTTGCATTGATTTCTCACGTTACTGATCAATTTTGCCAGTCATTGACGTACGGACATGACTGGGAATGTGGTTAGGGGTTTTCATACAATTGTTATGGATTTGCATTGCTTGGCTATGATGTTGATGGAAGAGTGCATTGTGAATCCAGACAAGTACACAGATGGAGGGAAGCCTACTTCACCAGAGATTGAGGATCCCAAGTTTTACCATTATGCAATTTTCTCTGACAACGTGGTTGCTGCTCCAGTTGTGAATTCAGCAGAGAAGAATTCAACAAAGCCATGGAAGCATGTGTTTCACATTGTGACAGACGAGATGAATCTTGGGGCTATGCAAGTTATGTTCAAGATGAAGGATTATGATGGGGCTCACATCTAAGTGAAGGCTGTTGAGGATTACAAGTTCTTGAACTCTTCTTATGTTCCAGTACTTCGGCAGCTTGAGTATGCACTGAGCAATACCATTACTGGCAGAATCTGGTGAGAAATCTGCTCGTATCCTTCTAAGCTTCTTTAGACACTGGTAGTTTCCTGAGTAGGCCAAACATGACACCTCAATTTTCTACTTTTTGCGCATCCTAATATGTGCCGTGTCTAAATCTGCTTAAGTTGTATAAGTACTTGGCCTCTTTTGTTTCCTTTATCTTCAGTTTTTGTTAAACATTCCATTTATGTTTATAGCGAAAGTGTTAAGACTTCTGATTGTTACGGTGACATTATTTTGTCTCTGGAACTTGTAAGGTTTTTACTCTTGTTGTTTATTTGAATTAACGAGTAATTTTTGTTGAATAAGTCTTTCGTGTAATTTTTTTAGGTAAAATGTAATATTTTTTATGATTGTGTATATAAAAGTATTACTTTTTAACTGAATATTACTCGTCCTAATGCTCATTTTTGTTTGAGAATATCTTGGTTTGTCTTTCCTGCTTTATATGTGCTGTATGGCAACCACCTATGGATTATTTTTATATAATCCTCAATTGTTCATAAAGTATTAAAACATTTTCCTGTCGTTCGGTGCATAATATGTTGGATTCATAATTAAGTAATGTTGTTGTAGTTAGCAGTGTTCTGATCATTTTTTGGTTGAAATCATACAACAAAGACACAAAGGGTGTCTTTCCACTTCTCAGTTTCCTGTCAGCTTGTCTACAAGGGCCGTTTCTATAAGCGTAGAGTAGCAATTTCTAAATGCGTTATTATTCCTTGAAAGAATTTCAATACTTTTAAGAGAACAAAAAAGAGTTTCCTGCATCTGCTTTTACGACCGAAATCTGACTAATCTAAAACAAATCCATCTCCACAATTAAAGGTGACAACAACCCCCGAAAACTGATCCACAATTGCAACGTGGTCCGCAAAATGACGGGAAAACCATCAATTCAATGTGGGGACTTAAATACCTATATGCTACATATAACAGAAGCTACGTCAACTCAACTGCTATCATCCTATACCCATAAGAGGGGAAATAAGAGGAAAAAATAATAATACTACGAAAAAACTCGTGAAACATTATGCCCCTGAAAAAAATAATGGTCATTCATGACAGACACTCAATCTTTTGAATTATTGCAATTCAAAAATATAATCCCTACTTAAATCAGCTCTCATGATCAATCCAAGTATTTTGTTCAAGCAGTAGCAGTTACTCGTGGTGCCATGGTTTTTGCGGTACCATTAGGCATACCACCAGCACGATTCACGCGACCACCGTTGCTTCCAGCATTGTCAACCCTCTGATATGCATCACCTCCACGGTTCAATGGTCCTCCGCGATTCCCACCTCTGTTGTTGAATTCATTCCTGCCATTAAACTCTCCTCTGTTATACCCCCTGCCACCTCCATAATTTCCTCGCCCTCTCACTCCTTCATTTCTGAATCCAGAACCCCTCCCAGGTAAGAACCTTCTATTATTGCTTCCAACTGCAGGAAAAGCCAAAATGCAAATTTCAAGCCGTTAGAAAATAACTACAATTCCACAAACTAGACTACTAGAGTATCAAGATGAATAGCACCCATTTTCAGAAGTTGATGAAACAAATCTCTTAGATATTCTTTATGAGGTTGAAAAACAGTTCTGATTCTTTCTGGCAATTAATGAAACAAGCATTTTCCTTTAGCTAAAGCCCCACATATCAAAAGGAAATGGAAGTGCCAAATACAAGATTTTGAATTCAAGGTATATATGCTTAATCCTGTTCTCCAGAAATGGCAACATAAAGAGAGGGCTGAATAAAGTGGTTCCATCAGTAGACCACTTTTTGATAGGCAAGTTTTACTCCACTTGGTTTAAACCAACTGTAAAGAGTAAGGTAAATGAACAAACTTGCCTCGTGAATTAGTAGACCGCTTCTCCTCAACAACAGCTTGGCGCCCACCAATTGGAATTGGAGAAGCCTATTGTATACAATTAATAGAACAATTAATAGAATTAACAGCCATTAGTTAAAAGACAGCAAATTTAAGTGAAATGATGCACAGGGAAGACAGAAATTCTACAATTCTAAAATATATTTGTAACAAAGATCTTGCAGAATGCTATGTAACCTAAACAGTTTGTTATACACATTGTTGAATATGTATGCAGAACACAAAATCAAATATGTTAAACCACCCTATGGGATTCAAGAACTCAGGAAAAAATCCCATGCATGTAAGCACAGTGTGCATACTAAAAGCACTAGAGAAAGCCAACCACACTACAAATAATATAAGCCATGAGAAACTGCGATCAACTACTGTATGAAAAACAGTTCCCTAAAAATTATTATATTCAACATGTACTCTGCAAAGATCTAAACAATTCAGAATAAGAAACAAGATAAAACACTGATAGCTAATCTGACAAGTGGATACCTCAATTGCTTTTTGCACAGCATTTGCCTCTTCAAATTCCACAAAGCCAAAACAAAATCCCTGTTGCTGTCACAAGCCAACAACAAATTAATATATGGAAAAATTATGGTTAAAAAACATAGATGCATACCCTGTTACTTCTGACTTGAATGCCACCATTCTTGATAGGTCCAAATTTCTTGAACTCTTCAGCAAGAACAGACACAGTAGCAGTCAAAGGCAGCCCCTTGATGTAGATTGAATGGCCATCAGCTGCTGAAAGTATGATATAATAGAGCATGTGTAAGAAAACACCTACGGTTCTGAGAAAAGTTTAGGTGGAACCATCTTAGGAAAAAGATAAAGAAAAATGTGGCAATAGCGTGCCTTCTGGTTCTTGATTATTTATGGCATCAAAAGACCCTGAACTATCTGGACCATTTGCTACTGGGGCTGGAGATTGATTCACTTGCTCTACATTCTTGACTACAGGCTTCCGTGGAGCTGGGGCAGGAGGAGGGGAGAAAGAAGCAGCATTTTCTTTGAGCTCTTGGACCTGAAAACAAATGGCATAATTGTTTAAGAAAATATTCAATGGAAGCCTGACATTCATTAGGTAACCTTTTGTCAGAACCATGATAACCCAAAGAAACTGAACAGATGCAAGTCTATCTATGCTAAAAAAACTTACAAGGAAATGTACTATAAAGCACAGGCAATCAAATAGATATCTATGTCAAAACATCAAAATTATGAAAGTAGTTCAGTTGAAACTGCTCATACACTTACAATTTGAGAATACAATTTCTTGGGCACTTCTTCGACTTTGTTGTTTGATTCAACTGCCACATGTGAATCCTCCTCTACTTCATTAACAACCTCAGCCACAGGAACTTCCTCTTCCACAACAGGCACATCTCCATTCTCAGCAGGGCTGACCACTTCTCCATTTGGTTCCTCTATTGATGCCGTGTTATGCTCCAATACATGATTATCTTGCTCTGGAGGAGGACCTGCAACCAATACGTGGAAACCAAAAAGTTGAATAGCCAATTAAAAGAGCCATAAGCAACAGAATTCTATTTAATTGTTTTAATTACTTGGCTCTGGAGTAGAAGGAACCACTGGAATATGGCTCCTATCATTTTGTTTGATGGTGTCCACATATCGAAACATGTCATTCAATACAAAGTACCCCCGATCTTGTGGTGCAAGAAAGAAAGACTGTGAGAAGTTTCGGATCTCATTATCCGGCCCAGTCAGATACCCAGTAACAAGAACAGATACCCCTCCATCAAAAGATTCTTGGGCATCAATAGACTTAATTTCAGCTCTTAAGTCCGCATAATTAAGAGAGAGTATCTTGTCATTGATTGCCTGCAGATTTTACATCAACACACAAAATAAGTGTTTCAGCCAGATACATGAAATGAACGTCATTTAAAACATCAGATTTCCCATTTAATTGGTAACCATGTTTTGTTCCTCAAATTTTCACAAATAATATTTCTCATTTTCAATTGCTTTGTTGTGATTATCTGCATTCCAAATGCTAAAAGCCCAGGTTTACAAATCACTAGAGGACATTGCATCAATGTACTCAAGTGTGCAACCTATGGCATTCAATAATTGCTTGCTCAAAAAGGGAAAAGATCAGAGTCATTTTTTCTTTCATTCACTAATTAAACACAAACCAGCATAGTGGATGGATATACAAGTCATTGTTTAATTGATAGGTATCTTACAAAGGGAAAAGATTCAAGTCATTGTTTAATTGATAGGTATCTTATCAATTAAACAGATGCTGTGATATTTGCCAGCATTTTTACATACATAATGATGTAACTAAGTTCTCAAATCCAAAAGAGATGAAAAATTAAGTAACTACAAAAACAAATAAACACAAACCAGCATGGTTGCTGGATATACAGAGAGAAGGGGGCTTACTTGCATTGTGGTAGTGCTGCTCAAGGATCCATCTTCCTCAGGGCGGCCTAGTTTACTTATATCCTGATAAAACCTGAAAACGAGTTCAGGAGAGTGGTGCAGTATATGATAATACTGCTGCACAAACGCGTTGCCCACCTATTACCACCACCAAAACAAAAAGTGTTAGCAGAACGAGCCAAATTATTATTTCCTACAAAGAAGAAAAGAAAAAACACTTACGACTTGGGCAGAGACCGCCGGTTGCGCCGCCACCTCTGGAGCTGCTACTGTCGCCATCGCCACTCGATCTCAACTAACAAGCTGCCTGCGAAAACTGTAGCACAATAAAAAGCGACGCCTCAAAACCCTAGACTCACGATATCAAAGTAGTAAGCTACTCTACATCAAACGCTAGTGCAAAATACGAACACCTATAAGCGTATATGCATGTATGCAAAAAACTAATGGAGCTTAAGCAGGGAGATCGAAGGATCTGTTGATACCTGAGCTCGAATCGGATCGAGAAAATTAGGCGAAGGAGAGGAAAGTGAGCTGTGCGGATTGCGTCTCTTCGCTTTTCTACTCTCTCCCACTTGCTTTGCTCGGAGCTCGAGGAATGGCGGTGCAGGGAGGTTGTATCTAGGGTTTTTGCAAGCGGGATCTTGAAGAGGCGCGAGAGTGACCCAGTTGCTGACTGGATTATCGTTTTTATACTGCCACAATCACGCAATCTCTCTCTTTTCTTTCCCTTCTTTTGGATTTTTTTTTAAAAAAAAACAAATTATTTAAAACTAATAATTCTAAAAATTAAAAAAACTAATAATTCTAAAGTATTTTCTCTACTTACCGTGAAAATAGTTCACATAAACAAATAAATAAATGACATTTTTTGTGTAAATATCAAAAAAAAAAAAAAAAAAAAAAAAAAAAAAAAAAAAAAAAAAACTCATCACAATTGCTTGTATGCGAGTGGGTAAAACATGATTTTCGTACTAAAATATCACGAGTTAAATTTTTGCCAACACTCTCTTAGTCGAGTCCGTAATACGTGATTTTCTTAATGTAATTTTCTTTTCTTGTGTAGTTTGTGTGCTATTATAAAGGAGATGAGTTTACTGTGTGCACACCATAATTATGGGTTTTTTAATGATTAAAAAAAGAGAGAAAAAAATTAACATTTATGATAAATTAATTTTACATTTGAAAACTATCTCTTTTTTTCTTGCCCACAATTTATATTTCATATTCCTTAAAATATCTATCTCGATACATGCCGTTGAAAAACTGATTATTTATGAATTGGATTTTAAGCGTTCCAACTTCCAAATCTAATTAACTATAAAAATAAATGTTCTCAATATCTAATTAACTGTATAAAAAATAAATGAACTCATTATTATATACTTGGAAACTATATAAGGGAAATCCGCATTCAAAAGAAAAAATATAAGGGAAATCCATGAATTTGTTGAGTGATTACGTGGAAACTCTATGATTTTGTAGTTGATTTTTATATACGAAATTATTCTCTCACTTTTTCTTTTTTTTTTTTGAATATACGAAATATATTTTTACAGTTCTAAAAGTAGTAATATTATTGTCATATTAATATTAACTTGATGGTTTTGTCCGAGTATAAAGGTACAAAACGGAGCGTTATGCCCTGAACCCGTGTTTACTATGTGCATGGTGGACACGCTGTATATTCATAATTTTTATACTGTAAATTTATAATTTCTATACTGTAAATTCATAATTTTTATACTGTAGATTTATAAAATTTATAATGTAGATTCATAATTTCTATACGGCACATTCATAATTTCTGTACTGTAGATTCATAATTTTTATACTGTAGATTCATAAAATTTATAATGTAGATTCATAATTTCTATACTACACATTCATAATTTCTGTATTGTAGATTCATAATTTGATAATTATGTGTTCATAATTTGATAACTATACATTTTAGAAATTATGAATCTACATTACAGAAATTATGAATCTACAATACAGAAATTATGAATGTGCAGACTGACTGCAGTATAGAAATTGTGAATCTGAGTAAATACCAGCCAAGGTCCCTCGAGTTTGGTGGTTTCACCACCTATGGTCCCTAACTTCCGTAATTATCATCCATGGTCCTCCGAGTTGCAAAATTCGACCGGCTGCCATCCTCCCGTAAGTTTATGCCGTTTAAGCCGTCCAAATGGGGTTAGAAAGGTCATTTGGCATATACCCCTCTTATTCTCCTTCATGATCCTCCTCCTTGCGAACATTCTTGAGCTTTATACTCAGCCGCCTCCCATCACCTCCATCAAACTACATCTGACCCTTCTTGATTATTGTTGCCTCTGGCAACTGATCCTCTAACTCTTCCACCATTGAAACAAACCCCAGCTACTAGTAAACAGATCGATGAGATGATGGGTATGTATGTGAAACGATAGATGATCAAGAAAGTGAGGCCGGGATGAAGAGAGTACATCTGCAGAAGTAGCTAAAGTACCTACATACATACAATCCGGCAGCTGATCAATCACTAAGAAATTAAAAACAAAACTTTGTGCGGTGAAGAATGAAATTGAAATTGAAATTGAAATACGATTCAAGCAGGATGAAATTGAAATACGGATTCAAGCCAAAGAACGATAATTTGTGTGGTGAAGGATGAAATTGAAGCAGGGAAAGATGGAATTGAAATATAGATGAAGGATAATTTGTGGGTGAAAGACGATGAAATTGAAATTGAAATTGAAATTGAAATACGGATTCAAGTAGGATGAAATTGAAATAGGGTTGTTACTCGCCTGAAACACTTCGTCCTCATCCGCATCTCGAAGAAACTCATTTCCAACCACCATAATATGATCCAACCATCCAAATTGAATGTTTTCAGATTTCGTCCATCACTGTCTCCTCTATGGATTTTAGTTTTGGAAAAGACCTATGGATTTCTCAAGGTCTGAGCATGGCGGAGGAGCACAAATACCAATTGCCCGAGGCCACCGCCTGTGCGCCAACAATTGCATCTTTTTCGAAAGCCCGGCGACGCAGAATTACTGCTCCAAATGCTACCGGGACATCTGCCTCAAGGGCGCCCAATCGAAACCTAGATAATTTGTGTGGTGATCTCCAACTGCGTGAAATTCTTGCTACCTTGCTCGGAAGCTTGCCGGAGTGGTCTCCTCCCAGCGTAATCTCACTTTCTCGCAGTGGTCTCGTCGCAATAGAACCGCCTCCAAGCTCCCCGTGACGTCGCCGATGAACTCCACTGTCTACGGCCTTCAAGTTCGTCGCCGACTGCCTGCTTCGCTGCCTCAGTCGCTCACCGACAAACGGTACTCCTCCTCCGATCTGGAAAGTAGAATGTCGATCATTGCTTTGTTTGTTTTTTTTTTTGTATGTTTTGTTTTATGGGAAATGACATATTTACCCTTATTTTTGACGGCTTAAACGACATAAACTAACGGGAGGATGGCAGCCGGTCGGATTTTGCAACTCGGAGGACCATGGATGATAATTACAGAAGTTAGGGACCATAGGTGGTGAAACCACCAAATTCAAGGGACCTTGGCTGGTATTTACTCTTGTGAATCTACATTATAAATTTTATTAATCTACAGTTTAGAAATTATGAATGTACAGTATAGAAATTACGAATGTAAAGCGTGTCCACTATGCACATGGTGGACACGGGTCCATAGCATAATTTGCCGTACAAAACCGGGTAGGAAAATAGTAGTATTATTGCTCGATGTGCTATGCAAAAGAGTGTGTATACAGTCCGAGATACTGGTTCAATATGACAGTCCAAATAATAGATAAATAATACAAGCTATAGCTCAAAGAATGGACTAAGAATAATATCAGACCAAGGCAGATTAAGTGAACCAATTGATGCTTTCTAGAGGGAGACAAGACACCATATTAATATTGTGGCAATTTATATCCTACACCACTGCGTGCGTTGCACTATGCTCCCAGATGCAAAACGACGTCGTTTTAATTATTTTTTTTTTGAAATTTCCCGCCCCAGTGAATGGCAGTAGCTTTTTCTTTAAAAAAAAAAACCCCGCTGTTCAAGAATGTACATAATGTTATACTAGAATACACATAATGTTATACATGAATGTACATAATTATATAACAAAATATACATACTCTTTTTAAAAGATAATACACATAATCTAACATAATACATAATAAACATAAACTTTTAACATAATACACATCAACTCTTAACATAATACACACAAATTTTCTGATTCGGATGTACATAATTGTATAAAAAGAATGTACATAATTATATAAAAAATACACATAACTGTATGAACCAATACACATAACGTTGTGAACAAATACACATAATCTCAGCAACTTCCTACCGCGCCTCCCAACACTACCCCAAAACGACGTCGTTTTGGGAGGCGCGCGGCGCACAGTGCTATGTGCGCCGTGGTGTAGGATATAACGATTGTAATATTGTTGAAGAACTCACGAATGGTTGACAAATGTGTAGCATCGGGCAACTTTCATTTTTTGCCACACACGTGTCCCCCCACTACTTTGCTTACAACGTACTTTCCATGCATAAGTGGAACTTCATGTCTTTTAGTATACAAGATCTTGAGAGGTTTGGAACAGTCAAAGTACTTACAAGGTACCTACTATAACATTTTGTTCAATTTAGTCCTTATATATTTATTTTGTTCAATTTAGTCCATGTGCTTTAAAAAAAGTATTGCAATTAAGGATAATAGTTAACGGTGTTAATATTACAGTCAATTTAAGTTACATGGCGCTGGCGATATTTATAATCCTACTCATATATTACTTTATAAGTATTTAAAATTAATTATTTTTACCACCAATATATTAAATTAGTATGTCTAAAATAAATAATTACAACCATGTTCCTAATGAGATTTGGACAATTGTCCTTAGTTTCACAAATTTTTAAAGTAGATGAACTAAATCAAACATAATAAATATACAAGGACTAAATTGAACAAAACATTATAGTACAATGACTTCATAAGTACTTTGAGCGGTTTGGAACTCATGTTGTTATCCTCGAGGTCATGAGTCCGAACATTGCTGGTAGCACCTCCATCATTTAATATTTTACTCCAAGCTTTACTATCTTCTAGCAATAAAGATTGACACATTGCTTAAGCCAAGAGCCCAAGACTTCTCCAATAAAACGGGTCCTATGACTTCATCATAACTAATTAGAAAATGTTATGTGACAAAAATGTTCATTTTTTAAAAATAACATGTTGAAGAAAAATAAAACAAATTTGTTTGCATATATATATATATATATATATATATATATATATATATATATATATATATATATTTTGTACTCTCTTATTCAAATAAGTTATTCAGCATGTGCACTTTGTGATGCGACGCGATGACAAGAAAGAGAGCAACCCCCCCTCCACTCACCCCCACCCCCACCCAACAGGTCAATAGCCCTATGAGATGTGGAGGGGAGCGTGGACACGTCATGTCGCCATATCTATGTTTCCTTGCCTACATTTTCATGGAAATTACGGAGTACTATTTATTTATGGATTAATATTTAATGCACTGGCACTGTATGATATCTATGTACTGACGATTCATTACAAAGTGATACGTCATTAAAAAATAATTACAAAATTTAAAGAAACCTCTTTTTTTTTTCGTTTGTAAATACGGAGTAAATCATAACATTTAATTAAATATAGTTTAACTAAAATTAAACATATTTATTTAAACTAACATTTTTAAACGCAACCATTGAAATTTTCATTGTATTGCAACTTTCACAAAGCTTCCTGGAGTTATAGAAATCAACTAAGTCTACGTATTGAAAATATTATTTGAAATCCTAAATTTTACTTATAACTTTTACTCATTACATATCAACATTGTTTTTGTAAACTACATAATGAAAATAACTTATCATAAAAATGGGGAAATAGAGATTTAGAATTCATGTAGTAAAACTCATGTATTTCACACTTTACTTTCTTAGCTTCTTCCTTTTTTCTCCAACATCTTCTTTTATTTATTTATTCTCGATTTCAAATATATTGAAGAATGTTGATGATTAAAGCATTAATAATTACAAAAAATAAAAATAAAAATGCAAAGGTATGGTTGTATTGCTTCAATGGGAATCACAGTTATGTATATTTGTTTTCATAATTATCCAAAAGCATTCCATCAAAATACTCCGTTACACACATTCATATGTAGGCATCTCAAAATTATGAAATGCGCATCGTTTGAGGAAAATAAAAGTGGCCAAGGTGGAACAAAGATGCATGAGAGGTTTTTAGGGGACAAATGAGATATATTAAGTAGGGTTTGGGACTTTAGTAAAGAGAATTAGAGTTCTTATATTAAATTAATTAATAAATATATTTAGTTTCAAATTATAATTTATTTGAAAATAAAGGTTTATTTATTTCATAATGGGGTAGGGGTCAAATAGGCCATCGAAGTACACCTTAAAATGCAATTAGGTCATTAAACTCAAAAAAACATGCAATTGAGTTTCTAAACTAATCAATTTTATGCAATTAATCTAATTTGCAGGTTTTTCAAGTTTCTAACAGACCACCTCAAATAATTCTTGTATAACGGATGGATAATAGTTTTATTGTATTTAATCTACACAATCATGAATGAATGTATGATATACAATTATACATACATGATGACACGTATATCTATTCACCAATAAACTTTTCTTTGAAATATTTAATATGAATAAAAAAAATTACTCCCTTGTCCCATTTTATGTGACATGTTCGGTTAACGAGGCTTGACTGAAGTTATTTACAATTTAATTTTTTATAATATTAAGTTTAAAATTAGTATGTAAAATTTATATATTTAGAAACTACAAGTACTATTAAACACAAAAAATCAAATTTAAAAATCATAAGAAAATGCTAACAGAAATAAACAAAGAAAAAATAGTTGGTTTGACCTATAAATAGTAAGTAGAACAGATAAAATGGGACAGATGAATTGATTTATTGAGATTATGTAATCTGTAGTATTTCGTGGCGGATTTTATCCACAAAAGGGGGAAAACGAAATAAATACTTGTGCCATTTCTATGTTGTTGAGCTGAAACAGCGGGGTAGGTAGGTAGTGGTAAACAATAAACAAACTACAAGTAAAGTAATTTACCATAATGTCATAGGCAACTTGGTAATTTTGCTCAAAAGCCAAGTGGCATTTCCACGTCCTATATTTTCGTCTGCTTCGATCCTATCGAACTGTTTTCTTCTCCTTTTCTCACCATATAAACGGCAAATGACAACGCACAGTGCTATTATGTAAGCGAGCCAGCGCTTACAATGACGATGCTTCGAGGGGCATTTTCGGCATGCAACCTCACCGCCATTGATTCTCACCCGCAACTTCAATGCCGATCTCCCAATCTCAATTTCACTAACTCGCGCGCCGCCGTTGGCCGCCGGAGCGTGGTTGTTTCCTGCTATGCTCCGATGAATGGTCCGGCGCTGGCGGTCGCCACCGAGGAGCGGAAGAGCCAGCAGCAGGTGCCGGTGGCGTTTGAGCCGAGCCTCGCGGACCGGCTCCGCCTCGGGAGCTTGACGGAGGACGGCTTGTCTTACAAGGAGAAGTTCATTGTTCGGTGCTATGAGGTTGGGATTAACAAAACCGCCACTGTTGAAACCATCGCTAATCTATTGCAGGTACTCTTTCAGCTTTTTCTCCCTTTTTCAAGTGAATGAACTTCGATTTTAGGGATAATGATTGCTACTTTTGTACACTAATCTGGATTTAAGTTTTCAATGGATGTCATTTTGTTATTTTTTGTTGGATTTTAGCTGTAAACTTTTTGGATTCCTTCAGTTTTTTACTCTATTCTGTAATGTAGACAACTACTGCAAAAATCCCGCCTAGCCTAGCACCGATTATCGGATGCGCCTTGCTAACCGGCCGCCTAGCGTATCACCATAATCGGCTGGCCGACTAGGCCGCTGCCTAGGCACCGACTATATCGCAAGTGGACCGATTAACTATTGTTCCCTTCTCTTTTAAATTAGTTATTAGTTATTTCCATCAAAACGATATTTTTTAGTGAAATAATCATAAATTGTTCACTAGATGTTTTTTTAAGTTAATATTTAATATTTTAGTATTAACTATTAAATTATTAAATAGTTTATAATTATTAAGTCTTAAAAAATTTAAAAATTTTAAACAAATTTTAAAAAATAAAAAATAAAATAAAAATACACGGGCGCTTAAGGGCCGCCTAGGCGCTCCCAAGCGCTCGAGGAGTGCCTATCGATTTTTTCAACCATTTACAGGGCGTTTGGTTGGAGGGGGGAATTATGTGGGAAAGGAATTGTAATTCCATGGGAGTTGAATTACTGAGAATAAAGTGGGAATTTAAATTCCAGTGTTTGGTTGATAGGAATAGAATTACTGGGAATTTCAATTCCAATGTTTGGTATACATGGGAATTGAAAGGGAATAAGTAGTATAAAGTCAAAAATGTCCATTATTGTTGTTAGACATTAATTTTAGGTTAAAAAAGGAAGGGGTAATTTTGACTCATCACTATCTTTTTTTCCCAGGAATTAAAATACCAGGGGGGACATGAGATTTTAATTCCATGAAAATGGGGGAATTGCAATTCCATGGAATTGTAATTCCCTCCAACCAAACTACGGAATTTAATGGCCTTTGGAATTAGGTGAGAATTAAGTGGGAAGGGAATTTAAAATCCCTCCAACCAAACGCCCGGTTAGTGATTTACATATGTTAAGTGTTCTTTTGGAATATGATGGACCTTAGCTACTACCTGAAGGTTGCACTGTAAACCTCGCTTTATGACCCTAGAGAGCAAAGAATCACAAGATGAGCCTAACTAGTAAATGATCACAATGAGATAAATTGGTTTAAGTTGCCCATAGCTGACGGGGGCTCAAACCATGAAGGCAAATAGACCGCTCTCACTGAGAGTTGAACTTGGAACCTTGTGATTACCGAGCCTAACCAACTTGGCTAGGATTGGTCCTACATCTGTTAAGTGTTGGTACTTCATAATGGAATGGTTCAATTTTTACTGTGTGAGCTAAGATGATACTCTGTTTAAGTTTATGCACTGCTAGGATTATATATGATTCATGTATTGGTTCTCCAATTATGATATGCTTCCCTAGAGAGTGTTATTTTCTCAAAAATTTTGTTGTGTAGGAGGTTGGATGCAACCATGCTCAGAGTGTTGGGTTTTCAACAGATGGTTTTGCAACCACACATACCATGAGAAAACTGCATCTGATATGGGTCACTGCACGAATGCATATTGAGATCTATAAATACCCTGCTTGGTAATACTCCATTTTATTTCTAAGTAATTGTGATTGCTATATACGGAGTACTATTTTTGGTGACAACCATGATATGAATTGCGTGCATTACGCACAGGAGTGATGTAATTGAGATAGAGACTTGGTGCCAGAATGAGGGAAGAATTGGGACTAGACGGGATTGGATTCTGAAGGACTATGCAAATGGTGAAGTCATTGGAAGGGCTACCAGGTGCGCTTGAGAAAAGATATACGAAATATCAATAAGTATAACATTTTTGAACCTTGATCTATTACAGACTATGGAGTATATAACATTCGTTTGCACTTGAAATTTGAATAAGCTGATAGATTGCTCAGTAGTTTTTATTTGGCGGTCCTAGTTTGAAATGTAATTCCTTGGGGGAAACAGACCTTTCTTTCATGATGAAAATTGAGCAAGTATCACCACTGAGCAACTACGTTTTTCAATTGTGATTTACAAAGCTTGAACCTTTTTACTATCTAAAATCATGGTTTCAGATCTCATCTCTTCAGACAATTGCATCAAACTCCTTTTCCAATTACTTGCACTCATAGACATTGAAGAATATTTAAATCCTCTAATTGCAGCAAGTGGGTGATGATGAACGAGGACACTAGACGGCTTCAGAAAGTCACTGATGATGTGCGCAATGAATATGTAATTTACTGCCCCAAAACACTAAGGTAGAGTTATAGTTACTGTACTATCTCTTGCGTCCTTCACTCTATCCTTCCTTGGGTGGGCATGTATTCCCGCCTTTTAAAGAGCAATATCTATTTAAATTCCCCCCGGTTTGTGTACTGTAGTGATGTCAACAAGTACATATCTTTATTGTTCTTTTGCTGTTGATGCTAGGTTAGCTTTCCCTGAGGCAAACAATGGCAGTCTAAAGAAGATAGCTAAGCTGGAGGATCCATCTGAGTATTCCCGACTGGGACTGGTGGTAAGTAGTATCAGTTTGAAAATAAAAACGTCCCGGTAAACTTCCATTCTCAGATACTTACATATTTAGTGATTTTGGCAGCCAAGAAGAGCCGATTTGGATATGAACCGACATGTAAATAATGTCACCTACATTGGATGGGTCCTTGAGGTTTGTTGCCTTGTACTTTAATGCAGCTTCTTTCTTGGAATTATTTGATATTTCAAAGTGTCCCATCACATTTAAATTCAGAGTGTGTACTTCTCTGCAATAAAAATGAACCTTTTTACCCGTCCACAACATTTCACTCCTTATCATAGCTGAGCAATTCAAACCAAAAGGCTAATATAAGTTGCTCCCACTGGTTACCAAGCCCAACAATTTGACCAACTTGGTTGAGATTGTTAGTTGTCCCCAAACACAATGTTGTTTTACTTCATGGTCAAAGAGTTGTACTTTGATTTAGCATTACTCATTTACTCTTTCCCAATGGTTACATTTGTAAGAACCAAACAAGATCAGAGACACATGTTTGTATTGTGCCCTTCTAACTTAGTTGCTTCAATAGCCTTTAAGCTTCATGGTTTTACTGACACAAATAATCTTCATTGCAGAGCGTGCCTCAAGAAATCATGGACACACACGAGCTACAAACCATCACATTAGATTACAGGCGCGAATGCCAGCAAGATGATGTGGTTGACTCCCTCACAAGCCTTGAACTGGTGGACAATGCAGCTTCAGCTTCTTCAGTACTAAACGGAACAAATGGATCGCCCACCACTATGGACAATCTAAACAAGTGCTTCTTACATTTATTGAGATTATCTGGCAGCGGGTTAGAAATAAACAGGAGTCGCACTGAATGGAGAAGGAAGCCTGCCCAACTATTATAAACCTATCATATAGAGTCAGTTCTCAGTTCTCTTGGAGAAGACTTCATCTTACTGTTCTTTAATTTCTTCTCCAAAAGTTCCTCAATCCTCATACCCTATGTTGTGTAAAAGTTTTGAAACTATAACCTTCTGTCAAGTGTAGAATGACTAGTACAAGGAGTTAAACTGGCTGAGATGTTAATCTGGCCCTAATTATTATGCCATCTGTGAATTTTATCTGATTTGTGTTCAAATGGACAAATGGTAAAAGTTTGAATGTCAAATTGTGCAAAAAACTTAAAAGTTCAAATATCGAATTGTAAATAAAACCTGTAAACCCTGGCGAGGAGACTGGTGAAGTATCTGATAATACTGCTCCACAAAGGACCACAATCGCATTGCCCACCTATAATCAGCAAAAAATAAATAAAAATCAGTGTTACAAATCGCCATCGCCAATTGATCTTAACTAACAAATCGCCGAAACTGTTACAGTATAAAAGCGGTGACTGAAAACCATAGAATTGCGATATTGAAGAAGAAGAAGAAGAAAGCTACTCTACGACGACGTATGTTAGCGCAAAATACAGACACCTATATGCATGTATGTAATAATTAGGGCGATCGAGCGATCTGTTGGTACCTGAGGTCGAATCGGATCAAACAAAATGGGCGAAAGAGAGTTGACCTAGCTAGCTTGCTTTTCTGCTCTCTCCCGCTTGCTTTACTCGGAGCTCCAGGAATGGCGGTGAAGGGGAAGTTGAACCTTGGGAATTTGAAGAGGCGTGAGAGTGACCGAGATGGTTAACTGGCGAAAGAAGCCAAAAGCCAAAAGAAGGCTGTCATCATCTATGGGAGCTTACACTCACAGTGTTCTTATGGGTAGCGTAGAAGTAGAAGGCTTTAGATATGGAAGTACCAACTACCAAGGTTGAGAATTGAGAAATAAATCAATTTTAGTAATTTTGATACATTTTTCTATTAAATCAAATGAGGAGATACTATTTTAGAGTGTATCAGGACTATGTGGTCTAATGGTACCCGGGTTGGACTTCTATTTGGAAGGTTGTGACTTTGAGTCACCCGGGTTAGACTTCCATTTGGAAGGTTGTGAGTTTGAGCCAACTATGTGGTCTAATGGTACCCGGGTTGGACTTCCATTTGGAAGGTTGTGAGTTTGATCCACCCGGGTTAGACTTCAATTTGGAAGGTTGTGAGTTTGAGCCACCCGGATTAGACTTCCATTTGGAAGGTTGTGAGTTTGAGCCTCAGGAGGCATTATTAGCTCTCTGTGTTTCAGTAGGACACCTAAAATAGGTGGTGAAATATACCAAAATGATTAAACGGCATAACTGTGACTCTTTCAAATAAGAGGTCCAGATATTACTATGTAACAGAATTAAAAGAGTTCTCGTGCTATGAAAATGATAAAGTACTCCACGCAACAGAATTAAAAGAGTTCTCGTGCTATGAAAATGATAAAGTACTCCACGCATGGCATTACATTAAATGTTGTTAATTATATCATATAGGCATGCTCACACACTTGAACTTTCAAGTTTGGGAGGGATGCTCTATTCATCCATAATTTGTTGAATTAGATTGGTGTGAAACCTAATATTCCAAATGGTATATTTGTATATGAGCATTATTTGTAAAGTAGTTGTGGTTAGTTTTTGATAGTTTGCAAGTGTAAAAAATTCCCAAATTTATTCTAATGTCAAAATTACATAATTGCCACCATCAAAATTAAGAAAAGATTACATACAAATTAAATACAACCTCAAAATGAATGAATTGTTACAAAAAGAAAAGAAAAAACACAATTACAGAGGAATCATAAATCCTCTAACTATGCAACATAACACCTTCACCAACCTAACTACACATTCAATGAAGAAATGGAAGCCCACACTTTCTTCTTATCTATCTACCACCATGGAAAGCAACATTTCTGGAAAAAACAAAAGGAAATGGAGCGGATTAAATAGCGGTAAAACATAAATAATGAACTCTTTATATGAGATTTTGTGATTAATTATATTTGTTTGTAAAAATGTGATAGTGATTTTTATACCTGAGCACGTTTTTCTTGCTTTTGCGTATTGTACGATGATCGGCTAGGCGTCCCAGGTATATCTGTAGAATTATCTAGGCGTTTTGCTTCTCGCACTCTGTTAAAAATCTCGGTGTAATTCTCTGCTGATTGAGGATTGACATCGTCCCACCCTCCAAACTTTGGAATTGCAGCTCTATCGGGCTATACAATCAGAAGAAAATTTGGTAAATATAAATTAATAATAAGACTATGGTTAATATCATAGTTTTTTCAAAAATAGGCATCCAATAAAACTCACACTTTCTGGCTTTAGCCGGGATTTGCCAATACCGCCATGGCTACTATCATAAGACCTTCCCGGAGTATCGAAGCTATTGTCATGAGACGGACTACTTCTCCCGGGAGCTAGCTTTGCCCGGTGCTGCGGGTGGAGGGGCGACTTCTCGAAGCTGTGATCGGAGCCGCCGCTTTGCCGGCGGCGTCCGCCGGAATTTGATCCGCGGCCTCTGGAGCTCATATTACCGTTATTCCTGGCTAAATGATTAGAGAATTGCTGGAAACCACCATCTTCCCTACGCTCATTCGTTTGCCTAACGCCGCCGCGCCGGACTGGTTCCTCCGGCGGCAGGGTTCTAGGTTTGGACGGGGCCGCGCTCTGATACATCTCGGGATCGTTTGGATTTATCGCCTTCCCACCTTTATATTTCCTTGCCTGATCGAAGTAGACCGTGTATGGCTCCTGTTCGTTATCCCAGTTTCCAAATTTTGGGACAGTCGGACGCTGCATTGCAAGTTTCGTTCATTAATTACATTCAATTCTTCCACTGATAACACGATCAAAGGCACAGAGAGAACAGAAATCGTAAAGATTAAATATACAGGAGTTGACTTACAGCAGCCATTTTTTCCTTGCCGACCAGGTGTTTGTGAAAAGTACTGAAACCCAGAAACAGTGACAGAGAAGGACTATATATGATCTTCAAGAAATCAAACTCTCAACTGAAATTCAGAGAATGGGAGTGATGAAGAACATATACAAAATCGCGAGAGAGAAAGAGAAGCAGAGTTGAATAGAGGAGTTCAGCTTGCCCTTATATATATATATACAGTATTAACCAACTAACCATTTGACCATGGGGCTACAGGCTGTAATGGTTGACTAGTCTCCCTTCTTCCCTGCTTAATTCAACATTGATGAATTGTTTCTGATATAAACCAACACTATTATGTTGCTTCTATATTTGATCACTAAGTATCAAATAATCAAAATACATCACATTTTCAGTTCAAAATTATATTAATTTAAACATTTCAACTCTTGAGTCTTAGGTGGTGAAAATATATACTCAGTTATTTTTGTTATAAAGAACTTATGGTGTTACAAGACAATTAACTGACTCAATAACTCAAACAATAAGTTCAATGCAACGGGTACATGAGTCTAATTCAAGACCTTCTTGATCCATTGGTGGAGATCAGTTAAACTTGTATGACCCAGCTACATCTAGTAATTTAAAGAAGTAACATTATCTTAGGCCTATCGCATGGCCTAATGGGATGACCTTTGCAAACTAACCAACCTATGCATGCTCAACAACTAGGAAAGTTACAACCCTTGCAGTTTATTTTTGTACTCTCTTATCCGATAATGTAACTCTATACTCTTACAATCCATCTAATTTACACAATCTTGGATCATCCACATTAGTGAATTTTGGACCAATTTTTGAGTGATGTGGATGAGAGAGAATGGCTGAGCTCCTCATGCAAATATTGACTTTTTGTGAGACTCGTCGGAGAGAAAAAGGGAAAGGGAAACACGTGTTGGCGTGCGTGGGGTGCACAAATCGTGCCCACGGTTTTTTTTTTTTTTTTTTGAGTTATGCCAGATATATCTTTTTTACTTTTTTTTTTCTTCTCTTTCTCTCGTCTCTTTCTTAGTTGGCACCTCAAAAACCATCCAAAAAACCTCTCAATACCCCACTTACCACAGTAAATAAAAGCAAGAATTACTCCTATTAACAACGAATCGTCCCTGTGAATTCATTAATTCAACCGGTGAGTATTAACCCTTCTAGGCTGGGGTTCCCGGTCAACGAAGAAACATTCAGCAACTCAACAAGTGTCATCAAACGGTCAACGCTACAGAACATAGGGTGCTTGGTCGTATACTCGTATATACATATAGATGGTAAACGATGAAGCTTTCAACTTGCTGGAAGGATTCAATCATTCAATTGGTAAAAATATTATTAATTAATTAATTTTTTTATTCTCTTCCTAGTACCTGTTTTCCAAAAGGGCGTTTGACTTTTAATCTATGCGTGGCGTACCACGTCCCTATGCTCTCTGACTGACTCAAAGACCTCACAAAATCTTGTAGCCCATTTTTTCTCTGCACATGGGCACCCGAAGTAGTCTTTGAATCTGTAAAAAGTTGTCGCGGCTGATTGCTCCATTTTATAACAAATATACATTATAATGAACTTGTTTGATAATATAGTTAGTTTATCAGTTAATTTTAACTTATTTAATTACTATTAGTTGTTTGACACTTTGACTTTGACTTGGTTAAAGAAAAAATATGAATGTTTATTAATTAGCTTTTTATAACAGTTTATTGCTCTAAAAGGCTAAAATTTAACCGGCTTAAAATAATTTTTTCGATCAACTTTTTGAACTAGTTTTACTAGCGAATAAATTTTTGTTTTATTATTAATATTATTAAAAATTAAAAATATAAATTTGAATAAAAATTGAATAAATATAAACATATAATAACCAACTTACCAGCAACTATTAAGAGTAAATCAAACTACGATGATATCAATAAACTACTCAAAGTCACTTTTTCATTTTCAACTTATTGACGTCAATAAACTAAGTCAAAAAGCTATTTACCAAACACTCATATTAGGTGTTTGGTCAATCAAACAAGTGAGACTTTAATTGATAAGCTATTTTCCAAACACTTTAATATAATCTAAGAATGTGGACAATAATCTCACACATATTACTATTGATAGGGAATATACCCCGATTTTGACCTCCATATACGTCAATGCTCTCGTGCTGTAGTTGGGTCGGGGTCAAACGATTCGGGTCATGGTTAGAGTAAACGGGTCAAAGTCAAATCCGTCAATACTTTAGCCTATATAAAGGGCTTTAGCCCTCCTCTCCTCCTCTCTCTCTCTCTCTCTCTCTCTCTCTCTCCCCCTACTCTCTCTAACACTAAAAAACAACAATGAATAAAAAAGTCTTCGAGCTAATATTCTTGCATGCTACTCACGACTTTACATATACTGTTATACACACTGTCTACACGGGAGTATTTACGATATCAACCATATTCACATTGTTGAAGTTATGTGAAATAACCTGAACCAAACACTCAATTAGTGTATTATGTTGGTTTGTTGTCAGTGTTCAAGATCCTTGGTGTAGGTGTGTAGCATTAATCTTATCATCCACCCAAGATGTTTTGTATCCCCTTTTCTTGTGTGTATAACATATAATATCCCCACCACTGTGAAAATTTAAATTTCAAATTCAATTTACATCAAAACCTATATATAATATTCAATATCACTATCATTGTGAGACTAAATCACATTCAATCTGGTATGAAAGTTCTTTTAACATAATGCATAGATACAAAAATTATCATACAAAAAATCAATCACCTTAAAGTTACTATTTGCATTAATAGTAGACTAGTAGTTCACTTATTAATCCCCCAAATACCAGTGACTCTATGTATTGCTTTATGAGGAAATCAGTAAAATGTACAATCCAGCTCACATGGTAAAAGGCACCAAAAATGAGTAAAATAATAATGATCACTTGCTTAATGGTTGATGGTGGATCCACTACCAGTGATATAAGAGAGTTCTAAAAAAAATGAAAAATAAAATAAAATCCCAGAGAAGTTGCATTACATACTTGTACAGTTAAAATGAATGGGCCCTCTAAAGAGTGAATCACTATAAGCCATCAAAGGAGTAAAAGGATAAGAAGAGCCCCAACTCTCAGCTTTTAGACTCCAATGCCAGAAGTATCTTCTTTCTTGGACCCTGGAACAAACAGAAACATCAAATTTACAGCTGTGGTTTGTAGGAGAAATAAAAAGCTCATAGTGTATTGACTAAGCAATCTTCTAGAAATAACAAAGATTTTGTAAATAGGCACGTGCACCTCCACCTTTATTCTCCTTGTCCCACCCCCACCCCTAAAAAAAGAAGACTAAAACATCATATCTCTAAAACAAGTTACAAGTAGTCATGTCAGTCTGCACTTGGTGGGCTAGGGAGTATTATGGAATAAAGAGGTCAAATTAGCTATCCCTTTGGATAGGGTTTACCAGTTACCACAACATAAGCTCAAAAGACTTAGGTCAGGGAATTTGGATTTTGAAAGTGCATTTCACAATTTGACAAAGAAATCTCAAGTAATTCAAGGTATACGAGGATTTATCACAAAAAGTAAATATATAAGTATATAACATAAAGAATTACAATGTATTATACGAGGCAGATAAAATTTTGGGAGATAAGAAAGCAACATGTCTTTCCTGCTCCAACCAAACAAGGAGCACAATATCTTCCTTCATCACTACTCTAGCAGGCAAGTTAGCTAAGTTATAATACCAAGAGTCCAAGATGTCACTACTCAAATAAGAACAGTTAAACATCTCTTCAAAGAGCTAGAAGAAAGAACTGAAAGCAAAAGGGTGCAGAAGAATAGCTTCTGGCACCCTATTGTGCAAGCATTCCAAGATATTTCAGGTATTACTGTACACTCTCTAACAAAAGACTCCTTTATTCAACTGCCCTCTAGAGCCTATATATCCATGAGATTCTTGGACTCACAAGTCACAATGGGGAAGAATAAAAGCTTCATCCATGGCAGATTATCTTTCAACCTTCTTACTGTTCTTTTTTTCCTAAAATTCATTGTCTAATTTTCTAACAAGATCCACAAATCTATAAAGTAAATTGTGATGATGGTAATATATTCCTATCAGAATAATTCACAGAATGGGCAGAATCTGATAATTTACCATTGGTATTCCCATAGCCTTAAGATCTTCATCAGTCATGTGTATAAGGGCAGCCATGTCAACCTACAAATTTTTTTGGTTAATACTCTGCAGCTAACATCAAATACAGTATAAACAGAAAGGAAGATATAACATACTTCTTCAGCTTGAAATGTAATGGAATATTTCTCAAGACCCAAGGACTGCAGAAAACTATCCATTGATCCAGCCTGCATCAAATTAGTCTAAATTATATGAAAGAATAAACCAACACAATTTGACAAGATTTTTGAAAACTATACACTGAGCTTTAGTGAGCAGCAGTACTACATGGTATTGAAGCACATAACAGACAACCAAAAGGTGAAAAAGAAATGGTAAACAAGTATGGATTAACTCTGAAAGAGCTAAAATTTATAAATAACAGCAATACCAAGAGGAAACATAAGCACAATGTGATAGATGATAAAAGGAAAGAGCAGATGTAGTCCTTTCAGAAGATGAAATGAAAAAGTTGACAGGTCTAATGACTTGGAAGAATGGCAATCCAAAACGCCTACTCTAACCTCATTCTCCTATGTTTATTATGAAATCTAATTCCTTAAGACAAATACTCCATATTAAAACTCGGTCATCTCACAACTGGGAAACTAAGCTAATTTAGTCATTATATCTTTCTTAAAAAGGCAAAACATGATAATTAAATTACAATCTCAGACCAATTTAACTAGAGAATAAGAAGTCATGTAAGGCCAAAAAGACATGAACTGGAAAAATTCACAATAAAATAAATGCATAATGTACGCAGTAATATTCTTGCCTTCTGTTGACTCTTCTTAATATTCTTGTTAGAAACTTTCTTGGTCCCCGATACAGGAGCTTCAGATATGACATTTTTCATAACAGGTTTACTGATCTCAGGTGCATTCTTTGGCTTTGGCAGATCAATCTCCACTCGGGGATGAAATATACCAGAAAGCCTTTCACGTAGATCTGCCTTCCCACTTTGAGAAGCTTGTTGGTTACTTTTCCTCTGCAGCTTCAGACGAAGGTCTGCAGAACCTATTTTTCTTCCTGTCCATTACAACAAGTCAACAGGACAAGGTTAGGCATATAAAATACAAAGAAAAGCTATGCATTGCTCATGCATTCAACAAGTATATCTTCCAAAAGAAAAGATACAGCAGTTGCCAAAATCATCACATACTTGACATTTGAGGCCTGTTGTGCTCATACAAATCATGCTCCCATTTGTCATCATCCTCTCTCTGCCTGCAGAATAGATCATAGCTTTGTAATGATATCTTATATATTGTGAAGGTATGCATTTGCTTTATGCTTCGAATATAACAGCATTCAATCTCTCACAAACTCGATATGTCAATGCTCATATACACAAAAATCTCATTGCCCATCTGCTCTCAAATAATGCCACCCCCACACCAATCATTAAATTGCACTATTGCTACCATCATCCTCACCATCCATCTACCCAAAACTAAATCAGTAAATGCTATTGCTTAAGTCAAGCTAGAAAGAAAACACCAAAGAGATAGATTTGTGAGGCGATTTGCCACATAAACCTTCTCCACTCAAACTTTTACATTTTGACTAGGCAAAAGGGAATGATTAGAAAGCAAAACTTGAAGTGTTCAATTACGCAGTCCTTTATCCTAGAACGCCACGCCCGCCTTCGCCATACATACACACAGGGGAGTAGGGTGATAAATGCATGTACTGTACAACTAAAAAGAGAGAGAACCTCTTGCCGGAGATTTGTCGCCGACGACCAGAACCATCAAGTGTGCTTCCGTAGAGCCTATCCTTTACTGGAAGCCTCCCTCCAGCCTCCAATCGATCAGCGTACATCGCACAAATTATTTATGGCTCGATTCGAAAGTCAAAAACACCTAAATTCTCAGGTCCAAACCCTAGCCCTAACCGCAATTCTGCAATTTTCCAGTCCTTGAAATAGAGAGAATCACGTTAGGTGAAAAGCGCAGCGGAGGCGAGGGTTGAAGGAAGAGCGGTGAATGCGAAGATATGAAATCGAAAGTCGTCTACGAGATATTTTGATGATTACTTATACGAGGGATGTTCACCTGGAAATAAATTGTACGATTTAAACCCGCGAATAACTTTGTGTTGGCGTGTCGTACTCTTATGCGGAGTATAGTAGTTAATTAAAAAGAAAAAAAAAAAAGGAGTAAAATTTATAGAACTTTTAGGGAGGGCTAATTATTCTAACTAGGACTAGGATTCATATAATTTTTAATCTTATTCCAATTAGAATAATTGCTGAATAGATAGTAGGGCTGTGCATAACCCGTCCAACCCGCCCAACCCGACCGATCCGAACCCGTCATACTGGAATGGATCGGGAACCGAACCCGAATAGCCAAAACCGATCCGAGGCCGAAAACGACGCCGCATTAGTTGGGGCGGGGAGGGGGTTATATTTTCCACCCGAACCCGTCCGATAACCCGAACATTTCTAAGCCTACGTATAACCCTATGTAATACGACGTCGTGTAGCCTAAGTATAAATAGAAGAAGAAGCGGAGAAATCGCAAACCCTAGTCTCATTTGCGCAGCTCTTCATTCCCTTCTTCCAGAGAACTCTCTCAGTTCTCTCTTCTCTCTAGTCTCTACCCTAGTTCTCTCAAAGTCTCTTCTCCCAGACAGTCTCTTTGAGTCTCTGAGACGCTGAGAGTGTGAGTGTCTGTAGTGTGGAAGCTATTATTCTCCGGTGGAAGCTCTCAAGAGTCAAGCCCCATTCGTTTCCGGTAGCCCTCAAGCCCCAAGCGAGTCTCCGGTGGGAGCGATACTCCGGTGGATTGCAGTTCGCTGGCTAGGAATCGAAGCCCTTTGTTCTCGGGGGTTTATTTTAGAGAAACGAAGTAATCTCTATTCTCTAAACCCTAGTTTTTAAGATTGTTAGTTTGATTGTTTGATTAGGGTTATTCTGATTGTGATTTTTTGATTTGTATGGACTGTGAGGACTGTGATCTGTTGAGAAGTTCCAGATTACTTACTCACTTGTCTCTAATTTAAGATTGATACTTTGATTGTTTGATTAGGGTTATTCTAATTGTGATTCTGTGATTTGTATGGACTGTGAGGACTGTGATCTGTTGAGAAGTTCCAGATTACTTACTCACTTGTCTCTAATTTAAGATTGATATTTTGATTGTTTGATTAGGGTTATTCTGATTGTGATTCTGTGATTTGTATGGACTGTGAGGACTGTGATCTGTTGAGAAGTTCCAGATTACTTACTCACTTGTCTCTAATTTAAGATTGGTACTTTGATTGTTTGATTAGGGTTATTCTGATTGTGATTCTGTGATTTGTATGGACTGTGAGGACTGTGATCTGTTGAGAAGTTCCAGATTACTTACTCACTTGTCTCTAATTTAAGATTGATACTTTGATTGTTTGATTAGGGTTATTCTGATTGTGATTCTGTGATTTGTATGGACTGTGAGGACTGTGATCTGTTGAGAAGTTCCAGATTACTTACTCACTTGTCTCTAATTTAAGATTGATACTTTGATTGTTTGATTAGGGTTATTCTGATTGTGATTCTGTGATTTGTATGGACTGTGAGGACTGTGATCTGTTGAGAAGTTCCAGATTACTTACTCACTTGTCTCTAATTTAAGATTGTTGGTGGAAGCTTAATCTGTATGTGTGTAACTCACTAACTGAGTTAAAGGCTTAAAGGGGTAATTGTCCCTAATCTGGTGGAAGCCCTAGCCCCTTTGTGTGAAATCCATATATATGATGAGCATTATGAAGTGGCATACATCCACTTAGCTTGAATGCCTGAATATGGATTTCTTTGTAAATTGTAAATTGTAAATTGTATTAAGTTTATGGATATGGGACCCTTAAATTGTTTATGTGCAATTCTGCATACATGATGACATGTGAAATTAACTGAAAGTAAATAAGTAATATGTAAATATGTAATACTTCTATGTATGAGTACTATATGGTGGAAGCTTTAGTATGATTGGTTGTCTGCTTTATTTGGATACTGATGCCCATCTTTATAGATGGAAAGCATCAGTGCAACTGGACACCCTCCAGCCTCAACTGATGAGGAGCATGGAGTAGAAGCTCAAGGTACTGAGAGAAATTCTCAGACAAATCCTATGCCTTCTCCTCCTGTTGTTCCTACAAAGAAGAGGAAAGAGGTGGAGTCTAGATCTATAGTATGGGATCATTTTGAAAAGATCCGTGCTCCACCTGCTGAAGGTGAAATTGAGGGACCAGTAGTTGAGGGCAAATGCCTTTATTGTGCCAAAATCTATAAATGTGAAAGTAAAAAGCATGGCACTTCCTCTTTGAGAAACCATATGAAGGACTGCCTAAAAAATCCTCATTGTAAGGACACAAGGCAGTCTCTTCTCACCTTTAATGCCTCTGGAACAGAAGCTTCTGAGGGGGTTTTGGGGACTTGGGTTTTCAACCAAGAGGCTATTAGGAGGGCATTGTGTGAGATGATCATTGTTGATGAACTTCCCTTTAGGATTGTTGAGGGAAATGGCTTTAGGAAATTCATTTTAGTTGCTTGTCCTAGGTTTCAAATCCCTTCTAGGTGGACCATTTCTAGAGACATTTATCAGATTTACCTAGATGAGAGAATAACCCTAAAAAAGTTGTTTAAGGTGAGCACCCAAAGGGTCAGCTTGACCACTGATACATGGACCTCTGTCCAAAGGATCAATTACATGTGCATTACTGCACATTTCATTGATGATCAGTGGAAGCTAAACAAAAAGATCATTTCCTTTGTCCCAATTTCTTCTCATAAGGGAGAGTATATAGCCAAAGCCCTTGAGAGTTGTCTTCTTGATTGGGGGATTAGAAATGTGTTCACTGTTACTGTTGATAATGCCTCTTCAAATGACACAGCTTTGGGGGTTTTCAAGAACAAACTTCTGTCTTGGGGTGGGTCTTCTGTTAGGGTTCAATATATGCACATGAGGTGCATAGCCCATGTGTTGAACTTAGTGGTCCAGGATGGGTTGAGATATGCAGGTCCTTCTGTTAAGAAAGTTAGAGATGTTGTGAGATGGGTGAGGAGTTCTCCTGCCAGACTTAAGAAGTTTAGAGAGATTGCTGTGCTTAATGGGGTGGAAGCCAAATGTGCATTACAACTTGATGTTCCAACAAGATGGAACAGCACATACATGATGCTTAACACTGCCCTTCAATACCAGAGGGCCTTTGAAGCTTATGAGAATGATGCCTCATTGAATGCTGACTTACCTGATTCTATTCCAAACTTTATGGATTGGCTTTCTGTGCAAAGCTTAGTCCATTTCCTGAAAGGCTTCTATGAGATGACTGTGAGAATATCTGGTTCTCTATATGTCACTTCAAATACTTTCTTTTATGAGATTTCTGACTTAGGTTGCATGCTGGATGACATGGTTAACTCTGTTTCAACCTCTGAAAAGGTAAACTGTAAACTGGTATCATTTATCTGAATGTGTTTGTATGCATCTCTTAATTTTTTCTCTGTTATGTCTGTTTTATAGGATATGGGGTCCCATATGAAACAAAAATTTGAAAAATATTGGGGAGATCCTGAAAAAATGAACTTCTTGATATTCTATGCCAATATTCTGGATCCTAGGGATAAGATTGAGTACATGCCTGCCCAATTTGCTCAGTTGTATGGTGATGAAAAAGGAAAATCATGCTTTGAAAAGGTTCAATCTTCTATGGTTGTCCTGTTTAATGATTATACAGCCACCTACAGTGTGCAGTCTGCATCCCCTACTGTGCAATCTACCCAATCTGAACCAGTCCATTCTCAAACTTCAGTTGGAAAACCTCAGGGTAGAATGAAAAGCCAGCTTAAAAAACAGAGAATGGAGGCTGGTGGAAGCAGTAAAGAAACTGAACTCCATATTTATCTAAGTGAAAAAATAGTGGAAGATGAAGAAAATGTGGACTTTGATGTTCTAAGATGGTGGAAGGTTAACAGTGATAGATTTCCTATACTCTCTAGAATGGCAAGGGATGTGCTGGCTGTTCCCATTTCAACTGTTGCCTCTGAGAGTGCATTCAGTACTAGTGGTAGGGTATTAGATCCCTTTAGGAGTTCATTAACTCCTAAAATTGTTGAATCCCTAGTATGTGCACAAGATTGGTTGAGGGCACCCAATCATCCAATCTCTGTGGAGGAAAACTTGGATGATGTTGAAAGATTAGAGAAGGGTACTGTTTTTATTTTATATCTTTTGTAGGTTTCTACTTTATAAATTGTTAATTGTTACTTACCTTTTCTAAACTCTTTTTTGTTTTTCCTTTTTGTGCAGAATTGTCCACTGGAGCTGCTGGTTCTTTACCAAGTACTGTTGGAACACTCCCAACAATTGCTGTAATACTTTTATATAACATTGCTTTCTGACTTTCTGTTTAGTTTGATTGATAAATGTGTGGACTCTTTGAGGCAAATCAGGTAAGATTCCAGAACTGCTAATTGCTAAGTGGCTTGGTAACTTTTTTATAAATGTTGCTGCCCTTACTCAGTTACATCTCTGGTATTCTGGAATTCTGGTATATCACTTCCCTTCCTCTCATATTCTCATTTCTGTTTAGTTATGGACTTATGGCTATGATGATGCTTCCACCATTTGTCTGAATTAAAAAGAGTTTGAGTGTTTGGTATGTTGTTCTGAGACAAAACTCATGAAGCAATTTGCCCCCAACTCTAAAATGATATGAAAAAAAAGCAATCTGAGCCTTTCTTATTAAGTATTATTAGTTCCCTACTTCTCTTTGTCTTTATTGGCTTTAAAGTTTAAAGTCTTTACTGGTTTTGTAATTGAGCAGGAAGATGAGGAATGGATGAATGCTGATTGCTGAAGGCTGATTGGTGACTGCTGGCTTGCTGACTTGCTGAGTTGCTGACTGCTGACTTGTTGAGTACTTTAGTAGTTAGTAGTTAGTAGTTAGTAGTTTAGTGTTGTTTGAGTATTGTAGACAAAACTCATTTTGTGGACTTCATTTTTGCTTTTTGAATTTTGAACACAAGTTGGAAACTGCAATATGTAATTATGTATCTAAAATCTAAATGCCTACATAGCTGATAGCTTTGGTAATTTAGATTATGGTTATTAAGTTTGAACATTGTTACAGTTTTTTTTTTGGTATGTTTTATATTAATCCGAGTTCAAACCGAAATCCGACCCCACCCGACCGTATCCGAACATGGGAAATCCGATAGGATTTCCCTCTTAATTCGAACGGATTGGGGTAATTTTTCCCAATCCGAAATCCGAGCGGATGAACGGTTTTCTAAACCGATCCGCCCGAACCCGTCCGATGCACAGCCCTAATAGATAGTATTAATATATTAGAGTGTACTAAAAAAATTTATTAGAAAAGTAAATTATTTTTTTATAATAAGATAAATTCGTAGTCACTATTTAAGGGTGTATAATTGTATATCGGTAAATCTCCCTCTTATGTACTACGTAATAGTTAAAGTAAAATAAATTCGAGGCCAACCACAATCAAATTGGTCAGGCGGTTGATTTGATAACCACACTGTTACATGTTCAGTTTATCTCATTGCGATCTTTTGTCTGTTAGGGTCACAAGCGAGGTTTACACAATGCAATACTATCAAGTAATGATTATAGGTTTCTCTCATTACTCAAAGTAAAATATTTTTTTTTGAGTACTATCGACTCAATTATAATGTACTATCTCTTCAATATATTTTATCTATCAGTTGTAACCCAAAGAGTCAATACACCATCACCGGGTTCAATTCTATGACTTTCTCTCAAAGAGAGCCACATATGTGCCAATTAAGCACAATGTGCTTGACAAGTAAATTAAATTTCAAGTATTCATTACATATATACGTGGAAATCTCCCAAAGAAGTATCACTTAAGACTTATTTTAACGATTAGGTGTGATTCGATTTACACCACAAATAAATTTAATTCATAGTGTATAATTTGGTGTTAAGTCTCAAAGCTAAATTAACTCAATTAAACCTCATGAACTAATGAACCTAAGGACATGTTTATGAAATCTAGGTCCGACAAAATGAAAAATATTAGTTATCAAATAGGTGGTATTCTTTTATTTTTGACAAATTACAGACTATTTTACTAATCATTATTTTTTCTTTTGAATTTTAACAAATTCTAATTTTCTATTGCACTGCAAAACAGTTATTAGAGGTCACCTACCAATAGGCCAAGCAGGTCCAGCCTAATTCTCAATCAATTCAAAGTAGTTTGGGACAATTATAACTCTTTTATTTACGAAAAAAAATTCACAATCACTATCTAAAAGTGTACTTTAGAACAATTATAACTTTAAAACTAGTGGTTAGGACGAGAACCTCTCAACTAGAATAAAGCATTTGGCATTTGAGATATGAAGAGATCTTAGTAAGGTGTGGATTCCTTCCACATGCTATCCCATCCATGACTTTGAAACCTCATTACATTCTAAATTATCAATCTTCTGCACTATATATGTTGTATTCCACTTTGTCTGATAAGTTGAGCAATCCTTGGCAGTCTTGATCTTCACTTACTTTGAGAGAAGCCCAAAGAAGGGATTGGTTATAGCAGAGTGCAATACAATCCCAGCAGACTTCAGCACAGCCATGTCAAGCTTTTCTCTGGGCAAGAACAAGAACTGATCTCCTCCAACTCTTTCAAATCCGCAGAGCTCAAGAAACTGAATGCCTTCCCTGCAAAATCCAACTCTGGCCTGTCACCAGATCATGAGCAATGGCATCAACATCCTTGGAAATTTATATTATAATGGTTGATTAGAGTTTCAGACATGCAAACCAGCTTAGTTGGCGTGAGTGGCTGTGCACTCTTGTCCCTTAAAGAGGTCGGGGTGTCGTATGGAAAAACCAATCTGGCCAGCACTTTACCCCTTAATTGGGCCGGCCCGGTGTGAACGGGGATTAGTTTGAGTATGGTACGGGCTTAAAGGTGCTTCCTACCGTTAGGGCCTGCTCAGGACACCTCGTGTTTCAGACATGCTACCGGGAACTTAAATAATAGTTTGAGTGTTGTGTACATTGTTGTATTTTGCATGACGAGGGAAACTCGCAGCCACTACACAAGAGTGTGCACCTGGTAAATCCCGTATTGTGATTGTTGTATTTAATACATGCCTAAAGTGTTTTTGATTCCTTTCACATATCACAGATATTTTTCCTAACAAACATGGAATATGAAAATAGGTAAATGTTGAAAGACTGGAATGCTTGGGGTTCACCTGAAAGGCTGGATTCCTTAGCCTGATCTTCCTGAACTTTTCTTCATCAGGATTATTGACCACATTTCTGCAATATATTAGAAGTGTTTGAAATGCCCTTTTCACCTTGGTATCATCTTCCTGCCACACATGGCATTTGAAGATTAGATTACACAAAATAGAATTGCTGATATGATTCTGAAATTGGGTTTCTCGTAGAAAAGAGGGATTCCATTATTATGCTATACAAATGCGTATTTCATAAATCTAAAATGCTAGTAACAGTTTAATGGAGACAGAGACTGCAGCTAAGTTTATTCTTTCAGAACAACCTTGCACCTCTTAGTGATTCAGAAGTGCACAAAAATGAGCCTAGAAGAGATTCTTTCAAATTTTTTGGGTTGCATACTAATATACACTACGTAAAAAAGAGCAACGTCTACCTTGTATTGACGCCTAAGAGATCTCAGACATTCTCTCATGAGCTCTGTCCTCGGAGCAGAATAATCAGGCAAGGGAGCAGACTTGGTCACTAATGGGTTCTGTCTCTGATTGCCAGAAGATTAATGAGATTACCACAGGTTTTAGGACTGAAGTTCTTAGAAGCCAGAGGATATAGTGCAAAAGTATTACCTCCTTTTCGTTCATCAAGGATGCGCTATGTATCCCCATTCTTTCTGCCTATTAGAACATACATTTGTGGCGTACAATGGTAAATGGTTAGAACAAATGTTAGATCGAAAAGAAACTTGAGGTATATACCTTATCCTGCAGCAACTTCTGTCGAACTCTATCTCTTGCCCTTCTTTCTTCCTCTTTGTCTTTCTTCCGTTGTGCTATAAAGCTGATATAGTACCATGTGATTTAGTTACAAACACTCACTATGAGTTGGAAAATGAAATAACAAAGAACTCAGTTGTGATACAAAAGTGGCATGACTGGTTGAAAAATTACCGTTCTCTTTCAGTTTCTTCTGCCCGTCGCTTTGCCATTAACAACTCCTTACCGGATTGAATTCTTTCCTAGAGTCAAAGAACTCAATTAAATAACCTGATCTCTCTCTTAACACAAACATATACTAAGGAGAATAAGGGATAATAGGATGCAGTCTAAAACACTAGATTGTGGTTTAACATAAAAGCAGCAGGTCCGAGAAATTATGTCAAATATTAGCTTCAATGCAAGTATGCAACCATGGAACTCCATAAATTCTTGATTATGAAACCAAGTTCAAATTACATCTTCCTTTTATGGAGTATAATTTTCCTATTTGCAATAGGTTCCAGAAAACTTCGTTATTCTATTGCTGCACGGCTGCACATAGAAAGAGTTTAATTTTACCCGTCTTCTATACAGAAAGAGATAGAAACATCCCAATCAAAGAGCTGTTTTGCTACAATACAGGGTGATGTGCTAATACTTACAAGATCTTAATGGAACTGCTGAGTGAAAGAAAGGCTTAAAGGCATTTATCACCTCGTAACGAAGGTAAACAGGAAGGAATAGTGTAGAGAAAACATGCAGTACGCTAGGCGATAGATGCTGATCGAGGATATGATCAATATGGAACAATACCTTTTCCCTTTCTCTTTCTAGCTTTTTCGCTTCCTCTTCCATTTTACTGCGCGCTCTATCCCTATCAGGAGAACTAGAAATTTATAAGAATCAGAAATGTTTAACCACAGAAGACCAATAGAAAAAATAAGTATAATGAAAGGAAATATACATCTAATTTGAGTGCTTGAAGGGGAAAACATTCAAGAGTTCCTTCATGAACAGAAAAGGTAGAAGCAGACCTTAGTCCCTGTGCTCTAGACTCTACTTCTTCAGAAATCGAAGGACCTTCAATATCAATAATCACTGGGACCTGAATGCAATTTCCACAATCAGTGTTGTTCACAAAACCATGAAGAGGAAAGGTAACACAGTATATAGCAATTGAGATTGTTATGTTAAGTATTATTTGAGTTTGGTGCAAAAGTAATTCCGAAATCCGAACTACTATAGGTTAAAACTGAATAGCCAAGATAGTCAACTATTGGTTTCGTAACCACAACGTTCCAAGTTCAACTCCTGGTGAGAGCGGTCTATTGGCCTTCTTGGTTTGAGCGGGAAACCTAGGTTGGTTTACCGTCCATTCACAAGACAGGTTTCCTTCGTCATCCAAAAAAAAATTGAATAAGCAATGAAAGAAAAACTAGAAACTTGTACTCTAGAAGCCAATTGTTGTCCAAAAAAGCATAACTGCAAATTGACTCTATCTGAGTATCTGCCATTATTATATATCGAAACTCAAAAGTTATAAACAACAAATTCTTGAAGATTAGTCATTTTCCCAAAGTAATCAAAACAAAATCCCAATAGCAACAGAGAAAACTACTTGAAGATCAAAAACTAAATGCATAATGACTGGAATTAAGCAACACACCTCGGCCGGGTCATCCTGATCATCATCTGGCCTTTTCTGATCATCATCCGGGCTTTTCTGATCATCATCTGGGTCATTCTCATGATCAATAAGCCAATTTATAGCAGCCTCAATACTCGAATTACCTGAATTTAATTCATAATTTTAAAAAGGAAGGTCATGAAGCACAAAGAAACTCAGAGCTAAATCTTATGAACTAACCAGAAGATTGAAGTGCCTTCTTGGCTCGGCTCTCGGAAAATCCCATGAATTCAAGTTCACTAAGTAATCCATTGTTAACTTGCAAAGCATCCATTCCTTAAGTTTGACAAACCGAAATGAAAACCGTAAAACTTATAGATTATTTCACAAAATATAACGCCCAAGCAAAAGAAACAGTTGAAATTAAAAAGAAACCGGACCCGTTCTTTATATAGAATCTCGCTATTAGATTTGAACTGGTATAGGAACGAGGTTAGATGATTATACGCTGGTTCTACGGACTTCGGGAGAAACCTGGCGCGAGGAGTTCCATGAGGGAAGAAAACGCCACCGGAAGACATCAGAGATTCCGATTCTTTGCCCCAATCCTCAAGCTTCTGGTTTGATAGATTCTGCATTTTTGCTTCGTCAGTACCCACAGTTTTGAATTGGGAAGAGGGGAAAACGATATCAAAAGCGCGCGAAAGTTGCATATTGGGCCTCAGAAGCCGGGCTATTGTCCGCTGATCGGAGCACAAATTGGACTTTAATTTGAGGCTTCCATTCCCTCAACTTTTATGATCTTGTTAATTGAAAATTTTCCATTAAAATTCTATTACTTCCCATAATTAATCACATGCACTTCCTCCAAATCCCTGAGGCTATCAAACTTAACCAACTATGTTCTTGATTATTCTGTCCCTTTTTCGAGAAAAATTCACAACTATTGTTCAAATCTGAATTTGTGTACTGAATAATTTTATTATTGTGTAATAGTCCAAACAAAGAAGGGTCGAAACTCGTATAGTCTCTCTCATATTACCAAAGTGATTGAGAGCTCTAGAATCCATAATCATTATCCAAAGCATTTAACACAAATCCAATCTTCCATGTGCCTATTGATTTAAAGTTAGCATCTTCAAGTCAATAAATACTAACAACTCAATGTAGAATCATGCAGTCAATGTCTGTAACTAAATGGTACAAAATTGAAGTCACATTTTAAACAGTGGTACTCTGGGCACATTCTACAGATATGGCTTTCATAGCTGTTCTGTATGTCATTTTACACAAATGGATTTTATAGCTGCTCCTCAAGATGTCATTCCGAGAAGTACTGCCAACCAGCAGCAATGCAGGCTATAATTATGACCTTTATAATCAGCTTAGAACTCAAGAAAGATGATGATGATGAAGAGGCTGGGCTGGGAGGATTCCATGGTTTTCCCCTCAATTTAGCAGACAATTTGGATACTAACAAAGTTAAACGACCGGTCCCCTTCGAGGCTGCAAGGAAAGATACACCATGAGTGATTACCCTCGAGAAAAAGTAAATTTTTGAATGGCCTCACGGTGGGTGTCTAAACTCAAGTATGGAAGTGTCAAGTATCTAAATTAATGGATTAATTCTCTCAGTAAGTGTTACCTTTACTTTTCAATAACCGCTCCTCTTCACCGGCACGCCTTCGGAGTGCATTGAGCAGCGACCCGAAGTATAAAGCAAAAACTGTGCATGTAATTGTGATGACATTGTACGGCATGCTAAAATCAGGTGTTGTCAAAGGGACAAGTAATACTTCTGTGTAGGAAAGAACGGGGCTTTCGTCCTGTAAAATAATCCGGATTGTTAATGACAAGAAACTGGACAAGCTTGTTTAGATATTATTTTCTGAAACAAATAAGTACCTGTAGTTTAGATAAAATAGGCAATGTGTTGGCAGAGCTATCCTCGACTAGATGCAAGCTTGTTTTGAACTCGGGAAAACTAATTACAGCTGATGGGATGTCAAACCCCTGATTAGCATCAGGAGGATATTCATCAATGTGCAGAAACCCCTGCAAAGGAATACCAAGCAATGGAATCACATCAGGAATTGGGTGACACTGAAGGAAACATTTTTAATACATGCTCACAATGAAATGCGAGGTCCAAGTTTCTCAGATCATAAAAGGTAAAGATTTCTTAAAACTTTAAATGATATGATTTCCTTGTACTTCTAAAATTACCCTCGCATCATTCAATGAAAGATTCATGCTATTTACAAGCTGACTGAGTTTACTAGCAGAAGGATTTAAAGCTAGGCGTATTGACAATAGAGCAACATACTCCAGTAGTCCAGTTTTTCAACGAAAATTTACCACAGCTTCTAATTCTTATTTAGCAATAACAATTTCATGCATTGAGATTTCAATTTTAATAATGATTTGGAGAGAAATTGCTCATGTGGATTATGCATACCTTGTCAAACTCCAGAGTCAATGTAGCTGAGTTCACATCACAGGCTAATCTAAGAGTAATTTCCATTAGTCCTGGCGAAACCTTGTCTTCAGAAGGTGAAACTCGCATTTTCTCAACAATATCTGCTGTAGATTTGGCATGTCCGTCCAGAAAAATTTTAAGTGTATGATAATACACCTTGACATACCATGGCACAACTTGGAAAATATTGACCCGCAAGAAGCATCTTCCTTCACTGCTAGTAGCACTTTGTGTATTGTCATTCATTCCTGTGGCCTTTAAAGAGATGGCTATAGCACCCCTTTCATTCCCACTTCCCATTAGGAACCTGCTTGCATGCAAGGGTGCCAAATGACTTGACCACAGTACAGGTAACTTCCACCTGAATCCCAAATCAAATGGTCTGGATTGGCTGTAATTTTCAATTGAAAATTCACATAGAATAGATTTCTCCTCTTTGGATGAGGTATACACTTCTTTGATTACCCTGGCTGGAGGTATGGACATTTCAAAGCTTGGGTTTTTCCATGAACCTTCAGAGGTCACATCAACATCATCAGATATACCATCTTTCTTCCATAGAGTCTTCAACTTTGATACTAAATTCTTGTCAAGATGGACATACACATTACTAGACTTGGAAAGAGAACATCTTTCACTAACTTTCCTTCCAAACAATGAGCTAAGAGACCAGCTAGGTTGTACTATTGACCCATCAAAAGAATTCGAGCTAGTTCCAAAAGAATTTGGTTGAAGGACAGTTGTCAGAGTTTGTTCAAGCACTACTCCAGAACTTGATGCAGCTAAACTAAACTCATCTGAAATCAAGTGCAATCTTTGAGAGTGATAAAATCCTCTGTAGATAGATGGTCTGTCCATTAACGCAGCAATTCCAGCTTTATCTCGACAAGGAAGCAACTTTAACCAGGGAGTGAGGTTCTCAGTGCAAACAGCCTCACGGGGTAACGTACCATATCTCAAGTTTCCAACAACAGACCGGAAGCTCCATTGAGGAGCAGCATAAGCAGTTGAAGACTCCAAGAAGTTAACAGAAGCACAAAAGAGGCCAGAAAGAGCATGCGTTAAGTTTTTCCAGGAAGCATCAACCTGATCTTGAGGGACATCAAAAACAGCCCAGAGTTCAACTCCAGGAGGCTTTGCATTGTTGCTCGCAATTGGATCGTACCCACCCCATTGTTCATAGTTCCACCTACCTTGGGTGAAAGACAACTCCATTTCTCGTATGCGAAATTTGTGTACCTAAAATGTAGAGCAAGACTAGCTATCAGCTACAATCTCTGAATGATTCAACCGGTATCAAGACTAAACAGTAAACTAAAGCTCTAATCCCACACATGGGCCAAGAAAAAACACCCACTCTGGAAAAAACATAAATATCAACAGAAGAAAGTAAACAAACAAACATTCCAGAAGCAGAAAGCAAAATACTGAATTTCAAATTGAACCACATAAGAGTCCTCAAAAAGATTTTTTTTTTTTTTTTTTTTTTTTTCTGGAATCTTATCCAATCTCAGTTTCCGAGCTTCATTAAGTACCAGCAATTGATTGTTCATGTAAGAAACATTAGAACTAACATCCAACGTTGCTACAACTACACCTCGTCAGCTCCCACAACATGCAACTGAGTAACAAATTATGCAAAATAACGAAAACAAAAGTTCCTGGAGCTAAACTACTATGCGAAAATAAGAAAATAAGAAAAAAAAATCCAGAAACACATTAAAATTAACCACTACCAAAACAGAATATGATCTGCGGAGTAAATAAATGAATAGGCCTTACCAGTTGATAAATTGATTTGGGGAAAAGATGGTGATGACGGCCATGAGTGTGAGTTGGGGGAACTTTGCTTTCAAAGTGAAAATGAGCAAGCACTTTGCGATCAGGCAAAGGCCTCAACAGCAGTGCTTCTGAGAACTCTTCCTCCTTTCCAATCGTTGATTTGGAGCTCAAAAGGAGCGTAATCAATAGAAAGATTAGCTTTAACCTAACCATCTGATTGCATTTAAGTGAGATTTAGCTATGATTTTAGTGTTGCAAGTATGGAGGATGCAAGATGTTCCGCCATTGAAGCTTCAACCGGTGGACGAAAAGAACAGATCGAGGTTCGAGCTTGCAGGCTGGGCCCAACGGTTGATTTATGGCCCATTAAGATTTTTGGATTGGGCTATTGCTAGAATTTATTGGGCTCACAAAAATAGTTAGTTCAACACTTCGCAAAGCACAATGGCAACTTATATTGTGACCCGCACATCAAAACGACGTTGTTTTGTTTAATGAAAAGAAACGTCATTCGTTTTCCGCAGTTTCGCACCCTTCCACAAAAAGTAACTATGTTATTTAGTTTCATTTTGTATACACTGCAGTTTCAGTTCAACACAACTACAGTTTCATTTGATATTTATAGACTCAAATATGTGAAATTTTAATTTTATTTTATATACACTATAATTTTATTAAAACACAATTACATGATCATTTTGATATAATTACAACTTCATTATACAATATACACTCAAATATGTGAAATGTTATTCAGTTTCATTTTATATACACTGCAGTTTCATTTCACAACAACTACAGTATCATTTTGATATAACTGCAGTTTCATTTGATAATATAAAAATAATACGTGAGGTAGTGTCAGTTTAAATATAATATAGTGTCAATTGATATTAATGTACAAAAAATACGCACGTAACACTAACGGCGCATCATTTCTTTACTTAAAGAAACGACACCGTTTTAATTATGATGTATATGCACCGCGGTCCACAATACCCCAGCACAATATAAACGGGCAAACGGCACATTAATCCTAGGTAGCGAGATATTGCTCATAATTTTAATTAGTTATAATTAATTTGAGAAAATTCTATGTCGGCCACCAGGCCCGGTCACCACTACCAAATTATTGAACCCCTACACTCCACCATGGTTCAATAATTCACTATTGTGACTGCGAGGCAATCTCAATCAAATGGATATTAGCCTTCTTTGATCTTACGAACAATATAAACTAATTTACCATTTTATAGTTATTCAAAAGATTTTACTCTATACACACTATCAATTAATAATTATAAATTTTTCTAATCATCTAATAAAAGAAAATTCAATCCTACAACACCAACAAAATCTTTTATTTAATAGTGCAAATAATGTAGTATACTTTGTATTTATATAGAGATACATATTTGACCCTTATTCATAATAATAAAATAAGAATTAATTTCACTTTTGGTCCCACGACTTTTGATGTTTTATCACTTTTGGTGCACAACTTTAAAATTTTTTAATTTTGGTGCCTAACTTTGTTATTTTTATCAGTTTTGGTCCTTTCGGCCAAATTGACTGCGAAATGTTGCTGGATTTGATATTGTTAGGGGTAAAATTGTCATCCCAAGGAAACATCTTCAATATCTAAACAAAATCACTGTAAAATCATATCTGTAGGTGTTTGATGATGGAAGACGGGCAGAAACCATACAGATCTATGGGATTTATAGTTTCGATCATTGGCAAACTCTTTTTTTCCTCTTAATATGATTTTTCTTTTGTTTAAATATTGAAGATCTTTCCATGGGATGACGATTTTGCCCCTAAAATATAAAATCCGGAAATATTTTACCGTCAATTTGGCTGGAAGGACCAAAACTAATAAAAATAACAAAGTTAGGCACCAAAATTGAAAAAAATTAAAGTTGTACACCAAAAGTGATAAGAACTCAAAAGTCGTGGGACCAAAAGTGAAATTAATTCAATAAAATAATAATAACAAATGAATGAATAAATAAATTATTGAATGTACATATAAATTAAATTCACAACATTTTAAACAATAATATAAATTACTTTTTCATGTACATTATTATTACTACTTTATGTTATCTTATTCAGGATATCTCATCAAAAACAAAAATATCCCCTTTATAAAAATAATATAATAGCTTCTCAGAATTTCTCTATTATATATTACAATATAATAGGCAATGTTGCAAAAATCGCGCCTAGGCGCCGATTAATCGGCGCCTAGGCGCTAGGTGCCATTGCGCCGCCACGAGGAACGGCCTCCGCGGCCTCCTCCGCGGCCGGCTGGCTAGGCGGTCTAGGCGGCCTCCTAGACCGCCTAACCGGCCGGTTCGGCGGTTTTTTTTTTTTTTTTTTTTTTTTCGAAAATGTCGGAAAAGTTTCGGAAGGCATAACTTTTGACTCAGTTGTCCGATTTGGACAATTTTTTTTTTTCAAATCGCGTATTTTTTCGAGATCTATCCACCGCAAACAGCCGAAGGCGGTTTGGTCCACTAATTTCTCAAAAAAATGCTTCTTTAGCTCTTAATTTTAGTTTTTTATGTATTTAGATGGTTTAAACAATTTTTTGAACACTTTTACAACCACTTTCGTAAATAATTTCTAAGAAATAACTATAGAAACCTTATGTTTTATTACTAAATTTTAAAAATTTTAAATTTTAAATTTTATTTTTAATTAAAAAAAATAAAATAAAATAAAAAAATAATAATAAATCGGCGCCTAGGGGGCGCCTAGCGTGTTTTGCAACATTGATAATAGGTAAGAAATTATTTTTCACCATACACATCACTTTTATAACTCTCATTACTTATATTAACATAGTGAAATTTTATTCCAAAAGGAGTGATCGAGTACATAAAGCATAATTTTTGTATCTGAAAAAGATAAAATATTTAATAAGGAGTATTATTATTATTTTTTTTATATAAAAAATATTTTACTATCAATTTTTGTTATTTGACCAACACTATCCACAATAATGGTACTACTCTTCAACATCATCATTATTTCCCTATTAACGCAATATCTACCTGCAGCTTCAATCCCAGCAGATCAATTGAGGAATCGAACTCAAAGAAATTAATTACCAACCAATAATGGAGCTTCTTGTCTCCAATTCCTTAGCCATAGCAGGGATATTCATCTTCGCGTTACTCTACACTTCACGGCGAGGAAGAAAAAGTAATAGCAATTCAAAACCTCCGGTAGTCCCCGGCGCATGGCCGGTGATCGGCCACCTCCGGCAGCTCACCTCCGGCAAGGAACCACTGGTTCGGACTTTGGGAGCGCTGGCGGATAAATACGGCCCTATATTCACCGTCCGGATCGGAATGCAGCCATCGGTTGTCATTAGCAGCTGGGAAACCGCCAGAGATTGCTTCTCTACCAACGACAAGCTCCTCGCTGATCGCCCGCCTAGTTGTGCAGGTAACACCTTCAAACTGGATCGTGTGATTCAATATCGATAGGGTTACTGGATTCGGGTCAAATTAAACGCAACTCTTAAATTAAGAAAGAAAATATGCATGTATCCCTAAAATCGATCAATCCTGTAATTCTAACTAGCTAATTGATAAAATTAAAACTTAATTGTATGATTATGATGCATATGCAGGGAGGTATTTGGGGTACGACTATGCAGTGTTGCCGTTCAGTCTGCACTGTCCATACTGGCGCCGCATGCGCAAGCTAGTGGTGGTGGAATTGCTCTCAAACAACACACTGGAGAAACTGAAGCCTGTGTGGATGTCGGAGCTGGAGGCCAACATCAAAGAACTCTACACTTTAGTACTCGATGATGATGATGTCAACTTCCGGCGACCAATAAAGGTGGACATGAGTGAATGGTTTGGACATTTGACCTTGAACTTGATCGTGAAGCTGATCGGAGGGAGGAGATACAAGTACAGGCCCAAAGATGGCGCGGAGGAGGCGGAGGAGGAGGCACGATGTATGACTAAGGTGTTCAAGGAAATTATGTGTCTCGTGGGGGAATTTGCTCCCGGGGATGCGTTTTTTCCGACGGGGTTGGTCCGGTGGTTGGATTTCGGCGGCCAAATTGCGTCCATGAAGCGAGTCTCCAAGGCCATGGATGATATTCTTCAGAATTGGATTAAAGATCATGTTCGGAGGAGGGAGATTAAGGGAGCCGACGGAGACGACGATCGAGACTTCATAGACGTCATGCTTTCAGTGATCGACGATAAGTTCCAGTCCGGCGACCATTCTTATACACGCGACACAATTATCAAGGCAGCATCACTGGTATGTATGTACACCTTCCATTTTAAGTTAAGGGAAAATGGCATTTTTCCTACATTAATTGACGATATGATTGATTTTCCCCTTGATAATGGGCGCATATATATTTTTTTAATTTTTTCTGATTCCAATATGATTTATGCACTCAACCAAGTTATGATTATTATGGTCTGCGTATCATTTAAGCACTGACTGCCTAGGCCTCCTAGAGATCGACTAGGTCGCCTGGGGCCTATGCACCGAGTCGCCTAGTCAGCCGATTAATTATTGTTCTTTTTTTTTTTTTTAAATGAGTTATTTTACTGACATCATTTTGAGCAAAATAACCTTAAATTATTCAAACTTTAGATGTTTTTAAAATTAATATTTAATATTATAGTATTAACTATTAAAGTATTAAATAGTTTATAATTATTAAGTCTTAAAAAATTTAGATAAATTTTTAAAAAATTAAAAATACTCAGGTGCTTACGCACCCCCGAGCGTCCGAGGAGTGCCCAACGGTTTTTTCAACCATGCTGCTACTAATAGTCTAATATCCCTACTTTTGGTGCAGAGTATGCTGGAAGATGCTGCAGACACTTTAGGCCTTAATTTGGAATGGGTACTATCCTTATTATTGAACAACCCCCATGTAATGAAGAAAGTTCAAGAAGAGATAGATAGCATAGTTGGCAAGGAGAGATGGGTAGAAGATTGTGACGTTGATAACATGGCATACCTCCAAGCTGCTGTAAAAGAAGCCATGCGATTGTACCCGCCAGCGCCTCTGTTAGTGCCACACAGAGCCATGGAAGAGTGCATTGTGGGTGGCTACACCCTTCCAAAGGGAACCATTTTGTATGCCAACGCGTGGAAGATACAACGAGATCCACAAGTATGGCCAGAGCCCGAGAAGTTCTTGCCGGAGAGGTTCCTGGCAGGTCAAACAGAGATGGATACTCCTAGTAGGCATTTCGGGTTTATTCCATTTGGAATCGGGAGAAGATCTTGTCCTGGAATCTCGTATGCGTTGAAGGTCACGCACCTTTCCATTGGTCGTTTGCTCCAGGGATTCAATGTCACCACACCTTTAAACATGCCGGTGGATATGTCTGAAGGCCAAGCCACCACTTTGCCTAGAGCAACTCCATTGGAAGTGCTTGTGACTCCTCGCTTACCATCCTCATTCTATGGAGAAATGTAAGTTCAAGTCATATCTATGCTTTGGGCAGATAAGATGTGTGATCTTCTATCTCTGGGTTACTATTTTGGAATAATTCCCATAACAAAGTAATAAAAGAAGCTAACTTGTTAATTCAGTAAACGAGCTGCTAATGCAATTGTAAGATTGAGGGGCAGAGTCTTGTATGTGTAAGCCATCTTAAAGCAGTTTTTCATTCTATGTGACCAAAAACCAAAGAAGAAAAGGCCAAATAAACTATATTGTTTCTAAACTTTGAACTAAAACACAGATAATAATTTCCTACTCGCTGGAAAAAATTTCAGAATCCTTTGATAAGAGATAATCCTTGAGATCCACAGGTTGTACATTAAATTGTTAAGTAAATATTCAGTGCCGCAACATATTATGTACATTAACCAATTTTTGTCCTCGTCAGTAGCATAGTTACACTCACACATCTATGTCAGGGAAAATCAGGTGTGAGTCCAATCCTTCCAGCAACTATCTTTGAACCTCAAATTTGATATAGCCTAAAGGGCGAAGGAGAGCAATATATAATGTTTCAAAGAGGGGCATGATAATATATGTTAGTGCCACAAAATTGTTCTGCACAAACTGAATGTGGAGAGTATATGCAAGTTAACCTCTTTGTGCTGTGATGGGTTTGAAGATGAAACCACAGACCAATCGACATGTTTAATGTGCTGTTCCAAAGCCATCAGGTTCGGCATGGAGTAGATTTGGTTCGTAGCCAGCAAGACTTCGTTCCCTGTGTAGCAGCCAAGAAAATGGTACCATGAACAGATTGAACAATCATGAATTTTAAAATGTTGGTTCCAGAGAAAGCGGTACCATGAACAGATTGAACAGCTATGAATTCTTAAATATGATCCAGTAAGATTTATGGCACAGAACAAACAGCCATTACACAGATGGAGCTAGAGATGGAAGAAATGAAGGTTTGGAAAAGATGTAAAGAACTTACTTTAAGAGTGTCCTCCTTCAACAATTCCAGGGACTCAGCGAGTTCTACTTGTTGTGATGCTGTTGCAAGGAGTGCCTAAAATACAAACGAGTTAGATGCAAGCAAGAAAGGACAATTCATCAATTTCATATTTGGATGAGGATAGGTTCTTACTTTCCTTGTCCTTTGCAAATCATGTTCAATTGACTTGATGCGGTTCATTGAATCTAGCAGCATGTGGTCCTTTTCTGGAGGAATTTCCGTAGGTTTGTTTAACAGTTCTGCAACTGCCTTTTCTAACTGTTGCAGCCTCTCACAGCAGGGATGGAGGAGGTCCACTTTTTTAGGGGATGATATGTTTTGTTCTTGAGGACTAATATCAGGTGCAATCAACCTCTGCTCGTTATCTGATGTTCTGTTCAAGTTATTCCTCACACACACTCCACCAATTCTGTTTCGGAAAATGTATATCCATCCAAGTAATCTGAATAGGATGTTGACCAATAATTTCAAGATTGATTTCTCTTGAACTTGTGTATTACCATAGGTCAAACCTGTTGCAAATGAAAATAGCATTTTTATATGAGAAAAATAACATCCTTTTTAAAGACAGATAGGTAACGGCGTAACACCACGTTAGGGAGTGAACATTATGTAGTGACTTTAATAAAGGAAAATAGGGCAACCCCAATCAGGGCTGTTGGCTTGGTAACCCCAAGGTTCCAAGTTCGACTCCCAATGGGGGCAGCCTATTGGCCTTCTTTGTTTGAGCCGGTCAGCTGGGCAACCTAGGCTACTTTACCTCCTTGTAGTCTTTTACCGACTAGGGCCATAAGGCAGGATTAGGGTAGTGGCTGAGGGTTTCCCTCGTCATCCAAAAAAAACAGGGAAAATAGCATTTTACTAATAGTAATCATATGCAACTACAATTGTTAATGGTTGTTGTGCATAACAATGATACTGAAGAAAGAACCAATCCCACTACTTACTTGAAGAGCTAATACTTTCAACTCTACTCCCATCATCCAGTTGTTCAACTATCCTGCAAAGAGATTCAGGTCTCCTTTCGGTTTCCTGGGAATTAAAGTTGGGAACATCATTACATTAAATGACGAAAGAAGCCATATGTTGTTAAATAAAGTAGATACATGAAAGAATCAGACTCTCTAAATGTGGACATTTAGAACACACATCTGGTTTGGAGAAAGAGGTAATTTCTCTTCATATATATAGAGAAAGAGATGCATAATAAATGTTCAAAAGAATTCACAACCATGATTGCTTTAGAACAACTTCCAACTGCTAAATAACTATCACTGGCAGTCAGTTGGAACTACTGTATTGGCAGAATTCATTCAAGCTTAGAAAATTTTGCAACCATGGTGGATGTATAACAAATCTTGTAACACCCAATTGTGGAAAAACTATTGCTGGTGTTGAACAGGCTTAATGTCATAGCAAATCCTTCTTCGTAGTCTTAGGTCAATATACTGAATATAGTTCCATTTAGTTTTAACTTCATTTTCCCCTAATCTTGTAGGTAAATAGAGAAAGGTGAGAAAACAGACAAATATTTAACAATAAGTAGAGTAAAATAGCATTGACATTTACTTTGTTAATAGAATGTTGGATTGACTTCTTGCCACTGTAAGCATAAAACCCCACATCTGCCCCGGGTTCAGCACAACCAATCTCGCTATTTAGTAACTGTTCAAAGAAGCAAAGTTTCAGACTGATTGGAAGGTAATTGGAATGTGTAACTTTAATAAGCTAATCACTAATAAATTTTCTTACTGTAATAGAAAGTGGCTTGATTTCTACATCACTGTCAGAGAAACTACCAAGTTTCCTAAAAATTGTTTCCCCTTGTAAAGCAGATACCAGCTGCAAGGGATGGAAAGCATAAGAAATCAAGTGTGTTACAAATCAAGTAAATATTTTGAAGCCTATGATTGGATGGTAGTGAACAAACCTTCATCAATTCTGGATCATTCCAAGGTCCCTTGTCAGATCTCATACACCCACCCTCGTTTTGACACACACAGGTTCCTCCAAGAAAATCTGGCAATTGGCTGCTCAAAACAAATAAATAGAAACAACCTTAAAACACAAGTTTTTGTTTTTGTTTTTATTTTTGAAAAGTTAAAACCCTTGTATCTTTACTGATACTAAGAAACACTAATACTCACTTAGGGTCTATGATTTCCAGTAATTTGCTCTGGAATTTGCTCCCTAAGACCTGTAAGTGCATTGAAAGCCATGCTATTAGTTCTCTGTTCATTGTGGTCCTAGGTACAAAACCATTTACAGTAAATATTCTTTTACATGTATCTTCGCAGTTGTCCGTGGATCAAGAAAACCTTTTGCAGTGTTCCATAGCAATCTAAATCCACTTCCAGCGTTGACAATGAACATCTGGTTTAATGTCTGCAGAAAGTGAGACCAGATGAACAGTTAGAATAAAGAGACATAGGAAAGTAAACATCAGCGTTTTGCATCATTTTACACAAAAATGATAATAGAGGCACCTCAGGATAGTTATCACCATCGATTTTTTGCATGCGCATGACTAGATCATGTGCTAGCTTTCCAAAACTTCTCCAGTTCTGAATGTTTTCAGAAGGGGAAAAAAAGTGAGAGACTGAGAATAATATAAATGCAACAGATAGGAACAGTTGACAGCTACAATACAGACCATCCCGTGGACATCAAGGATTGTGGTTGAAGAATCTATATGCCTCTTTGCTGCAATTGAACATGCTGGAAACTTCTCAGCAAATGCCTTTTCAAACCCTCGAATGTGATACTTCAAGAACCGGTCAATTGTTGTGACATTCATAAGCTTACTAGGTTCAATTTTGCCAAGTCTTTCTATATAGACAGGCCTCCCCCCTTTATCTACGCCATGGTAACCATGAGGGTAGTAACGCTGAACTTCTTGAAATTCATCATAGATAAAATCCTAAACATTTTTATTCCCACAAAGCATTAATCAGAAGCAGCCTTGACCAATTATAAGTTATCTGCATATATATGTACTGTGTGAAAACACACTCAGTAAAACAACCGTCATAGGTAAAATCTAAAATGTCAATGTCATTAATTGAAACAATTGGAAACTGCAACTCCAAAGATGTCTAAACTTAATCTACTAAAACTTGCAAAACAATCTTCATAAACACAAAAAGAAATAAAAAACAGAAGGCAGAAGCTATCATATTAGAAAACCATTATTAAGGAAAACTGTCCATAAATAATAATCATATGAGGAACAGCAAAATGTTGGCACATGATGATGCACGGCGTTACCTGTATAATAGTGTCTACTCCATTTTCTTTCCTCCAGTTGAGCATATCAGCCCACATTTGGATTGTCTTATCGAGATCAAACTTCCTTGCTTTTAGAAATCTGTAAAAATGGCCATGTAATTTATAACCAAAAAGGAGGGGGGATCAAACAAAGAATGACAGCATATTTCCTCTTTATGGAGACATAAAGCATCATCAATGACATTCTAGATAGACATATACATGTGCAGTACAGATAATGATGATTCATACACTTCAAGGGAGGTTCTTTGAGTACTGCTGATTCAATAGAAACACACCAAACCCAAAACCAGTGAGCTCAGTAGGTTGCAGGTGACCAATTAACCAGCTCAACTGGGTAAATTCAGAAATGCCATCAATAAAGTGGAAGTCATGTATTCTGGTAAAACAGTCTCTTGCCTTTCCATTAACCCCTAAAGTTACAACAATGCCATCGACAAAGAATCAGACGTTATCAACACATTTTAGAACATCCATTAAGGGTTTGATCATCCAACTACAAAGATTATAATTCAGTGCGCAAAGCTCACATGCCATGTGGGATCGATGAAGGAAGGTCTACATGTTTCTACCACTACTTTTAAAGAGTTGCTTCCAAGGCTTAAACCCATTACGTAATGGTTATCGCAGGAGCACTTAGCCATACACCAAGCTGAACCTCTATTGAGATTCAGGCTTTACTCAATTTGAGTACTAAAGTTCATAATCATCAGAGAACAAGGCCATCCAAATGGAACACACTGTATGTATATATCTACTACTCCGTAGTATTTACTCCATCTCTGCACAGACTTGATGGAAAGACAGAGTGTTATGAGGAACAAAAAAATCCATAATATGGTTGTTGACTACAAAAGTGATAACTAGTGCACACTTGTATGAACTGACCAATTGCGCCCGTGAAGTCAATTTTCATAAATCACGCTGTGCGTTGACAATTTATGGACTCATTATCATGGTGTTCATAGCAATAATGATGCCACTTTTATAGCATGACTTCAAGAACAAAAGATTATTGTAATGAGTGCATTTTGCACTTTTGCCAAAGTGGAAGTACAATTACTAGGGAAGTATCAGTAGCTCTCTCCCTTCATTTCACTAAACCCACAAATAAAGAAAGGGGTGAGGGAAGCTCTCTGTTTCAGATTTAAGCTTGCCCAGGAACCACAGTGAGATATTATACTATTATGGCACTATCTGTGTATGAATCTGGAAATAGCATACAGTGATTGTTTTCCACATTGACAAACAAAAGTTGGCCACTTTGTCCATAGACAAATGCAATCCAGTAAAGTGGCATCGCCTAAGGTGTTTACCTCAGCAGAGTTGATGATAGAACAAAAAGCACTATATCCAACCACATGACTTTTGTGTTCCATCAAATTAAAGAGTGCTCCCATTTTAGAATAAACAGTTGAAAAGGTAGTGTCGGAATTCGGACAAAGAAATTTACCTCAGCATTGTATGATAGTCATCATGGCGAGTTGGAAGAAGATCCTTTTCAATCAAGACCTGACGAAATGTATTGACTGCCTCTTCTTCCTTCTCATCCCGAAAATCATCAGTTGAAATGGATGCAAATCGACAATGAGCAACACGTCTACTGCGTTTCCTGAGAGTATGCGTGAGCCTTGTGGAAGCACTCATCGCCTTCTTCTTCAAAGATCTAATCCTAGTTCTCCTTTTCTCGTCCTCAGAGATCTCAAAATCAGATCTTTTGTCCCTATCTTCTTCCTGAGCTAAGACAATTTCTGAAAAAACAGATTAACGAAATAAACAAAAACCCAAAACTCATTCAACCACGACAAACAACTCCGGTACTTCCAAAGTAACTCCACCAAAATCTTCTGTAATATATGAGAAATTACCTGGCATTGTGCTGCAAATCCAATACTCGGTCATATATTACCTCTGCAAATATCAACACAAAAAATAAAATCAAAACCAAACGCCGGCCGACACAAGTTTCAGATCTTGCAGGGACTCATTATGAAGAAACGGTCAAAATCAACAAACAGGTAAAACAGAATCAAGAGCATTTAATATTTCAGGTTTCTCATTCAGCATTTTTACATGATCAGAAATTACAAATCAGGCAATTCAGCTCTTCGCGGCGTGTACCTTACGGAGCAAAGCCTCATTCACACGATGTAGCTGATCAATATAAATTCTCTCTCTCTCTCTCTCTCTCTCTCTCTCTCTCTCCCCCCTCCGCAATATATACATACATATATATACACGATTCCTGTATCAGCCGCAGCGTAGCTAACTTTGCTTTCGACTCACTCTCTCTCTCTCTCTCTAAAAGTATAATACCCGTGAAAACGTGGAGTACGTTACTTTCCGTTTACGAGGACGGTTTCTCTCTCTAAAGCAGAAAAGAATAATAGTACAAAAAGGCTACCAGATCTGTGGCCGCGGCGGTGGGGTATACTCGCCGGTACGTAACGGAGAGTAGGTTAGGCAGCGAGCGCGGAAACGGAAAAGGGAGGAGCTAGTAGCGTAGGTAGGGCGGCGGAGGCGGAGAGTTTAACTCCGTTTGGGATGTCCTGCTTTGGCGCCACCTGTGTTGGGAGATGCTCTCCTCACTTTTCCAACCAATAGTAACGTCGCCGTCATTCTTTTAACGGCACAAAGCTGCCAACTTTTTTCACGAGTCAGAATGAAAAATTCCCTACAAACCAAATATTAAGCTCAGATTTTAGATTTTGGCATATATATAATATATTCGTATATTTGTTGTCCTCCCAGCCTCGTTTACTAATTACCATAGAAAAAATATAGATATATTTTGTTGGACAAAATTCACAGTTACTATATAAACACATGTTTATTTATATGTAATATCTCGCAAATCACGTAAAAAAAATGAGTTAATTTCATTTTTATTTTTAAATTTATAAGCGAAAGTCAACTTTTAATCCTTTTTAATCAGAACATTTTCTTTTGGTCATAGTATTATTGTTACATGATTTTTTTTTTTGTAATCTATTAACAAAATCTTTAAAATGTTGTTAAATATAATGACATTTTCGATCTTTTTTAATACAAACTGTGTTGACTTATTATATTTTTTATGTTTATTTTTTTGAAAAAAAATCATAATTGAAGGCAGAATCCTCTTGTACTTAACGGCATTTAAACTATTTTGTTGATAGATGATAAAAAAAATAGTCGTGCCACAATAATACTAGGACCCATGGAGGATGTTTTGAGAAAAAATGACTACAAATTGGTTGTTACTTATAAATTAAGGATAAAAAATAAAATTAACTCCGGACACAAATAAAATATACTAAAAAGATTGTGTGAGACATTTGACCGAGATTTTTTTGACAAATATACTATTCAAATGTACTCATGAAAATTTTGTTTGAAAAATGAAATAATTTTTTCAAGACATTTAATATGGTAATTATATTTGGTAAGAAAATTTGGAAAAAGCATATGAATCTACAGATGATTTTGATTTTTGATGAATTTACAGGATTTGAGTTTTGACTTTCTAGAAGTTTTTAATAATCTACTCCTTAGCCCTCCCTACTTAAAGATTTATTGTAAAATTAAAAGAATACTATTCATTTTGACCCCACGATTTGTATCTCATGATATTTTGTTCTCTAAGTTTTATTTTGCATTTTTTTTAGCCATGATTATCTCTCCTTTTCTTTTTGTCAATTTTAATCCATCTTACCACTGAATATGTGAAAATGTGTTACATTTGTACTCTTTCATTTGGGTCGTTATATATGTACAATGTGTAAATAAGAAATATAGGTAATATTTTTGAGACATAGCTCATCTAATTGACTAATTCGAAGAAAAATTAAAAATATGTTTCGCTAGTAGTCACATAGTACATGATTCTATTAATACCAAGTATGAATTTGACATTTTTATAAGCAGTAGTATACAAACACTTTGAAAAATCTATAGTAGACCGTTAAAGCACATATAATAATTTACCACATCCAACAAGACTCCAAGCCAATAACATGCAAAAACCCTTGAGATTGGTATCAACATTTTAAGAAATAGAGGCAATGAAAAAAAAAAAAAAAAAAAGATTACTCCGTATATTTTCTTTTGATTAATAATTCATTTACAAGCCTAAACAGACAAAAAAAAAAAAAAAAAAAAAAGAAAAGAAAAGAGAGACCTTCTTAACTATTCTCATGTAACTTTTAACACTTTTCACTGAATTATTGACTAAAGAGAGTAAAAGTAGTAACAAAAATAAAATACCACGTAAATTAAAAGTGTCATGATATACAAATCATATGATTAAAAGAACAAGTTATTACATATACATGAATTTTACTTGATGCACATTTTTTTTTTGAAAACCAAACTTATCATTGAAATTAAAGCATAGTCTCAATACAAGAAGGAATTGAAGAAAGCCAACAACGAAGACCAGGTTGAGAACGAGTTGCTCTAGTTAACGCGTGAGCTAACTTGATGCATATATTTAATTTGGATAGTGACGGTGAAATGTCATAATATACAAATAATGTGATAAAAAGCGAGCAATTACATAAAAATGCATTTTACTCGATGCATATATTTGGCAATAATTAAGCAATGGACCATAATCCACACATTTTTATGAACCATAAGTAAAAAGTATGGAGTACATTTGTAATATACTAATAATACATTATTTGTATATGTAAAGTTAAAGTACATGATTTTTATATATTATCAAATAATAAATATTCAGTAAACAAATAATGTATTTTTAATATATTCAAAATGTATATTACATTCATGGTCTATATAATAATTTGTCTATATTTGGATGGTGACGGAAAATTTCTCGTCAGAGTGGGCAAATATTCAAAATAAAATTACTATTGGGCGTGTAACTATTAATTACTAATAATATAGGAATGCGGAGGCAATTAGAAGTGCCTAATATAGGTGCCTATAAGGCTATCATCCCAAAAATGTATCAAGTTGATTAATGCCACGTCAAGGGGGCATAGGATGGGGCCCAGTTCATAGCTAATTCTGACATGATTTTCCCATATTTAGGTTAAGGATGGAAAATACAAAAATTAGTCCTTCCATTCCATTCATTAATCAATGGTGTATCGCATTAATTATGACATAATGTGTAACAAACCTTTTCCGCACATGGTGTGGGTGTCACTCTAATTATAAAAGTAGAATTGGCTGCCTCATTGTATCATAAATGGAATACTTTTCAATGTGTTTGTGGTGAAACCCATCAAATCCGGGTAATATTATATGTACTTTCAAATTATATTCTATGCTTACATGTCATATTTTTATTTGTCCATAAAAAGTGACACACAATTTGTATTACTCTCTATCTGTTTTATTTATAAAATCAAGGTACGTGGGCGAGAGCTTTACTCTATAGGAATTCATATATAAGTTTTCATCAAATATTGATACTGATGTAGTAATTGGATAAGTACAGAGGTCTCGAGTCTAACTCGAAATATATATAGGGGTGTGTTCAAATGAGAACAACCCCTGTAAAAAAATGATGTATGATTTCAGTCGTCCATCAAGATTTATCAATTGTTAAAGATTTTAGTCAAACAAAACATGTCAATTTTATAATTATTGTAAGTATTTAAATTTATAAAACTGACTCGTCATTTACTCTATATTTTCAATATCATCATTGCTCTACCCACATAAATAAGTTATATTAAACCAGCTTGATTGGTGTGAGCGGCCCTACACTATTGTCCCTTAAAGAAATGTCGAAAATTCGAATTCTCTCTCGTATGGAAAAACTAATCGCCAGCACTTTGCCCCTTAACTGGGCCGGCCTGGTGCAAACGGAGATTAGTCTGAGTATGTACAGACTTAAGGTGCATCTTACCGTTAGGGTCTGCTCAGGACACCTCGTGATCTGACCCAAAAAAATAAATGGGTCATATTAGTCCACACCTTCCCTATATATTTATAAATGGATGGAAGTAATCATATGGCACGTACCAAATTTAGGTGATCCATGATAGCATCCATCATATATTCTATTGCTTTAAGTACTCCATCAGTTATATATACACTATACTACTTTTCATTATGGCAGTTGGCACAGAGTATTAGCAAAGCGTGTACAATAATTGCGGTAATAGGAATATATAGGCACAATTATTGTGGCGGAAATCGATCAAACAGAGCGGTCAAAACGCACGATCGACAAGCAACCTCTCGGAGCGATTGGTGGTGATGGTTTTGTCGAGAACGTCCAAATAATACATGTATAGTCTAAATAGTAGATTAGAAATAATAATGTTGTTGCTAAGAATTGAACTCTGATGTTTGGGTTGAAGGTTAGGATCACAAACTACTGGACCATGGGTGATTGAGTCAACTTAAGGATGATCGGGGAGGCAAGGGTGCGCTATATATTGTTGAAGACCTACCCTTTGAGCCAAGATTTTCCCATGTCCTCATCAAGTGGCTTCTATGCTCGACCACTTGGCTAATGTTCTAATACTTTTGGCAAGTCAAGTAATGCTTGCGGTCTACTCATTTTGCATTATTTCTGGCCACCTCAATAATAGTATTGGGCTATTGGCATAGAATATACATGGGACTATGGGAGGGATCTCTCATACGTATTTCTGGCCACCTCAATAATAGCTTTAGCAAAGGATACGGCAATAATGCATGACACTACAGAAATAAAAAATAAAAAATAAAAAATAATTTTCAAAAAAAAATGAAATAAAAAAATTCTACAATACTGAATTTTATACGGTTAGTGACTGATTGAACCATTTATAAGAAGTTAATAGTTTAACTTTGATATTAGTCTCAAGGTATAAGATTTGATTGTGACCAAGATATATAATTAAAGCAGTTATGAACACTAGTGTACATTGTACAATGGTGCAATGATTATTTTTTAGATGGAATTATTTAAAGAGTAATGTTAGGTACTTCTCATAAATTTTTTTTTTTATTGAAGTGACACCATAAAATTAGATTATTTAGTACTCCGTATTTAATTAAAAATATGTGTTGTTAGTCAATTCATGACACCACTGAATATAAATTGCATTAAGGGGAGGAAGGAAAATAGCATTTTCCTCATTTAAATTCCATATTAACAATAAGGAAAATATTAAATGTATTTTCAAACTTACACTCAATTTCTACCCTACATGATGAAGATGTCCACAATTGCTACTTGAATATGCGTCTTGAGTTAAACCTGTTTTAAAACCTTAGTCAATAAATGACCATAAAAAGATAAATCAATTTAGATTGTTAATAACTGACCCGCTCACATTGAAATGTTTTATTTATACATGAACCTTTAAAAAAAAAAAAAACGACTAATATAAAGTAATGGTTCGGATGAAAGGTCAATTCAACCCAAAAAGATAAGACCGTCAGTCCAATCAGAATCTCAACTAGTCTCAAAAGTTATAACTTACAACTCAACTACTCCAATGCCACACACATCATGTCTAAACTCATCCTTCTTTATTTGCCTTTTTTTTTTTTTTTTTTTTTTTTTTTTTGTTTTTGAATATTCCATTGCCCATGAAAAGTTGGGCTCTTTTTAAACATTTCCTTATTTTAAAATTTCATTTCAAAAATATTTGTTGTTAGTCCTTTTTTTTTTTTTTTTGAATATTCCATTGCCCATGAAAAGTTGGGCTCTTTTTAAACATTTCCTTATTTTAAAATTTCATTTCAAAAATATTTGTTGTTAGTCGGTTCAATATAAAAAGAAACAATTTTTTTTTAAAAAAAATCAATGTGGTTATATTTATAAGTAACTCAAAATTGAGTCAGGTGGGATAACATCCCAGTACATAGTCGTATTGTGATCAAAAGCCTCAACTACCAACATATGTGCTAAATAATTTTGTGATCTAAGAATATAAATTACTGAGCAATAAGTAAACATAGCCATAGTAGTCCTGCAGTCATCAAGGGCGTAACCAAGATAGGATCTTGGTTGAATTGCCGAGGAGGCTAAATATGCCTGAAGTGTCTGGCAGTCTGTGAACAACTCAACTGACGGTTCGCCACGTGCCCTGAGCCATGATAAAACTTCCTTGCACGCAAGAGCCTCGGCCATAAGCGGTGAGAAACAGTTTTGTAAGGGTGCGGCGTACGGTGAGATGTACCCGCCGTGCGCATCGAATAGCACTGCGCCAATTGTGGCGGTTTTGAACTGGGGTCGAAACCCAGCGTCTACAAAACAGCGGATTGGCTCCGCTACTCCCATTCCAGTAGCAGCGACAATGGGGGGCAGCGGCGGCATCGGCTGTGATCGGCGGGGGGGGGGGGGGGGGGGGGGGGATTGCTGCACCGGCAGTGGCATGGTTGGTCAGCTGTGAGGGAACAGCCACATGTACCTGCTGCCACGCATGCATGGACGCTATGGCCATCGCAATAATCTTCCTCGGCCTTGGCAGGCATGCATTCCAAAAGGCATCGTTCCGGGCTCTCCAAATGTTGTATAATATCCCGGGTGCAAACAATATCCCATTAGCATCTAGAACATTTAGGATTACTCTAAACCATTCGTAGAAAATATTCGTTACAAAATGGGGAAGTGGAAGGTTAGATTGATCCCAAATGGACTTAGCATAATCACACAACACTAATGCATGTATTGTGTTATCATCCATAACTCCACACATAGCACATATTGGGCTAATTTCCACCCTCTTTATAAGCAAATTGTTTGTGGTAGGGAGGATATTGAACAAGAAGAAATTTTAAAAATATTTGTTGTTAGTCGGTTCAATATAAAAAAGAAACAATTTTTAAGACAAGTCACAAATTGAATACTAAACCAACAAGAAGACGAGCCAAAGGGTAGAACTAAACCAAAGGGCAAAAGATTGAGGGATTGTTAATTTAATAATCACAAGTTATATAAGTTCAACTCTCGAGCGTAATTTATTAATTTTCTTGATTTGAACCAGTCAGTCTACAACTAGATGTATTGAGGGCAAAAATAGTAAATAAACTTTTCATCAGAGAACTTTTCATCAGAGCTCAAATGAGAAGGAATTGAGAGCAATGTACCACTTGGCAAATACTTCTATAATATTAATAATAATAATAATAATAAAAAGTGGGGAGAGAAGAAAAACACAAGAAATGCTTGTTCACCATAATTGAAACATGTGCTCCATCTCAACTAAAAGCTTAAGCTGATAGTTGGATTGCACATTAATGGCTATGTGCTCACACGCCCCCTCACGTGTGCGGTGGGTTCCAAGCAACACGTGGACCGATAAACCGTAGTCGCTTATGAGTGGCGCTGAGATTCGAACCCATGACCTTTGGTTTGGCTCTGATACCAAATTGAAGCATGCGTTCAATATAGGTAAAGAATCTACGTTGGAGGGATTTGAGTAGATGACTCCGACGGCGCCGACCTCGCTTGCTTTGTCTACTAATACGAGGTTTCTATCGAGGTCATCGCCGAACATGAAGACGATTTTGCCTTTAACTTCAGCGGGATCAAGCTTTCTCGGCATCAAATCGGCCTCGCCCATGTATTTGGCTCTGATACCAAATTGAAACATGTGTTCCATCTCAACTAAAAAGCTTAAGCTGATAGTTGGATTGCACATTAATTGCTATGTGCATGTGCTCACACGCCCCCTCACATGTGCGGTGGGTGCCTTTAACTTCGGCGGGATCAAGCTTTCTCGGCATCAAATCGGCCTCGCCCATGTATTTGGCTCTGATGCCAAATGGGCCGATGTATTTGGCTCTGATACCAAATTGAAACATGTGCTCCATCTCAACTAAAAAGTTTAAGCTGATAGTTGGATTATACATGCCCCCTCACGTGTGCGGTGGGTTCCAAGCAACACGTGGACCGGTAAACCGTAGTCGCGGTTCTGATACCAAATTGAAGCATGTGCTCCATCTCAACTAAAAGCTTAAGCTGATAGTTAGATTGCACATTAATGGCTATGTGCTCACAACCATCACATGAATGCCTGAGTCATAATAGAAAAATGCAACATAACCTTCATTGCAAAGCATTAATGAAAACAAAATTTGTTATAGAGCAATATTATGGAGAGCTCAAAAGTAAAACTGATTCTTAATCACAAGCCTTGAGAAACAAAATTGAAAAACAGTTGCAAACAAATAATTCATTGTAATACAGACACAACAATATCTCTACTCAAATACATTATCTGCTAAAACATTCCATGATCCTTAATAGTATCTTAAGGAATAACTAGATTTAGTACTTAATCACAAGCCTTGAGAAACAAAATTGAAAAACAGCTGCAAACAAATAATTCATTGTAATACAGACACAACAATATCTCTGCTCAAATACATTATCTGCTAAAACATTCCATGATCCTTAATAGTATCTTAAGGAATAACTAGATTTAGTACTTATAATAGTATATCTTAAGGAATAACTAGATTTAGTACTTAACCGAGGTAAGGATGTCAAGTTGGGAACCGAGTTTCTCCTCTGCAGCCTTCTCAGCTTTGATCCTAAGCTTTGTCAATTGCTTCTTCCTCTCATATGCTGCTTGGGCCCTCTCCTTCCTCTTATTCTCTAGAACCTGTTGTCCAGACGGAAGATGAGTAATTACACAAATTTGAAGGGTGACCAGTTATTTAATTTATGTTTTAGCACTAATTGTAACCAAGCAGTTAAAATTCAAAGTTATAAACAATATTCTTGAACAATCACAAGAGTTCAAAGCAACATAGGATGACACCGTAGTACATACAAAATCAGAATAAAAATGAAAGCAGCATAGTACATATGATTATTCAAAGTGTATAATGTTAGCTTGAATATTAGATATTGCTTAGATTAATCCCCCTTCAAAAAATAATATTAATATCTAGGCATTTAGCACACACATAACAAGGCATCATATAAAAACAAGGACTAAACATTCAGCTGAAAATGTTTGACTTATAACCAAAAAAAGCTAAATCCCATCATACTGCAATTCATAAGTCAGAACCCTAGGAAAAGTACTAACTCTACTACCATGTATGAACATAGTTAGTTACAACATGATAGGAGATAGGGTAGGAGTGAGGATTACCTGTCAGGGCATCAACATACCAATTTAATGTTAAAACTTTAAATAATTTAATGTTAAATGCACTTTTTTTGGATGACAAGTATAACCTCTAGCCACTACCCGAGGGTGTGCACGGGATAAACCCTGACCCTAACCGGCAAAGGACAACAAGGAAGTAAACTAACTTAAGTTGCCTATAGCTAACGGGCTCAAACCAAGAAAGTCAATAAGCCGCTCCAGTTGGCAATCGAACTCACATCCTTGAGGTTACTAAGTACAGTCAATAGTCAATAGCCAATAGTGGGGGGGGGGGGGGGGGGGGGGGGGGGGATTGTATTCTATACATACCAATGTGCAGGGATGGGACAGGAAAAAGAAGGATGAAGAACAAGGAAAAGTCACAGGGGACGGATTATCAGCCCCCTATATAAACTCCCTTTGGGTCTCCATGCCAATACCACATATCATCATAGGCAGGACTAATGGTGCAATAATTATTTTTTAGATGGAATTATTTAAAGAGTAAATGATTAGTTTTTAGATGGAATTATTTAAAGAATAATGTTAAGTACTTCTCATAAAAAAACTTAGATTAATTTAGTATTTAATTAAAAGTGGGGGTGGTTATTCAATTCATGGCACCACTGAATATAAATTGCATTAAGGGGAGGAAGGAAAATAGCATTTTCCTCATTTAAATTCCATATTAACAATATAAATGTATTTTCAAACTTACACTCAATTTCTACCTCACATGATGAAGATGTGCACAATTGCTACTTGAATATGCGTTTTAAGTTCAACCCGTTTTAAAACCTTAGTCAATAAAGGATCATAAAAAGATAAATCAATTTAGCTCATTAATAACTGATCCGCTCAAATCGAACAAATATTTTGTTTATGCTTGAACCCAAAAAAAAAAAAAAAAAAAAAAAAAAGTAATGGTTCGGGTGAAAGGTCAATTCAACCCAAAAAGAGAAACCCAGCTAGTCTCAAAAGTAATAACTTACAACTGAACTACTCCAATACCGTACACATCATGTCTAAACTCATCCCTTTTGTTGTTAGTCGGTTCAATATAAAAAAAAAAAATTACAACTGAACTACTCCAATACCGTACACATCATGTCTAAACTCATCCCTTTTGTTGTTAGTCGGTTCAATATAAAAAAAAAAAAAAAGAAACAATTTTTAAGACAAAAGTCACAGATTGAAAGTTAGTCGGTAATGGTTGATTTAATAATCACAAGTTATAAGTTCTCAACAGGAGCAATTTATTAATTTTCTTAATTTGAATCAATCAATTATGGATAACTTAGACTTATTTATCTCCTCAGATAGTACATGATTTTCCACATCAAGACTGCAATTAGATGTTGAGGGCAAAAATAGTAAATAAAATTTATTAATTTTCTTGATTTGAATCAATCAATTATGGATAACTTAGACTTATTTATCTCCTCAAATAGTACATGATTTTCCACATCAAGTCTGCAATTAGATGTTGAGGGCAAAAATAGTAAATAAAATTTCCATCGAAGCACAAATCAAAGAAATTAGGAGCAATGTACCACTTGGCAAATACTTCTATAATAATAGTACTAAATTAAATTATTATTATTATTATTATAAAAGAAAAAAAAAAAAGGGAAAGAAGGAAACACACGAAATGCATGTTAACCTTCATTACAAAGCATTAATGAAAACAAAATTTGTTATAAAGCAATATTATATTATGGAGAGCTCAAAAGTAAAACTGAAAAACAACTGCAAACAAATAATTCGTTGTAGGTAACCAAAAAATTGCAATACAAACACAACAATATCTCTGCTCAAATATATTATCTGCTAAAACATTCCATGATCCTTATTTAGTACTTAACCGAGGTAAGGATGGATGTCAAGTTGGGAACCAAGTTTCTCCTCTGCAGCCTTCTCAGCTTTGATCCTAAGCTTTGTCAATTGCTTCTTCCTCTCATATGTTCCTTGGGCCCTCTCCTTCCTCTTATTCTCTAGAACCTGTTGTCCAGACGGAAAATTGTAATTACACAAATTTGATTGTCCAGACGGAAAATTGTAATTACACAAATTTGAAGGGTGACCAGTTATTTAATTTATGTTTTAGCACTAATTGTAACCAAGCAGTTAAAATTCAAAACAGCAGAGGATGACACCATATTACATACAAAATCAGAATAAAAATGAAAGCCAGATAGTACAGATAATTATTCGAAGTGATTGCATCCCCCTCCAAAAAATAATATTAACCTTTTAGGCATTTAGCACACACATAACAAGGCATCCTATAAATGCTGAAAAGGTTTGACTTAGAACCAAAAAAGCTCCCATCATATTGCAATTCAGAAGTCAAAACCCTAGGAAAAGTACTAACCCTACTACCATGTATGAATATGGTAGGTATGAATATAGTTAGTTACGAGATAGGGTAGGTGTGAGGATTACCTGTCAGGGCATCAACATACCAATTTAATGTTAAAACTTTAAATAATTTAATGTTAAATGCATTTTTTTGGATGATAAGTATAACCTGTAGCCACTACTTGAGGGTATGCACAGGGTAAACACCACCTTGTGACCCGAGCGGTATGCAAAGGACAACGAGGAAGGTCAATAAGCCGCTCCAGTTGGCCGTCGAACTTATATCCTTGCGGTTACTAAATAAGTCAACACCACAGCCAATAGTGGCAGGTATTGTATCCTATACATACTAATGTGCAGGGATTGGACAGGAAAAAGATCAAGGATGAAGAAGAGGGACAGGGCGCAGGGAACAGATTGTTAGCCCCCTACAAGCTAGCTCACATTGTCATTACTAGTCCAAATGCCTTAATTGAATAATGCAAATTAGTTGACAAATTAAAACAAATACAAAAGGCACAATAAAAAAGAATTCATTTAGCACAGTCACAATGCAATAATTCAATAACAATTCCTAATTATTTGAAGAAAAAAAAATCAAAAAGTTACCTTGATGGTGTCATAGTGGTTCCAGCCGACCTCAGAGGAAAGCTTACCCAGCAAGCAGTACTTATGCCCAGCCTGGAGCCTCAAAACCCTGCGTAGTCACAATTTCAAAACATTAATTAAACCAATCAAAGGAAGAAAGCTTTTATAGGAATGAGTGAGAGAGGATGGAGTAGTAAACTCACTTAAGGGCATCAGGTATAACCATTCGCTTAACCTTATCATACGGCGGAGGAACACCCTCGTAGACCTTCAATCGAGCCAGAGCGGCAGCTCCTCTCTTAGTCTTGTGCGGAATCATTCTATTCATTACAATTAGTCAAATCACACAAAAAGTTCAATTTGCAAAATTAAATTCCTATAGATATGCAGAAAAACAAACGTACAAAGATTGAAAAAAATGCATGTCACATTGACGAAGGATTTCTAGAGCAAAAACTTACCCTCGGATGGTGCGCCAGAGAATCTTAGATGGTGCACGGAAATGGATGGGACCGTGTGAGGGCTTGGTGTTCATGCGCTTGCGGAGGAAGCGGTGGTACTTCATTTTCTGACGGACAAGGCCGCCGGAGAGGCAGATTTCTTCGCAGCGGACCACCACCACACGCTGTCCATTGAGCAGCTCCTTGGCCAAGATGGATGCCAGACGTCCCAACATGTGGTGCCTTGCGTCCACCACCACTCTCCGAGCGCAGATTCCCGATCCGGACACCATTTTGCTACTTACCTCGCCGGAAAGGAGTTGTTGTCTCGTTGAGCTCAACTGCTGTGTGAATTGTGATGTATGTTAAGAGCTAGGGTTTATCTAACCTAATGTTTTGCTTATGGGCCAAAGAGGTTGAACCGGGAGCTTGGGAAGAAACTTGGGCCGAGTATTGCCGGGATGGCAAATTATGCTGTGCATCCCTATGCACCATGCATGGTGCATACGGATGCCAAAACGACGTCGTTTTAATAAAACGCGCGTCTTCTTAAAAAAAAATCAGATTCGATTCTCAGCAACAACATATGAACTAAAATTCCATAATCGATAAACTAAAATTCCATAATCGATGAACTATAATTCCATAATCAATGAACTATAATTCCATAATGAATGAACAATATAATGTTGTTGCTGGGAATCGAACCTGAATTTTTTTTTTTTAAAGAGAGACGCGCGTTATTTAATAAAACGACGTCGTTTTGGCATCCGTATGCACCATGCATGGTGCATATGGATGCACAGCATAACTATTGTTCCGTGATATAACCAGCAAATTATTGTGTAGACCATGGTCCACACAATGTTATGTAGACCATAATAAAATGTACATTTTTAATATATATTAAATGTACATTATTTTTGTACTGAATATACATTATACAATATAATATACACTTAGAACAAAAATAATGTACATCCCTTGAATATAATGTACATTATTTTATACTGAATATACATTATTTTTATACTAAACAAAACATGGTCCATACAACTTGTGTGGACCAATGATTGTAACCATAAGTGACTGAACTTGATGGCCCAATTACCTATCTTTCGTAGTTTCTAAAGTTAATTGAGAATTGAGAGTACACTGTGGTCCTGAGTACACAATGCAGTGTGGACCCTGGTTCAATACACAGAATGCATGTTCATAATCTAATCTAAAAACATAATAAGTCTCAATCAAAGTTATATCCCTCATTTATGTTAATGTTTTTAATGCTAATCATTTTGTACATTGTGCTTTTAGAGTTGTACTATATAATTTTTTGGACAAAAATACCCCTACCGTTATAACTTCCGTTATCTTTTCCTTTATTGTTACCATGCACATGCATCCACCATATATTTTCTTATATTCTTTAATTATAATAATAGTTGTAGAAATTATATATTGAATTATTATAATAAATAAATTTTATTTCATATAGATTTTAATTGGTAGGGATTTGTTAGTTATTTTAAAAAATATAAATATTGGACATATGTTTTTGCGCATCACGCATAGAAAAGACTAGTATGTATAATATATACACATAAACACAATATAATGAATATGAATTTTGTGTATTCTGAACATGGATTCTGTGCATTATAAACATGAATTTTGTGTATTATATAGCTGAGGGCACATAAACATTTAATATAATACACAGAATTCATGTTCATAATGCACATAATTCATGTTCATCATATCGTGTTTATATGTATGTGTATTATGAACATGAATTTTGTAGATCATGAACATAAATTTTGTACATAAATTGTGGTTTTAATAGGTGTATTCTCATTTTATTTTGGGACAGCAATCAAATAAGTCCTCTTGTGTAATTAGGATTTTAAGCTTTGAAAATGCTCTAATAAGAACTTCAAACTTATAAAAAAAAAAAAGGTACAATTATCACTGTTTTGTATGTTATATTCTGATTAATTGCATAATGTTAGATTCTTAAAGCTAATTTGACAAGTTGACATGAGTTCTATATATCTTTTTTAAATTGCACATTTAAATATAGTTGGAGATTTACCACATTATTAACACTCTCGAAGGGTTAAGGCTAGAATTCCAAAATTTTGTCACGAATTACATGCCAAGGGACATTTTCTATGAGGCCTAGAGAGATAACCAAGATGTGCATCAAGATTTTGTGTATGAGAGTTAAAATTGAGAGTAGAAAATAAGAGTACATATAGTATTTTCCGATATGCATACTCTAAATTCTATGCCACTTGATCATGTGCTTTCCATGCAAACATTCATGTCAACCTTTTAAAAAATAAATCAATAACTCACATAAATGAACTAACATTTTGGGTTGTATGTTTCTATTAGTGTAATGTATATGATTAAGACCCTTCTCAACTCTGAGAGAGTGAAAGCTAATTAAATAGAGTTTTGGAAAGGAAGATAACATCAAGTGGGTAGGTATCAGTAAGCATCAAGAATGACCCACTAAGGCACTAACTATGAATAAACTTATTGCAAAATCAATGAAAACAACAGACACACCCAAAACCATAATTGAAGTCACAAAACATGTGTATCCATTACGACAAAACAAACCATGATTGAGCAGAATAGATGAAAACAAAGAAGTAATTTTGGGTAATGAATTGGAGGTGGGGGGAGGGGGAAGGGGGGAGCTAATGAATGGAGTAAACTCTTATTCAGATTCCTAGCAGTGCAAGTGTTTAAGCTGATTGCTTGGTGTAGAAACGGATGCCAACCGCGACACCCAGAATCATCAAAGGAAGTAGGAATTGCAAGATCTTGACGAGGAACTCTGGCGTTTTGTCCTGGTTGTAGTGAGGCTGCTTGGGCGGTGTGTACTTGGTGTTGGCGGGAATGGTTGAAGAATCAATATCACCCACTAACATCTCATCCAACATTGCCCGGGCGCTGCTGCTGTGGCCAATATCCTCAAAGTCATCAGTTGCATCCTTTCCTGCAAACAAGGAATCATCTTAGAGTGACGAGGGAAACACAGTGTGCGCAATTGATAAACCCCGCTTTGTGACTCTAACTAACAAAGGATCATAAGGAAGTAAACCAGCCTAAGTTACCCATAGCTAACTGGCTCAAACCAAGAAAGCCAATAGGCCGCTCAGCTAAGAATCAACTTGTAACCTTGTGGTTACCAAGTCAACACCCTGACAATGTTCTCTCAGCTGCTAAGATTGTGTATCAAAACACTTGACTATGTTATGATCCAACATTACAAAACCTAGACACACATGTTTGCAACAATGCATATGTAGATAATTGAGTACAAGATCAATTTTAAAACATTTAGGGAGCATTTACTAACTAGAGAAAGGAAAGCAAACACCGAAGAATTGAAGTAACCTACAACTTTAAGATATTTTATTAACCATTCAGTATATAAAGGAAAACATCATACCGGTTGCTGACAACAAAACGTCATCACCACCTGGATGATCTTCCAAGAATTTTGTCACATCATATACCTGCCAGAAGCCCAGAACACACAATAGCAAGGTCAACATGTTGAGAAAGCTCTATCGTAGGATAAATCCATTCATTCATTGGGGGTGGGGGGGATCAAGCCAAATAATGCTCCTGCTGAAAGAACACTTTCTTGCATTGAAGCAGTAATGTGGGATAGGAAGAAACTAAGGGTGATAATGCAGAAATATCTAGTCTGTTCAAATGATTGATTCCCACTGTTAATTTTGAAGCATATAGATAGGCAGTTGGCTATCTATATAATCCTAAATGCAGAACTAAATCAAATACTAAACTGGATACAATTATTTCAACAATCTGTAGCAGAAGCTCACAAAACCTAAAACAAAAAATACATGTTTAACAACCAATTCCTAGTACAACCAATGATGAATGACCTTAACTTGCAGATTGTCAAACATATTTTTAGCAGCATCAGATCCAAACACACAAACACATAGCAATCAAAAGCCAAACAATCTGATTAACCAATAATGGAACACAATCCTGCACATTTATAAAAAGGGTTTGCCATGGAAACAGAGTTACGCACTCAGAAAATCACACATAGAGAGAGAGGCCAGAAAACGAATAAGAATCCAGTAAAACACATGTGCAAAACAGAGGTGATAGAGATTGAATCTTTGATAGATCTAAGAAATAAAGGGCAAATGCAAGTCCGACCCACTTAATTGCAAAACAAAAGCTACACGATTTCCACGGAGAGGGGAATATTAACCTTGCCGCCGATGACAAGCCAGCAGTCCTTGTTGTGGTTGTGCTCGGAGACCTCGGCCAAAGTAAAGACCCTTTTGGCACCCATTTAGACACGCCGAGAGAAGCAACAAAAAATGGTGTTTGCTAATAAGCAAAATCAAGCAAGTACGAAGAAGATCTGAAGCTCTTCAAGCCAGAAAAGCTTGAAGAGTTAGAGAGAGCAGGAATGATGTGAAGTGTCAACGTTTTTTGGTGAGACGAGGAGTGTGGTTGGAATGCTTATGCGAGAAAATAAAAGGAGTGGGGGTAGGTTTGGTTGGTCAATTGAAAGTTAGATTTTAAGCGGATTCATGGTTGGTGGGAGGGAGAAAGATGGCCATGGGCCCCCCCTTGCAATCTAATCTAATTTTATAAGAAAGGAAAATTTTAATATCATATCTCAATTATCAATGGTGTAAATATTATCCCTCATTTTTTAAAACGGTACATATATTGCATATCACGTATTGTAAATGTTACTCATTACAGGGCGTTTGGTTGGAGGGGGAGAATTATGTGGGAAGGGAATTGTAATTCCATGGGAGTTGAATTACTGGGAATAAAGTGGGAATTTAAATTTCAGTGTTTGGTTGACAGGAATAGAATTACTGGGAATTTCAATTCCAATGTTTGGTATACATGAGAATTGAAAGGGAATAAGTAGTATAAAGTCAAAAATGTCCATTATTGTTGTTAGACATTAATTTTAGGATAAAAAAAAGGCAGGGGTAATTTTGACTCATCACTATCTTTTTTTCCCAGGAATTAAAATACCAGGGGGGACATGGGATTTTAATTCCATGAAAATGGGGGAATTGCAATTCCATGGAATTGCAATTTCCTCCAACCAAACTACGGAATTTAATGGTCTTTGGAATTATGTGGGAAGGAAATTTAAAATTCCTCCAACCAAACGCTCTGTTAATTTTTCTTTTGGTACGAGAATGATAATATATATACAATTTTAAAAATTAAAAGACAATATTTACACCATGAATAATTCTACATTGATATTTAACATATTATGAATGTACATAAATTATAATTTTTCTTTATAAGAATATTAAATGGAATAAATGCAGGAGAGTGTTGCAGACTTGTAATGGTTTTCTTTTTCCATGATTGGTGCAAGTATTATAATATTATTAATGTAGGTACGGTAATATTATATTACCTTATTTCGGTTCAAATTATGAGATTATTTGGTAATATTATATTACTTCAAATTTATGTAGCGATAATATTTAAAGTAGTATGATTAGTGAATAGAAATAGAAATAATAATAGCAACATAATATATATATATATATATATATATATATATATATATATATATATATATATATATATATATATTTTGTAGATGTAGATATAATGTATAACTGTGTAAATTTATACATAGATGAATGCATGCCATGGTGTAAATATTAATAAATAAATATATAAATCCACACATAGGGGTGTATATATATATATATATATATATATATATATATATATATATATATATATATATATACAATACAATTCTAATAAGAGCCAATAATGTTAGGCCCTTAACTGGAATAAAAAAAATGTCGGTACTACTTGTTTCTTAAAATGAATGGTTCATAATATTTTGATTTTAGTATTTTTAATGATTTTCCTTATTTACCCTTTATTATATTATTTTCTTTCCTTAAATAACCTTAAATTCCGTTAGTATAAACTTTATTAACGGAATATTCCGTTAACTATTTTATTATCCTTAACTTACTCATTAATTTCTATAAGAAAGGTCTTAGGTTCGAACCTCATTCCAATTAGAGTTAGCATAATTGTTAAGCATATACTACGAATATGTTAAAATGTATTAAAAATAAAATATAAAATTTAACATAAACTTTGGTCAAATAATTAGCCCGACTAAATACATAGCATTCAATGATTATAAATCAAGAACTTTGATAATCATGTGATTTTCTTTTATTAAAAAAATAATAAATAATAAATTTAAGTTCAGTTTTTTTTTTTTTCGTTTAATTAATCTTCTTTTGATTATTGAGAACAAAACTTAATATTTCAATTATGCTTTTATCAATGCATGAAAACTTCTAAAGAAATTTGTAAGTAAATTTAGTATATTATTATAATAATATCTATTGTAACCTTATATTCTGAATTATTTATTATCATCATCTATTGACAACAATTATCATTGACAAACTCTCAAAACAATTTGTCTCAACAACGAATGGAAATATTTCATTATTGTGGATGAAAAGTATGTACGCCACTTTATTCAATCGTTATGCTGTGAAACTATGTCCACCTTGTAATGTGGACACAGTTTTATGTTCATAATTACTAAACTATATGTTCATAATTATAAAGCTATATATTCATAATTTTTTAACTTCATATTCATAATTATTGAACTCTATATTCACAATTATAGAACTCTATGTTCATAATTACTGAACTATATGTTAATAATTATAAAGCTATATATTCATAATTTTTTAACTTCATATTCACAATTATTGAATCTCTATATTCATAATTATAGAAATATATGTTCATAATTATGTTCACAACTCTATGTTCATAATATAGAACTATATGTTCATAATTTTTGAACTATATATTCATAATTATGAATAGTTTTGGAACTTTGTCCACCTTGCAAGGTGGACACGGTTCCACATCATAATTTTCTCACTTTATTGCTCTTATTACTTAAATTAAAAAATAAATTAGTAGCTACAACAACAAATAATATATATACATTTAATTAATTTAGAATTAGATGTCTCACAATACATGAAACATGTAGGTGAAAACTACCACTACCAAATATCAACATCTGCTTGTAAGATAAATAGTTCATAGCACAACTAAGATCTTAGTCATATACACAACAAGACAAATCTAAAACTTCATACACCATAATCTCATTGCATGATGAATCCCTCTATAATACTACCAATAAACCAATTGCACATGACACACTACCAATAACAAAAAAAAAAAAAAAAAAAAAAAAAAAAAAACATGCACTCAAGATGAAAACAATAACAATGCTACCTAAAAGAGAATTAGAAAAATTTAAACCAAAAATAGTATTTATTTAGACTATCGTTTTTAGACTTAGTACTTAGATTAACGTTATTACAAAGTTGCAAACATTTATTTTTGTGATAGTTATATATAATCAATCTCTCATATATTATCATGCATTTATATACTTTAAATTACCGATTTAAATAAACAAATTCAACATTTATTTACTTATGCATGAACATCTTCTATATAATATTGCATTGATATATTTTGAAATACTTATTTAAAAATAAGTATTGGGCATTATCCTATTCGTGCAAAGCGCGTAGAAAAACTAGTATACATATAAATACTAAATAAATATACATACCAATATGACATGCACAAACACACATGTATTTATATTGAGAACATTAAAGTAGATAGCTCCGTATAATCTAAAATATATTGAGTCATCGATAATTAAATATTGTAATATCATATTTTCACACTTCAAAAACTAAACATATAAACATATAAGGTAATCCAACATTTCTAAAATCTCAAATTATTTTCAAGAGGTAATCTCACATCACATTAACCAAACAATTTCTTATGATTTGTAAGTGACAACAAAATTATTATCACTCTCCAAGGATGTGCGCTGCGAAAATATCACGTAATAGCCTGAAAACATGAGAGGTAAAGCGTATTGGGAAGATCTCGTATGAATATAGGACAGACTTGAAAAATAAAGTATTTGCAAATAATTGAACTTATAACCATAATAATCATTTTTATTTGTTGAAAAATGGCAATTATTCTTCTAGTTGGGCTGTCAAAGTCCAAGTATATGTGGTTAGTTGGTACCAAGTGGCTTGTGGTTCACTGGTATCGGATTGCTCTTGTATATGGGAGGTCTAAGGTATCCCCTTCCTTTGTAATAAAAAAAAATATATAGTTAGTTGGTGTAAGTAGAGAAACACTCAAAGACCATTCTCCTTCACTAGTTCCTTTTCATTTTTTCAAATGTATGGGGGGGGGGGGGGGGGGGGGGGGGGGGGGGGGATGTGGGTGTTGTAATTTTAACACAGTTTTATTTATATCTCGTGTTTAATGCAAAAATGATTTCAATATTATGATTTTATGCGTAATTATTTACCAATACCGATTTAATACCATCTAAAGAGTTCAATAAAAGATATAGGCCTTGTTTGGTAAAATGGCTGTTAGCTGATAGCTGTTAATTGATTGTGTTAATTAGAGGGTATTCTAATTATTAGGACTCTATTATTATTAGTATTCGTTACCTATTGTTACTAGTATTAGTCTTGTATTAGGTTTGCTATTCGCTACTATATATATTCCTGTACAGACTTATTATTTGATTCATTCAGAAATATTATATCCTCATCTGGTATCAGCAGGTTCTTTTTCTCTCTCTCTATGGCGCACCTCGGTTCTGATGGCGGTTCTGTTGGAAGTTCTGAACGGACTGTTTCTGAGGCTGCGCTTGTGGCACCCCTGCAGTCCGGGGTGTCGTTTTCTTCGGCTCATCACTTCGTTTCCATCAAATTGACATCCCGTAATTTTTTGTTTTGGCGCACTCAGCTTCTTCCGTTCCTGGATGGCCAAGGATTATTGGATTTTGTCGATGGAACGTCTGTGTGTCCCCCGTTTACTGCGATTACGGTACCTTCTGCCGAGGAGGCTGCTGCTGCCGTGTCTTCGTCGGCCGTATCGTCCGCCGCTCGGAGTGCATGGCTTCGTCAAGATAAGGTCGTGCTCTCCTTGTTGATCTCGTCCTTGTCTGACGAGATGATGCATCTTGCCATCGGTAAAACCTCCTCTCGGCATTTGTGGGTGGCGATCGAACAGGTTCTTGGTTCGACGACTCGGGCCCGTGCTCTTCGGTTGGTGGGCGAACTGCAAGGATTGCGGCAGAGGATGCTTCGATCCCGGATTATCTTGGGCGTGCTCAGGTGCTTATTGAGGATTTGGCACTTGCCGGCCGTCCGGTGACACTAGAAGATCAGAATATGTATATATTCCGGGGCTTGCGGTCCGAATATCGCCCTTTGGTGGCGTCGCTGACGAGGGGTGCTCCGGTGTCTTTACCCGAGTTATCCGATTTTCTTGTTTCGCAGGCCTTTATATGTGCTGATGATGGTGGTGACGTTGCTGCTGCTCCGGTCGCCATGGCGGCTCAGCGAGGTGGAGGTCGCTCGGGCGGGCAGCAGCGTGGCGGCGGCAATCGAGGCCGAGGTCGTGGCAAGGGCCGAGGGCGTGGTCGAGGTGGCGCCGGGGCTGTCCAGTGCCAGATCTACTCCGGCGAAGGCCACTCGGCCGCTTCGTGCTATCGTCGTTATGATGGCGCTCCGGGGCCGCGGGCACATGTTGCATATTCTGTTGATGATTCGGCTTCGGTTAATCCTCAGCAGTGGTTTCCTGACACTGGTGCGTCGAATCATGCCACTCCGGATCCGTCTTTAATGTCCTCGGCGGTTCCTTATAATGGTCCGGATCATCTTCGTGTTGGTGACGGTAAGTGTTTACCTATTGTTAGTACTGGTTCATCTTTGTTAGCCGCATCTAAAACACTGTTTCGATTGTCTGATGTTCTTCATGTTCCTGGGCTTTCTGCGTCTTTATTGTCTGTGCAACGGTTTGCTCGTGATAATAATGTCTTTTTTGAGTTTCACCCTGATTGTTTCTTTGTGAAGGATCGTTCAATCAGGGAAGTTCTATATAAAGGGCCGGCTTCGGGGGGTCTCTATTCTTGGCCTGTCTCTCGTTCAAGTCCCGCTGTGTTTGTGGCCTCTCGAGTTTCCTCTGACGTGTGGCATAGCCGGTTGGGTCATCCTCACCCGCGTGTCTTGCGGCAGATTTTAAATTCATGTTCTATTCAGTCTAGTTTTAGTGATACCTCGGAATTGTGTCGTGCTTGTATGCTTGGGAAATCCTCACGGTTTCCCTTGCCTCGTGTCAATACTACTACGTCTCATGTTTTAGAACTTATATATACTGATATTTGGGGCCCATCGCATTTTCTTTCCGTCAATGGCTTTCGTTATTTTGTTTTGTTTGTTGATGATTATACGCGCTATGTATGGTTTTATCCTATGCGTTTGAAAACTGATGTGTATGCTATCTTCGAGCAGTTTCGGTCACTAGTTGAGCGTTCATATGGTCGTAAGATTGTCTCTATTCAATCTGATTTAGGGGGAGAGTATAAACGGTTGCACCGTACTTTTGTCTCTTTGGGTATTAATCATAGGCAGTCTTATGCCTATACCCATGAGCAGAATGATAGAGTTGAGCGTCGGCATCGTCACGTTGTGGAAACGGGTTTGGCTCTCTTGGCCCAGGCTTCGGTTCCACAACGATATTGGGATTATGCCTTTGAGACTGCGGTCTATCTCATCAATAAGATGCCGACTCGGGTTTTGGATAATGATAGTCCTCATTCTCGGTTGCATCGTTCTAGTCCTTCTTACTCTTTCTTGCGTGTGTTTGGCTGTCTCTGTTATCCTCTGTTACGCCCGTATAATCGTAACAAGTTGCAGTATCGGTCTTCTCCGTGTGTGTTTCTTGGTTATCCGTCTTCGTTTCGTGGCTATCGTTGTTTTGATCCTGCTACTAACAAGGTATTCATTTGCCGTCATGTGCGGTTTGATGAAACCATATTTCCATTTGCTTCTTCTGTCCCCTCTCAGGTCTCTAGCTCTCGCCCGATTGAGCCGTGGGGTGTTGACGCCGTTCAGGTTGGCGCGAGCTCCGGTGTTTGTTCTGCTGGGCCGGATCCTCGTCCGGAGATGGACACGGATTCCGGGGCTGCTGGTGCTGCTTCTGATTCCCGCACCGAGACTGCCGTGGCTCCAGATGTGGCAGTCTCGGGTGCTCCTAAGGCGCCCAAGCGAGGTCGGCGCGCGGTAAAACCGGTTCCACCTCGGTCTCATGTTATGGCGACTCGTTCTTTGGGGCCGACGCAGCATGTGGCTCTTATGACTGTTTCTGAGCCGACCTGTTATTCTCAAGCAGTTCGGTATCCGGAATGGCGTGAGGCCATGGATCTTGAGTTTAATGCCTTGCTCCAGAATCACACTTGGCGTCGGTTAGTCACACACCTGGTATGAATGTTGTAGGCTGCAAATGGGTGTTCAGGACGAAGCGCAAGGCTGATGGCACGATTGAGCGGCACAAGGACAGGACTTTTTTGAGACCTTCAGTCCTGTTGTAAAACCCACAACCGTGCGGCTTCTTCTCTCCTTGGCTGTCTCTCGCGGTTGGGTAATTCGGCAGTTGGATGTTCACAACGCCTTTCTGAATGGTAATCTTGCAGAGACAGTCTACATGCGACAGCCGCTGGCTATGAGGACTCGTCACGACCGGATGATGTATGCTTATTACAGAGGTCACTCTATGGTCTTAAGCAGGCTCCTCGCGCATGGTTTAACAGGTTACATGTTTTCTTGGTGTCGGTTGGTTTTTCACCTTCAAAGACTGATGTCTCTTTATTCATATACACTCGTGACTCTGTATCTTTATATGTGCTTGTTTATGTGGATGATATCCTTGTTATGGGATCTGATGCTTCGCGTGTTACTCGGCTTCTGACTGACTTAGCCTCGGAGTTCAAGATTCGTGACATGGGTGCTCCGTCTTTTTTTCTGGGCATTGAGACGGTCTCTCGTGGTGATGGTTTGTTTCTTTCTCAGCAGCGATACATGCGAGATATCTTGAGCCGTGCAGGTGTGGTGGACTGCAAGCCGTTGGCTACTCCGGTGCCTGTGACTCGACCCGTTTCTGAATCTGTGGTTCCTTATGCCGATCCCACGCAGTATCGCAGTCTTGCTGGGGCTCTGCAGTATCTTACTGTCACTCGCCCGGATTTATCTTTTACTGTGAATCGGGTCTGTCAGCATATGCACTCCCCGACTACTGAGCATTGGGCAATGCTCAAACGTGTTCTGCGGTACGTTAAAGGCACTTTGCATTTTGGTCTGTTTATTCGCCCATCCTCCTCTGTTGCAGTGCATGCTTTTTCAGATTCGGACTGGGCTGGGGACCCCGCTGACAGAAAGTCTACTAGCGGCTTTGCGGTTTTTCTTGGTGACAATCTGATCTCTTGGTCTTGCCGGAAGCAACGTACGGTTGCTCGTTCGTCTACAGAGGCCGAGTACAAGGCACTAGCTGACGTGTCTGCTGAGGTCACCTGGTTGGTTTCTCTATTGCATGAACTTCGGTTGCCGTTGGCAGCTCCTCCCACTCTCTGGTGTGATAATCTGGGTGCAACTTATCTCTGTTCCAACCCGGTGTTCCATGCTCGTACGAAACATGTGGAAATTGACTATCACTTTGTTCGTGACAAAGTGGCAAAGAAAGAGTTGCAGGTTAGCTTCATTTCTACTAAGGATCAGCTGGCTGACGTGTTCACTAAAGCTCTCCCTGGTCCGCGTTTCTCTACTCTGTGTGGCAAGCTCAATGTTGTAGCTAGTCCACCTTGTGCTTGAGGGGGAGTATTAGGACTCTATTATTATTAGTATTCGTTACCTATTGTTACTAGTATTAGTCTTGTATTAGGTTTGCTATTCGCTACTATATATATTCCTGTACAGACTTATTATTTGATTCATTCAGAAATATTATATCCTCATCCTAATAATCCAAAATCAATGGTTTAATTATCTTTTGTACGTTCATTTTAATCGCTTTCAATATAAAACTACTTGTGAAACATATCACAAGTGACACATTCAAATATTATATACTAAAAAATGTAGCAATATAATTGATGCTATGGAGTTAGTGAGACATGATAGCTAGGCGCATAGAAAAGTGTGAAGAGACAAAAATGTCTTTACTAAAAATAAGAAAATGTATGAGAATGACTAAAAATGTTTAAAAATAATAATAATTTGTTAAATAGCAAAAATTAAAATCTAGGACTAAATTTAATCAAATTAAAGAAAGAAACTGGAAAAAAGAGGAAATTACGTTTCAAAAGAAAAATTGAGCTATTGAAAATTTAAAAATAAATAAAATTTAAATTCCCTCAACGGGGAGGGACCGAGGGACTGAGGGAGTCGGTCCTTTTATTTTATTAAAACTTTCTTTTTTTCAGTGATTCAAAATGTTAAATAAAAAATTAAAATAAGGGGCGACTTCAATTTTATTACCGTTGGAGTTTAGGGTTTCCTATTTCAAAATGTTAGATTTCAATTTCTTTGTTTTTTTCGTCAATTTCAGCCATGAAGCTAAGATTAGGGTTTCCTATTTCCAAGCAGTTTAAATTTCCTATTTCTTTGTTTTTTTGGCGTTCTCTCCCACCCCTCAAAATTCTCTCCGTCTCAAACACTACCCCGCCAATCCGCCTTCCGCCGGAAACAGGTACCGGAAGACGTCGAATTTCAGGTTAATGCCGGCCCCCTAGAGTAGGATTTGGAGGGTAAAAAAGTTGAAGCCATGAAGCTATGATTGGGGAGGCAAAGTCACTGATTTATTCCATTGTAAGTTGCTCTCTCTTGTGTGGTTATAATTTTTATTTTTTTCCGATTCTTTATTTTATACTAGTTTTGTGTATTTAGTTTTGTTTTAACTCTCTAGCAGCACCTCGTCAATGCTTTTCAAAAGAGTTAATTCCAGCAATGGTCCTCCGACTATGTTGATTTTCCACAATTGATCCCTGACTTTTAATTTGGACAATTTAGACACTTGACTTTCGAAATCTTTCCAATGTTAGTCCTTCCGTTAGTTGAAGGTTAAGTGAATGTTAGTTTGAGGGGTAAAGCAGTCATGCGACCAAGGAAGGTGAATTATACTCTAAGCAAGTGAAATGACTACTTTACCCCTCAAACTAACGTTGACTTAACTTTCAACTAACGGAAGGACCAACATTGGAAAGATTTTGAAAGTCAAGTGTCTAAATTGTCCAAATTAAAAGTCGAGGACCAATTGTGGAAAATCAACATAGTCCGAGGACCATTGTTGGAATTAACTCCTTTTCAAAATGTTGTTCTCCACTTTTACGGGCCCCACCTTATTTGCGATTTCAATTTCAATTATCAAACTAGAACACACCCCTATTTTTCCACGGATTTCCCCTTTGTGCCGTTCATTTTATTATTCTTTTGGCATATTTTTAGTTTGAATTGTGTATTTTCAAAGATCATTATTATAGTGCACTAAAAATAATTATTATGGTTGTTTCAGTTACAGCATCAACTACGAATGGCAAGCCTGAAGATGTCTTGAGTGTCTAAATTGTCCAAATTAAAAGTCGAGGACCAATTGTGGAAAATCAACATAGTCCGAGGACCATTGTTGGAATTAACTCCTTTTCAAAATGTTGCTCTCCACTTTTACGGGCCCCACCTTATTTGCGATTTCAATTTCAATTATCAAACTAGAACACACCCCTATTTTTCCACGGATTTCCCCTTTGTGCCGTTCATTTTATTATTCTTTTGGCATATTTTTAGTTTGAATTGTGTATTTTCAAAGATCATTATTATAGTGCACTAAAAATAATTATTATGGTTGTTTCAGTTACAGCATCAACTACGAATGGCAAGCCTGAAGATGTCTTGCAAAAGACAATTGATTCATCAAAGAAGCAAGTCCTAGATTTTGTTGGAATGGATGTTGCTGTAGCCCAATTTCGCATTGGATTCCTTGAGCGGACAGGCACGGTGCCTGTCGACTGTTAGCTGCAAAAGAGACCCAACGGGGAAAACTGGGCGTCTCTCCTAGATGGGGTTCGTAAGAACTCACATGAATAGTTTCATATTTGTTTCTACGTTTATTAATTTTTTTTATATTTGAGGTGAGATGTTAAAAGTTTGAAAAACTTACAAATTATAGAGTTTACCGTATGTACTTGTTTTTAAAGTACAGCGACAATTCGATCTAGTTTTTATATTACACGAGTGGGGTTTTGGAGAAATATAATTATACTTTTAATTAATGAAGTGAAAGTATGTCGATTGTATTTAGGAGGGGGAACCCAAAGTTCAAAGGTGCCCTATTTCGTCATATCTGATTACTTCTTCTAAATATCACTAGGAGGCTCGGTGAGCATATGATATCCGATCGAATGGGAAAGCGGTGTGCATGAATTCCACCTCTGGTATCCTCGATGCCTCCTTGCGGCATCTCTCCCTCTCAATGATGTTTCCCTCGCTAGCTTGGTTGTCCGGTGCCCGCCGAACTAGAACTATAAGTTTCCTTGAGTCGCATTCGAATGTCTTGGTGTGCCGTATCTAATCCCTCAACAGCTCGGCAACCCTCGCCTGTTCCTTTGCAGCAGGAAAACAGATTGTAAAAAAAAATAATCCCTAAAAATAAAAAATCAAAATAAAAATAGCGAAAACACACACAAAGACAAAATATACACAAAAAATAAAGAGGCACAAATATATTCAAACTAAAAAAAAAAAATAACGAAACGAAAAGTCAGAATAAAAATAGATAACATGGAAAAGAAAAACGCAACAGACCAAATATAACACTTGAAAAATGCTAAATTAAAGGAAAACAGAAGAGCAATCAAAAATAATAAAAAATATGCAAAAAGAAACGCTAACAAAAACAATAAACCGGTAAAAAGGGAGAAAATTAGTGCATGAGAAAAAAACACAAACAAAACAAAACGAAAAGAACTTCAAATCATCCAGAAACACATTCAAAGAAAAAATTAAGGAAAACAAATAATAAAAAATATGCAAAAAGCGAAAATTAGTGCATAGGAAAAAAACACACAAACAAAACAAAACGAAAAGTCCAAATCAACCCATGAAGTATTCAAAGAAAAACAGAACAAATAAAAAGCACAAATAAATGCATGAAAAACATTGAAAAAACCAAATATTTCAAAAATACTCTTTTAGAAAATAAACACCATTGAGAACCAAAAAAATATAAAGATAACGAAACGAAAAAAACTCCACACATTCAAAACATATACACAAATATACCAAATACACACATTTCAAGAACACATTGCACACAGGGAACACATTCAAAGCAAAAAATATCACCCAAAACTACACTCACACAGAAGAGATAAATATAACAAAGCAAAAATAGCACAAAAATGCAGACATAAAGGAAAAGAACCAACTACGCAAATGAACAAATGAACAATAAAAAGAAGAAATTATCTTTAGAAATACGCAATTCAAACTAAAAATACGCCAAAAGAACGCTAACAACAAAATATGAATAAATTATCTTTAGAAATACGCAATTCAAACTAAAATTACGCCAAAAGAACGCTAGCAACAAAATATGAACGGTAAAAAAGAAAATTAATACATGAAAAAAAAAATACACAAGCATTGAAAAGAAACATTTATGAACTTCAAACCAAAACGTTATGAACAAACTGAAATTATAAAATGATCAATGGAAATACACAATTCAAACTAAAATATGCTAACGAACAAAATGAACAGTAAAAAGAGAAAATATATGCATATGGACAAACAAAAAAAAACATGAAAAAATATAACGAAGCATCCAGACATAAAACGCAATAGACAAATATAACGAAGCAAAAATAACCCAAAACCTATAGAACTACACAATTAGGTGAAAAAAAAACAAAAAATACACATATACAACAAAATGAAAAGAACTCAGGAACACAAAGAAAAATGCAATGAACAAAAACAAAAGTCACAAATATAACAAAGCAAAAATAGCACAAAAATTCAGGGAAAACATAAAGTGAAAAAACCAAAAAACTACACAAATACGAAGCAAAAATATCACTCAAAAATAAAATAGAACACACACAAATATAATGAAACGAAAAGAGACTCCGAATAGAACACATTCAAAGAAAGAAAAATGTAATGGACAAAAAACAAAAGTCACAAATATAATAAAGACCAAAATATAAGTGCTAAAATTATAAAATGATCAATGGACATACACACTTCAAACTAAAAATATGCTAACGAACAAAAAGAACAGTAAAAAGAGAAAATCTATGCATATGGACAAACAAAAAAAAACATGCAAAAATATAACGAAGCATCCAGACATAAAACGCAATAGACAAATATAACGAAGCAAAAATAACCCAAAACTACATAAAATTATAAAATGATCTATAGAACTACACAATTCAAACTAAAAATACGCCAAATGAAAACAAACAAAAACAAAACACACAAATATAACAAAGCAAAAATAGCACAAAAATTCAGGGAAAACATAAAGTAAAAAAAAAAAAAATTAAAAACCTACACAAAAACACTTAAAAAATGCTATAAATTATGAAAAACAACCAAATAAATCAAAATAAAATTATCTTTAGAAAAAAAGAAAATTAATACATGGAAAAAAAATAAAAAATACACAAACAGCAAAAAGAAATCCAAAACATAAACGTTATGAACAATAACGAAGCAAAATATCACCCAAAACTACACAAGAACACTTAAAATGCTATAAATAAAAGAAAACGCAATAAATATGTCCTAACAAAAACAAAATGAAACGTAATAAAAGGGGGAAAATAATGCATGAAAAAAAAAACACACACACACACACAAATATATGAAACGAAAAGAACTCCAAAATATTCAAGAACACACACATTCAAAGAAAAATGTAATGGACAAAAAACAAGTCACAAATATAACAAAACAAATGCAGTAAAAACATAAAGAGAAAGAACCAAAAACTACACAAGAACACTTGAAAAATGTCATATTTATAAAAACAACCAAATAGATCTTTAGAAATACGCAATTCAAACAAAAAATACGCCAAAAGAACGCTAACAACAAAATATGAACGATAAAAAAGAAAATTAATACATGGAAAAAAAAACAAAAAATACACAAACAACGAAAAGAAATCCAAAACATTTAGGAACTTCAAAGCAAAACGTTATAAACAAACATAACGAAGCAAAAATATCACCCAAAACTAAACAAGAACACTTAAAATGCTATAAATAAACAAAAAATGTAATGGACAAAAAACAAAAGTCACAAATATAACAACAAAGCAAATGCAGTAAAAACATAAAGAGAAAGAACAAAAACTACACAAGAATACTTAAAAAATGCTATAAATTAAACTAAATACATCAAAATATAAGTGCTAAAATTATAAAATGATCAATGGAAATAAACAATTCAAACTAAAAATATGTTAACTGTAAAAAGAGGAAATTTATGCATATGGGCAAAAATATAACGAAGCAAAAATATAACGAAGCATCCAGACTAAAACACAAATATAACGAAGCAAAAATAACCCAAAACTACTCAAAATTATAAAATGATCTAGAACTACACAATTCAAACAAAAAATACGCTAAAAGAAAGCTAACAAAAACAAAATAAATAGTAAAAGGTGAAAATTACTGCATAGGAAAAAAAACAAAAAATACACAAATATAACAAAACGAAAAGAACTCCAAGATATTCAGGAACACAAAGAAAAACACAATGAACAAAAATAAAAGTCACAAATATAACAAAGCAAAAATAGCACAAAAATTCAGAAAAAACATAAAGTGAAAAAACCAAAAAATTACACAAAAACACTTAAAAAATGCTATAGATTATGAAAAATAATCAAATACATCATAAACACTCCTTAGTATACAAGTACTAAAATTATAAAATAATCATAGAAAATACACAATTCAAACTAAAAAGAGAACAAAAAATCCACAATATAAAGAACACTAACGAACAAAGTGAATGGTAAAAAGAGAACAAAAAATCCAAAAATATAACGAAGCGAAAAAAAACAACAAAACATTCACGATTTAGAAACACATTCAAAGCAAAACGTAATAGACAAATATAACGAAGCAAAAATAACACAAAACTACACAAAATTATAAAGTGATTTATAGAACTACACAATTCAAACAAAAAATACATCGAAAGAACGCTAACAAAAACAAAATGAACAGTAAAAGGAGGAGATTAATGCATGGGAAAAAAATAAAAAACACCGAAATATAACGAAACGAAAAGAACTTCAAGACATTCAAGAACACATTCAAACAAAAATGCAATGGACAAAAACAAAAGACACAAATATAACAAAACAAAAATAGCACAAAAATGCAAGGAAAACATAAAGAGAAAGAACCAACTACGCAAATGAAAATTTCAAAAATATGACGAAGCGAAAAGAACTCAAGGCATTTCGGAACACATTCAAAAATTACACAAGAACACTTGAAAAATGCTATTAAATTAAAAAAAATAGTGAATAGGTCATAAATACTCATAAAATAAATTTAATGTTCTAATGTTCCAAATAAAATTATCTTTAGAAATACGCAATTCAAACTAAAAATACGCAAAAAGAACGCTAACAACAAAATATGAACGGGGCAAAAAAGAAAATTAATACATGAAAAAAAAACAAAAAATACACAAAAGAAAAGAAATCCAAAACATTCAGGAACTTCAAAGCAAAATGCTATGAACAAACATAACGAAGCAAAAATATCACCCATAACTACACAAGAACACTTAAAATAAATATGTCCTAACAAAAACAAATTGAACAGTAAATAAAAGAGGGAAATTAATGCATGAAAAAATAAAACACACAAATATAACGAAACGAAAAGAACTCCAAAATATTCAAGAGCACATTCAAAGAAAAATGTAATGAACAAAAAACGAAAGTCACAAATATAACAAAGCAAATACAGTAAAAACATAAAGAGAAAGAACCAAAAACTACACAAGAACACTTAAAAAATGCTATAAATAGGGAAACAACTAAATACATCATAAATACTTGGTAGTAAACAAATGAATGTTATTTATAAAAAAATATAAGTGATAAAATTATAAAATGATCAATGGAAATACACAATTCAAACTAACAATATGCTAACGAACAAAATGAACAGTAAAAAGAGAAAATTTATGCATATGAACAGTAAAAAGAAAAAACATGCAAAAATATAACGAAGCAACAAGACATAAAATGCAATAGACAAATATAACAAAGCAAAAATAACCCAAAACTACACAAAATTATAAAATGATCTATAGAACTACACAATTCAAACAAAAAATACGTCGAAGGAAAGCTAACAAAAACAAAATAAATAGTAAAAGGTGAAAATTACTGCATGGGAAAAAAACAAAAAATACACAAACATAACAAAACGAAAATAACTCAAAGACATTCAGGAACACAAAGAAAAACGCAATGAACAAAAACAAAAGTCACAAACATAACAAAGCAAAAATAGCACAGAAATCCAGGGAAAATATAAAGTTAAAAAACCAAAAAACTACACAAGAACACTTAAAAAATGCTATAGATTATGAAAAACAACCAAATACATCATAAACACTCCTTAGTATATATAAGTACTAAAATTATAAAATGATCATAAAAAATACACAATTCAAACTAAAAATATGTCAAAAGAACACTAACGAACAAAGTGAACGGTAAAAAGAGAAAACTTATGCATGCGAAAAAACAAAAAATGCACAAATATAACAAAGCGAAAAGAACTACAAAACATTCAAGATTTAGGAACACATTCAAAGCAAAATGTAATGGACAAATATAACAAAGCGAAAATAACACAAAACTACACAAAATTATAAAGCGAACTATATAACTACACAATTCAAACAAAAAAATACATAAATGAACAGTAAAAGGAGAAAATTAATGCATGGGAAAAAATGAAAATACACAAATATAACGAAACTAAAAGAACTCCAAGACATTCAAACAAAAATGCAATGGACAAAAACAAAAGTCACAAATATAACAAAGCAAAAATAGCACAAAAATGCAAGGAAAACATGTGTATGTAATTTGTAAAGCATACCATCATATATACAAATACACAATCATATGTATTCCCCTTCCCTTTCTTCCCAGTCCAAAACAAAACAAACACAGAAAAAATAAAAACTTAGAAAGGGAGATAAGAAACCAAAAATTTACCTGCTCACTGCAATCCTTCTCAACCTTCCCTTATTCCTAGCAATGCTTGATGTGAATATCCTCAAGCTATGTATTCTGTTCTAGTCGAAAAATTGTTAGATAAATGCAATTGAAATCCCTAATAAGGTACTGGATAATCTATTTATATTGGAAGAGTTGGGAGCAACATGTTGAAAAGCTTGATAAGAAACCAAAAAATTTACCTGCTCACTGCAATCCTTCTCAACCTTCCCTTATTCCTAGCAATGCTTGATGTGAATATCCTCAAGCTATGTATTCTGTTCTAGTCGAAAAATTGTTATATAAATGCAATTGAAATCCCTAATAAGGTACTGGATAATCTATTTATATTGGAAGAGTTGGGAGCAACATGTTGAAAAGCATTTACAAAGCCGATTTGATACCTTGTGGTTAGGTGCTAAGGTCAGCCCTGATACGTGGTGGTTGCTAATGTGATGGTTGATGGCAGATCCTCCTTGCGTAGATATTAAGCCTCTGTGAAAAGAGTGATCGAGAACAAACCTACAATACTTGAATTTTCAGGTTAGTAAAACTGTAAAAGTGCATTATAACTCCATCACGGAGTATTAAGAGAATACAAATATAGAAGAAACTAATCATGATGAGAAACAGTGTATAGACATTCTCTTGGGGCAATTAAATCAATTATTTTACCTGTCATAAGGTGGGTAATTTCTTTTCTTTACACTGCAGTTTATGGCTTCATCTTTCAATCAGCCCACTTTAACTTTCACTTTTCCTCTTTGTTGAGCTTTATTTTCAGCAAATGCATTCATTCGTCTCTGAAATGGAAAAAATATTTACAGTGTACTCAATTATAGATTCATGGCTGCAACATTTTTACCCTCCAAATTCAATGTCCTACGGTGGCCCATTTCCGGCGAAAGGCGGATTGGCGCGGGAAAGTGTTCGAGATGGAGAGAACGCCAAAACTCATTCGGTAATTAAGGAAAATAGACTAAATACGTCGAAAATACTCAGAAAATTAAAAAAAAAAAATCACTATTCCTAATAAAAATACCTTCAAAATTTACAAGTACTAAATTATAAAATGATCTTTGACAAAAGACAACTCAAACTAAAAATATGCAAAAAGAAAGCTAACAACAACAAAAAAAAATGAACGGTAAAAAGGAGTAATTAATGCATGGGAAAAATAAAAAATACACATAACAAAAAGAACTCCAAGATATTCAGGAACACAATAAAAGAAAAACGCTACGGACAAATATAACTAAAAGAAAATAAACCAAAACTACAAAAGTGCTATAAATTAAAGAAAACAGACTAACAACCTCGAAATTAATCCATCTTTAAAAAATAAATAAAATAATTCACTATTCCTATTAGTAATACCTTTAAAAGTTATGTACTGAATTTCAAAACAATATTTGGAACTACCCAATTCAAACAAAAAATATATGACAAAAAGAACGCTAAAACAATGAACGGTAAAAAGATAAATTAATACATGGAGAAAAAACACACAAATATAACAAAACGAAAAGAACTCCAAGATATTCAGGAATGCATTCAAAGAAAACAAAACGAACAAAATCAAAAGCACAAATAAAGAGAAATCCAAAAACTACACAATAACACTCCAAAAATGCTATAAATTCGAAAATACTCACTGGAAAATAAAAATACATTGAAAAAAAAACACATATATAACAAAACGAAAAGAACTCCCAAAACATTCACGAACACATTCAAAAGATACAGACAAATATAACCAAACAAAGAGAACACCAAGAAATTCAGGAACACATTGAATAATAAACACAACGAAAAATAAAAAGGTACAAATATATCAAAATGAAAATAATCCAAAAAATGCATAACAGAAAACTACACAAGAACACTTGAAAAAAATGCTATAAATTAAAAAGAAAACATACTTACTAAACACGTCAAAAATACACCTTATAAAATAAAAGAATTCACTATTCCTAATACAAATGATCTTTAGAAATACACAATTCAAACTAAAAATACGCCAAATGAATGCTAACAACAAAATATGAACGGTAAAAAGGGAAATTAATGCATGGAAAAAAAAAACAAAAAATACACAAACATAACAAAGCAAAAAAAAAAAAAAAACATTCAGGAACACATTCAAAGCAAAACGTAATGGACAAACATAACGAAGCAAAAATGTCATCCAAAATTACACAAGAACACTTGAAAAATGCTATAAATAAAGTAAAACGCACTAAATACATCCTAACAAAAACAAAATGAACAACAATTAAAAGGAGAAAATTAATGCATGGAAAAAATAAAAAACTCACAAATATAACAAAACGAAAAGAACTCCAAGACATTCAAGAACACATTCAAAGAAAAATGCAATGGACAAAAACAAAAGTCACAAATATAACACAAAAATGCAAGAAAAACATAAAGAGAGAGAACCAAAAACTACACAAGAACACTTGAAAAATGCTATAAAAGAACTCCCAAGAAATTCACGAACACATTCAAAAGATACACACAAATATAACCAAACAAAGAGAACACCAAGAAATTCAGGAAGACATTGAATAAAAAACACAACGAAAAATAAAAAGGTACAAATATATCAAAATGAAAATAACCCAAAAAATGCATAACTAAAAACTACACAACAACACTTGGAAAAAATGCTATAAATTAAAAAGAAAACATACTAACTAAACATGTCAAAAATACTCCTTGAAATAAAAGAATTCACTATTCCTAATACAAATGATCTTAAGAAATACACAATTCAAACTAAAAATACGCAAAAAGAATGCAAACAACAAAATATGAACGGTAAAAAGGGAAATTAATGCATGGAAAAAAAAAAACAAAAAATACACAAACATAACAAAGCAAAAAAAAAAAAAAAAAAAAAAAAACATTTAGGAACACATTCAAAGCAAAACGTAATGGACAAACATAACGAAGCAAAAATGTCATCCAAAATTACACAAGAACACTTGAAAAATGCTATAAATAAAGGAAAACGCACTAAATACATCCTAACAAAAACAAAATGAACAACAATAAAAGGGAAAAATTAATGCATAGAAAAAACAAAAAACATACAAATATAACAAAACGAAAAGAACTCCACATTCAAAGAAAAATGCAATGGACAAAAACAAATGTCACAAATATAACACAAAAATTGCAAGAAAAACATAAAGCGAGAGAACAAAAAATTACACAAGAACACTTGAAAAATGCTATAAAAGAACTCCCTAGACATTCACGAACACATTCAAAAAATACACACAAATATAACCAAACAAAGAGAACACTAAGAAATTCAGGAACACATTGAATAAAAAACACACCAAAAAATAAAAAGGTACAAATATATCAAAATGAAAATAACCCAAAAAATGCATAATTAAAAACTACACAAAAACACTTTTAAAAAATGCTATAAATTAAAAAGAAAACATACTAAACACGTCAAAAATACTCCTTATAAAATAAAAACATTCACTATTCCTAATACAAATGATCTTTAGAAATACACAATTCAAACTAAAAATATGCCAAAAGAATGCTAACAACAAAATATGAACGATAAAAAGGGAAATTAATGCATGGAAAAAAAATACACAAACATAACAAAGCAATAAAAAAAAAAAACATTCAGGAACACATTCAAAGCAAAACGTAATGGACAAACATAACGAAGCAAAAATGTCACCCAAAATTACACAAGAACACTTGAAAAATGCTATAAATAAAGGAAAACGCACTAAATACATCCTAACAAAAACAAAATGAACAACAATTAAAAGGAGAAAATTAATGCATGGAAAAAAACAAAAAACTCACAAATATAACAAAACGAAAAGAACTCTAAGACATTCAAGAACACATTCAAAAAAAATGCAATGGACAAAAACAAAAGTCACAAATATAACACAAAAGTGCAAGAAAAACATAAAGAGAGAGAACCAAAAATTACACAATAACACTTGAAAAACGCTATAAAAGAACTCCCAAGACATTCACGAGCACATTCAAAAGATACACACAAATACAACTAAACAAAGAGAACACCAAGAAATTCAGGAACACATTGAATAAAAAAACAACGAAAAATAACAAAGCAAAAATAGCCCATAAATACATCATCAATACTCCTTAGTAAATAAATGAATTCACTAAAATTATCACTTGTTATCATTCGGTTTACACAATTCAAACAAAAAATACGCCGAAAGAACACAAACAAAAACAAAATAAACAGTAAAAGGGGTAAATTAATGCATGGGAAAAAACAAAAAACACACAAATATAACGAAATGAAAAGAACTACAAAACATTCATGAACACATTCAAAGAAAAACACAGTGGACAAAAACAAAAATTATAAATATAACAAAGCAAAAATAGCACAAAAATACAAGAAAAACACATGTATGTAAAGCATACATCATATACAAATACACAATCAATTGGATTGAAGAAAACACCTCTTTAAGTCACCTATTCCACTACCCCTTATTCCCAGTCCAAAACAAAACAAACGCAGAAAAAATAAAAACTTAGAAAGGGCGATAAGAAATCGAAAAATTTACCTGCTTAGTCCCATCCTTCTCAACCTTCCCTATTACAAACAATGCTTGATGTGAATATCCTCGAGCTACGGATACTCTGTTCTAATCGGTAAATTGTTAGATAAATGAAATTAAAATCCCTAATAAGCTAGTGAAGTATTCTATTTATATTGGAGGAGTGGAGAGAAACATGTTGAAAAGCATTTACAAAGCAGATGTGGTACCTTGTAGTTAGGTGTTCAGCCCAGTCCTGTTACGTGGTGGTTGCTAATGTGATAGTTGATAGCGGATCTAACTTCTTACACTAACAGTGTTCAACCTGAGAAAAGACCTGCAATACTTAAATTGCACTATGACCCGTCAAAGAGTATTTAAGAGAATACAAATATAAAAGAAACTAATCATGAAGAGGAACCACTATAGGCATTCTCAATTATTTTACCTGTCAGAAGGTGGGTAATTTCTTTCTTTACACTGCAGTTATGGCTTCATCTTTCAATGAGTCCACTTTACCTTTCACTTTTCCTCTTTGTTGAGCTTTATTTTCAGCAAATACATTCATTTGTCTCTGAAATGGAAAAAAAATTGCAGTGTACTCAATTAAAAGATAACCACACAAGAGAGAGCAACTCACAACGGAATAAAAACCAGCGACTGTTCTCCCCCAATCATAGATTCATGGCTGCAACATTTTTACCCTCCAAATCATACTTCAGGGTGCCGGCATTTAACTGGACAAAAACAACGAAAAGAAAATAAACCAGAATTACACAAGAACACTTAAAAAGTGCTATAAATTAAGAAAAACAGACTAACAACACCGAAATTAATCCTTAGTAAATAAAAGAATTCATTATTCCTAATGAAAATACCTTAAAAAGTTATTTACTGAATTTCAAAACAATATTTGGAACTACCCAATTCAAACAAAAAATATGCCGAAAGAACGCTAACAAAAACAATGAACAACGTTGAAATTAATCCTTAGAAAATAAAAGAATTTACTATTCCTAATGAAAACACCTTTAAAACATATTTACTGAATTTCAAAACGATATTTGCCCAATTCAAACAAAAAATATGTCAAAAGAACGCTAACAAAAACAATGAACGGTAAAAAGGAAAAATTAATACATGAGAAAAAAACCACACAAATATAACAAAACGAAAAGAACTCCAAGACATCCAGGTACACATTCAAAGAAAAACAGAACGAACAAAAACAAAAGCACAAACATAATGAAGCGAGAATAACCCATAAATGCATGAAAGAAATAAAGAGAAAATAAAAAACTACACAATCACACTCAAAAAATGCTATAAATTAAGTGAAACAAACTAAATATTTCAAAAATACTCCTTAGAAAATAAACATATTGGAAAAAAAACACAAATATAATGAAACGAAAAAAACTCGAAGACATCCAGGAACACATTCAAAAAATACACACAAATATAACCAAACAAAGAGAACTCCAAGACATCCAAACAAAGAGAACTCCAAGATATCCAGGAACACATTCAAAGAAAAACAGAACGAACAAAATCAAAAACACAAATAAAATGAAGCGAGAATAACCCATAAATGCATGAAAGACATAAAAAGAAAATCAAAAGCTACACAACACTCAAAAAATGCTATAAATTAAGAGAAACTAAATATTTCAAAAATATTCCTTAGAAAATAAACACATTGGAAAAAAAAAAAACACAAATATAATAAAACGAAAAGAACTCCAAGACATCCAGGAACAAATTCAAAAAATACACATAAATATAACCAAACAAAGAGAACTTCAAGACTTCCAGGAACGCATTCAAAGAAAAACAGAACGAACAAAATCATAAGCACAAATATAATGAAGCGAAAATAACCCATAAATGCATGCAAGACATAAAGAGAATATCAAAAACTACACAATAACACTCAAAAAAATGCTATAAATAAAGAGAAACAAACTAAATATTTCAAAAATACTCCTTAGAAAATAAACACATTGGAAAAAAAAAACACAAATATAATGAAACGAATAAAACTCCAATACATCCAGGAACACATTCAAAAAATACACACAAATTTTAACAAAACAAAGAGAACTCCAAAGACTTCCAAGAACACATTCAAAGAAAAACAGAACGAACAAAATCATAAGCACAAATATAATGAAGCGAGAGTAACCCATAAATGCATGCAAGACATAAAGAGAATAACACAAATTTTAACAAAACAAAGAGAAAACTCCAAGACTTCCAGGAACACATTCAAAGAAAAACAGAACGAACAAAATCATAAGCACAAATATAATGCAGCGAAAATAACCCATAAATGCATGCAAGACATAAAGAGAATATCAAAAACTACACAATAACACTCAAAAAATGCTATAAATAAAGAGAAACAAACTAAATATTTCAAAAATTCTCCTTAGAAAATAAACACATTGGAAAAAAAAACACAAATATTCAAAAACACACAAATTTTAACAAAACAAAGAGAACTCCCAAGAAACTCAAGAACACATTGAATGAAAAACACAACAGACAAAAACAAAAGGCTTCAAATATATCAAGGAACCAAAAACTAAACAAGAACACTTGAAAAATGCTATAAATTAAAGAAAACATACTAAATACGTCAACAATACTGCTTATAAAATAAAAGAATTCACTATTCCTAATAAAAAAGATCTTTAGATATGCGCAATTCAAACTAAAAAAATACGTCAAAAGAACGCTAACAACAAAAAATATGAACGGTAAAAAAAGAAAATTAGTGCGTGGAAAAAAAAAAACAAAAAATACATAAACATAACGAAGCGAAAATAACTTACAAGGAACACATTCAAAGCAAAACGTCATGAACAAAGATAACGAAGCAAAAATATCACCCAAAACTACACAAGAATACTTGAAAAAGGCTATAAATAAAAAAAAAAAAAAACGCACTAAATACGTCATAACAAAAACAAAATAAACAGTAAAAGGAGAAAATTAATGCAAACAAAAAACACACAAATATAACGAAACGAAAAGAACTCCCAAGACATTCAGAAACACATTCTAAGAAAAATCCAATGGACAAAAACAAGTCACAAATATAACAAAGCAAAAACAGCACAAAAATGCAAGAAAAACATAAAGAGAAAGAACCAAAAACTACACAAGAACATTTGAAAAATGCTATAAACTAAGGAAAACAACTAAATACATCATAGAAACTCTTAGTAAAATGATCATTTTGAAAATACACATTTCAAACTATAAATATGCCAAAAGAACGCAAACGAACAAAATGAGCGGTAAAAAGAGGGAATTTATGCATGGTAAAAAACAAAAAATGCAAAATATAACAAAGCGAAAAGAACTTCAAGACATTCAAGAACACATTCAAAGCAAAACGCAACAGACAAATATAACAAAGTATAAATAATTCAAAACTACACAAGAACACTTGAAAATGCTATAAATTAAAGAAAACATATAATATAAATATTTAATTATAAAACGATTTATAGAACTACACATTTCGAACAAAAAATACGCCGAAAGAACGCTAAAAATGAAAAGTAAAAGGGGAAAAATTAATGCATGGTAAAGAACAAGACATTCAGGAACACATTCAAAGAAAAACGCAATGGACAAAACAAGTCACAAACATAACAAATCGAAAATAGCACAGAAATGCAAAGAAAACATAAAACAGTAAAAGGGGGGAAAATTAATGCATGGTAAAAAACAAGACATTCAGGAACACATTCAAAGAAAAACGCAATGGAAAAAACAAGTCACAAACATAACATATCGAAAATAGCACATAAATGCAAAGAAAACATAAAGCGAAAGAATCAAAAAATACACAAGAACACTTGAAAACATACTAAATACGTCGAAAACACTCCATTCAAAATAAAAAGTATTTAAAAAATATAAGTGTATGGAATGTTCATGTTGATGATTATTATTATTTTCAATAACAACCAATGATAATTAATAGAATCTAGCCCTATACAACAAACATCAAAGATTACTACCATGATCTTCTTACCAAATAGAAGTTCAAATTCATTAATCAAGGAGAATTAATGAGAGAAGGTCATTTACCTGTTGTATTCTATATCAAATTGTAATTCCTCAAGCTCTCTATTTTTACCTCCCACTTAACCTTCACTTCAACCTGATCAATTATGTAAGTAAAGCAAAACATCATATACATATACAAATACACAATCAATTGGATTGAACTTACCTCTTAAGTGACCTATTCCACTACCACTTCTTCCCGGTCCAAAACAAAACAAACACAGAAAAAATAATAAAGGGAGATAAGAAAAAAATGGAGATAAGAAAGCGAAAAAATATACCTGCTTACTCCAATCCTTCTCAACCTTCGCTTATTCCAAACAATGCTTGATGTGAATATCCCCGAGCTAGGGATATACTCTGTTCTAGTCGGTAAATTGTTAGATAAATGAAATTGAAATCCCTAATAAGCTAATGGAGTATTCTATTTATATTGGAAGAGTGCGGAGCAACATGTTCAAAAGCATTAAAAAGGCGATGTGATACATTGTGGTTTGGTGCTCAGGTCAGCCCTGTTACGTGGCGGTTGCTAGTGTGATGGTTGAGATCTAACTTCTTACACTAACAGTGTTCAACCTCCATGTGGATATTAAACCTCTGTGAAAAGAGTGATCGAGAACAAACCTACACAATACTTGAATTTTCAGGTTAGTAAAACTGTAAAAGTACACTATAACCCCATCACGAGTATTAAGAAAATACAAATATAGAAGAAACTAATCATTTTTACCCTCCAAATGCTACTTTAGCCTTTAATACAACCTGATCAATTATATAAAGCAGAACATCATATACTATATGCAATCAACTGGATTTAAGAAAACACCTATTTAAGTGACCTATTCCACTGCCCCTTCTTTCCCAGCCCAAAACAAAACAAACACAGAAAAATAATAACTTATAAACCAGGATAACAAACCACAACATTTAACTGCTTACCCCAATCCTTCTCAACCTCAAGCTAGGGATTCTCTGTTCTAGTTGGTCAAGTACAGTTTAGTGCTGGTTCCTAATGTGATGGTTGGTTGAATGATGACCGATCTAACTTCTTACACTAACAACGTTCAACCTCCTTGTCTAGATATTAAACCTCCTACAATACTTGAATTTTCAAGTTAGTAAAAGTGCATAATTCACTATAACCCCATCACGAAGTATTATGACAAAATAAATAAATTTGTAAGAGAATACAAATAGAGATGTTAATCATGAAGAGGAACAGTGTATAGGCAATTCTCTTGGGCCAATTAATCAATTACTTTATCAGTCAGAAGGTGGGTAATTTCTTTCTTTACATTGAAGTTTATTGCTTTATCTTCATGAGTCCACTCTGCCTTTCACTTTTCCTCTTTGTTGAGCTTTATTTTCAGCAAATGCATTCATTCGTCTCTAAAATGGGGGGAAAAAATTGCAGTGTACTCAATTAAAAGATAACCACACAAGAGAGAGCAACTCACAAAATGGAACAAACAAGTGATTCTATATCCCCCCAATCATAGATTCATGGCTACAACATTTTTACCCTCCAAATCCTACTTTAGGGTGCCGCGGCATTAACCTGAAATTCTATTATCTGGAATGTTCGAGTTCATTTTTATTTTCAATAACCATAAATCATAGAGAATTAATGAGAGAAGGTCATTTACCTGTTATATTCTTATCAGTTTGTAGTTCCTCAAGCTCTCTAGTTTTAGTTCCTCAAGCTCTCTATTTTTACCTACCAACCTTCACTTCAACCTGATCAATTATGTATGTAAAGCATAACATCATATACAAATACACAATCAATTGGATTGAACAAAACACCTCTCAAGTGAGACCTATTCCACTACCCCTTCTTCCCGGTCGAAAACAAAAACAAAAACAAACACAAAAATAATAATAACTTATAAAGGGAGATAAGAAACCGAAAAATTTACCTGCTTAGTCCAATCCTTCTCAACCTTCCTTTATTCCAAACAATGCTTGATGTGAATATCCTCGAGCTAGGGATATACTCTGTTCTAGTCGGTAAATTGATAGATAAATGAAATTGAAACCCCTAATAAGCTAATGGAGTATTCTATTTATATTGGAAGAGTGAGGACCAACATGTTCAAAAGCATTTAAAAAGTCAATGTGATACCTTGTGGTTAGGTGCTCAGGTCAGCACTGTTACGTGGTGGTTGCCAGTGTGATGGTTGGTTGATGGCAGATCTAATTTCTTACACTAACAGTGTTCAACCTCCATGTAGATATTAAATCTCTGTGAAAAGAGTGATCGAGAACAGACCTACACAATACTTGAATTTTCAGGTTAGTAGAACTGTAAAAGTGCACTATAACCCCATCAGGGAGTATTAATAGAGAATACAAATAAACTAATCATGATGAGGAACAGTGTATAGGCATTCTCTTGGGGCAATTAATCAATTATTTTACCTGTCAGAAGGTTAGTAAAACTGTAAAAGTGCACTATAACCCCATCACGGAGTATTAATAGAGAATACAAATAAACTAATCATGATGAGGAACAGTGTATAGGCATTCTCTTGGGGCAATTAATCAATAATTTTACCTGTCAGAAGGTGAGTAATTTCTTTCTTTACACTGAAGTTTATGGCTTCATCTTTCATTGAGTCCACTTAATCTTTCAGTTAACCACAAGAGAGAGCAACTCACAATGGAACAAACCAGTGACTCTGCCTCCCCCAACCATAGAGCTTCATGGCTGCAACATTTTTATCTTCCAAATCCAACTTAGGCCTTTAATACAACCTGATCAATTATATAAAGCAGAATATCATATACAAATATGCAATCAACTGGATTTAAGAAAACACCTATTTAAGTGACCTATTCCACTGCCCCTTCTTTCCCAGCCCAAAATAAAACAAACACAGAAAAATAATAACTTATAAAGCAGGATAAGAAACCACAACATTTAACTATTTACCCCATCCTTCTCAACCTCAAGGCTAGGGATTCTCTGTTGTAGTTGGTCAGTACAGTTTAGTGCTGGGAAAAAAACAAAAAACACACAAATATAACGAAATGAAAAGAACTACAAAACATTCATGAACACATTAAAAGAAAAACACAGTGGACAAAAACAAAAATCACAAATATAACAAAGCAAAAATAGCACAAAAATACAAGGAAAACATATGTATGTAAAGCATAACATCATATACAAATACACAATCAATTGGATTGAAGAAAACACCTCTTAAGTGACCTATTCTGCTACCCCTTCTTCCCAGTCCAAAACAAAACAAACACAGAAAAAATAAAAACTTAGGAAGGGCGATAAGAAATCGAAAAATTTACCTGCTTACTCCCATCCTTCTCAACCTTTCCTTGTTCCAAACAATGCTTAATGTGATTATCGTCGAGCTACGGATACTCTGTTCTAGTCGGTAAATTGTTAGATAAATGAAATTGAAATCCCTAATAAGCTAGTGAAGTATTCTATTTATATTGGAAGAGTGGAGAGAAACATGTTGAAAAGCCAATGTGGTACCTTGTGGTTAGGTGCTCAACCCAGTCCTGTTACTTGGTGGTTGCTAATGTGATGGTTGATAGCGGATCTAACTTCTTACACTAACAGTGTTCAACCTTTGAGAAAAGACCAACAATACTTGAATTTTCAGGTTAGTAAAACTGTAAACACTATAACCCCATCACGGAGTATTAAGAGAATACAAATATAGAAGAAACTAATCATGAAGAGGAACCACTATAGGCATTCTCAATTATTTTACCTGTCAGAAGGTGGGTAATTTCTTTCTTTACACTGCAGTTATGGCTTCATCTTTCAATGGGAATCCACTTTACCTTTCACTTTTCCTCTTTGTTGAGCTTTATTTTCAGCAAATGCATTCATTTGTCTCTGAAATGGAAAAAAAATTGCAGTGTACTCAATTAAAAGATAACCACACAAGAGAGAGTAACTAACAACAGAATAAAAACAAGCGACTGTTCTCCCCCAATTATAGATTCATTGATGCAACATTTTTACCCTCCATATCCTACTTTAGGGTGCCGGCATTAACCGGACAAAAACAACGAAAAGAAAATAAACAAGAATTACACAAGAACACTTGAAAACAGACTAACAACATCTAAATTAATCCTTAGTAAATAAAAGAATTCACTATTCCTAATGGAAATACCTTTAAAAGTTATTTACTGAATTGCAAAACAATATTTGGAACTACCCAATCCAAGACATCCAGGAACACATTCAAATTCAAAAAATACACACAAATTTTAACCAAACAAACAGAACTCCCAAGAAATTCAAGAACACATTGAATGAAGAACACAACGGACAAAAACAAAAGGCTTCAAATACATCAAAACAAATATCACCCAAAAAATGCAAGGAACCAAAAACTACACAAGAACACTTGAAAAATGCTATAAATTAAAGAAAACATACTAAATACGTCAAAAATACTGCTTATAAAATAAAAGAATTCACTAACCCTAATAAAAATGATCTTTAGAAATGCGCAATTCAAACTACAAATACGCCAAAAGAACGCTAACAACAAAAAATATGAACGGTAAAAAAGGGAAATTAATGCATAGAAAAAAAAAATAAACAAAAAATAAACAAACATAACGAAGCGAAAATAACTTACAAGGAACACATTCAAAGCAAAACGTCATGGACAAAGATAACAAAGCAAAAATATCACCCAAAACTACACAAGAACCCTTGAAAAATGCTATAAATAAAGGAAAACGCACTAAATACGTCATTACAAAAACAAAATGAACAGTAGAAGGGGTAAATTAATGCAAACAAAAAACACACAAATATAACGAAACGAAAAGAATTCCCAAGACATTCAGAAACACATTCTAAGAAAAGCACAATGGACAAAAAACAAGTCACAAATATAACAAAGCAAAAATAGCACAAAAATGCAAGGAAACATTAAGAGAAAGAACCAAAAACTACACAAGAACAATTGAAAAATGCTATAAACTAAGGAAAACAACTAAATACATCATAGATACTCTTAGTAAAATGATCATTGGAAATACACATTTCAAACAACAAACAAGCCAAAAGAACGCAAACGAACAAAACGAGCGGTAAAAAGAGGAAATTTATGCATGGGAAAAAACAAAAAATGCAAAAATATAACAAAGCGAAAATAACTCCAAGACATTCAAGAACACATTCAAAGCAAAATGCAACAGACAAATATAACAAAGTAAAAATAACCCAAAACTACACAAGAACACTTGAAAATGCTATAAAAATTAAAGAAAACATATAATATAAATATTCAATTATAAAACGATTTATAGAACTACACAATTCTAACAAAAAATACGCAAAAAGAACACAAAACAAATGAACAGTAAAGGGGGGAAATTAATGCATGGTAAAAAAACAAGACATCCAGGAACACATTCAAAGAAAAACGCAATGGACAAAACAAGTCACAAACATAACAAACCGAAAATAGCACAAAAATGCAGGGAAAACATAAAGAGAAAGAACCAAAAACTACACAAGAACACTTGAAAACATACAAAATACGTCGAAAATACTCCATTGAAAATAAAAAGTATTTAAAAAATATAAGTGTTTGGAATGTTCATGTTGATGATTATTATTATTATCAATAACAACCAATGGTAATTAATAGAATCTAGCCCTATACAACAAACATCAAAGATAACTACCATGATCCGAATAGAAGTTCAAATTCATTAATCATAGAGAATTAATGAGAGAAGGTCATTTACCTGTTGTATTCTATATCAGATTGTAATTCCTCAAGCTCCCTATTTTTACCTCCCACTTAACCTTCACTTCAACCTGATCAATTATGTATGTAAAGCATAACATCATATACAAATACGCAATCAATTGGATTAAACAAAACACCTCTTAAGTGACCTATTCCACTACCCCTTCTTCCCGGTCCAAAACAAAACAAACACAGAAAAAATAATAACATATAAAGGGAGATAAGAAACCGAAAATTTTACCCGCTTACTCCATATACAAATACGCAATCAATTGGATTGAACAAAACACCTCTTAAGTGACCTATTCCACTACCCCTTCTTCCCGGTCCAAAACAAAACAAACACAGAAAAAATAATAACATATAAAGGGAGATAAGAAACCGAAAATTTTACCTGCTTACTCCAATCCTTCTCAACGTTCCCTTATTCCAAACAATGCTTGATGTGAATATCATCGAGCTAGGGATATACTCTGTTCTAGTTGGTAAATTGTTAGATAAAGGGAATTGAAATCCCTAATAAGCTAAAGGAGTATTCTATTTATATTGGAAGAGTGCGGAGCAACATGTTCAAAAGAATTTTAAAAGCCGATGTGATACCTTGTGGTTAGGTGCTCAGGTCAGCCCTGTTACGTGGTGGTTGACAGCAGATCTAACTTCTTACACTAACAGTGTTCAACCTCCATGGAGATATTAAACCTCTGGGAAAAGAGTGATTGAGAACAAACCTACACAATACTTGAATTTTCAGGTTAGTAAAACTGTAAAAGTGCACTATAACCCGATCACGGAGTATTAAGAGAATACAAACATAGAAGAAACTAATCATTTTTACCCTCCAAATGCTACTTTAGCCTTTAATACAACCTGATCAATTATCATATACAAATATGCAATCAACTGGATTTAAGAAAACACCTATTTAAGTGACCTATATTCCACTGCCCCTCCTTTCCCAGCCCAAAACAAAACAAACACAGAAAAATAAAAACTTATAAAGCAGGATAATAAACCGCAACATTTAACTGCTTACCCCAATCCTTCTCAACCGGAAGCTAGGGATTCTCTGTTGTAGTTGCTCAGTACAGTTTAGTGCTGGTTCCTAATGTGATGGTTGGTTAGATGGCCGATCTGACTTCTTACACTAACAACGTTCAACCTCCTTGTCTAGATATTAAACCTCTGTGACAAGAAGTGATCGAGAACAGACCTACAATACTTGAATTTTCAGGTTAGTAAAACTGCACAATGCACTATAACCCCATCACAAAGTATTATGACAAAATAAATAAATTTGTAAGAGAATACAAATAGAGAAGTTAATCATGAAGAGGAACAGTGTATAGCCAATTCTCTTGGGCCAATTAATCAATTACTTTACCAGTCAGAAGGTGGGTAATTTCTTTCTTTACATTGTAGTTTATTGCTTTATCTCTTCATGAGTCCACTTTGCCTGTCACTTTTCCTCTTTGTTGAGCATTATATCCAGCAAATGCAATCATTCGTCTCTGAAATGGGGAGAAAAAAAAAAATGCAGTGTACTCAATTAAAAGATAACCACATAACTACACAAGAGAGAGCAACTCACAAAATGGAACAAACTAATGAATGCATTTTTATCTCCCCCCAATCATAAATTCATGGCCGTAACATTTTTACCCTGCAAATCCTACTTTAGGGTGCCGCGGCATTCGTCTCTGAAATGAGGAGAAAAAAAAAATTGCAGTGTACTCAATTAACAGATAACCACACAACTACACAAGAGAGAGCAACTCACAAAATGGAACAAACTAATAACTCTATAACCCCCAATCATAGATTCATGGCCGTAACATTTTTACCCTCCAAATCCTACTTTAGGGTGCCGCGGCATTAACCTGAAATTCCATTGTCTGGAATGTTCAAGTTGATTTTTATTTTCAATAACCATTAATCATAGAGAATTAATGAGAGAAGGTCATTTACCTGTTATATTCTTATCAGTTTGTAATTCCTCAAGCTCTCTATTTTTACCTACAACTTAAACCTTCACTTCAACCTGATCAATTATGAAAGTAAAGCATAACATCATATACAAATACACAATCAATTGGATTGAACAAAACACCTCTTAAGTGACCAATTCCACTACCCCTTCTTCCCGGTCCAAAACGAAAACAAACACAACAAAAATAATAACTTATAAAGGGAGATAAGAAACCGAAAAACTTACCTGCTTACTCCAATCCTTCTCAGCCTTCCCTTATTCCAAACAATGCTTGATGTGAATATCCTCCAGCTAGGGATATACTCTGTTCTAGTCGGTAAATTGTTAGATAAATGAAATTGAAATCCCAAATAAGCTAATGGAGTATTCTATTTATATTGGAAGAGTGCGGAGCAACATGTTCAAAAGCATTTAAAAAGCCAATGTGATACCTTGTGGTTAGGTACTCAGGTCAGCCCTGTTACATGGTGGTTGCCAGTGTGATGGTTGATGGCAGATCTAACTTCTTACATTAACAGTGTTCAACCTCCATGTAGATATTAAACCGCTGTGAAAAGAGTGATTGAGAACAGACCTAGACAATACTTGAAATTTCCAGGTTAGTAAAACTGTAAAAGTGCACTATAACCCCATCACGGAGTATTAAGAGAATACAAATATAGAAGAAACTAATCATGATGAGGAACAGTGTATAGGCATTCTCTTGGGCAATTAATCAATTATTTTACCTGTCAGAAGGTGGGTAATTTCGTTCATTTTACTGCGGTTTATGGCTTCATGGCAGCAACATTTTTACCCTCGAAATCCAACTTTAGCCTTTAATACAACCTGATCAATTATATAAAGCAGAATATCATATACAAATATGCAATCAACTGGATTTAAGCAAACACCTATTTAAGTGACCTATTCCACTGCCCCTTCTTTCCCAGCCAAAAACAAAACAAACACAGAAAAATAATAACATATAAAGCAGGATAAGAAACCACAACATTTAACTGCTGGTTCCTAATGTGATGATTGGTTGAATGATGGCCGATCTAACTTCTTACACTAACAACGTTCAACCTCCTTGCCTAGATATTAAACCTCTGTGACAAGAAGTGATCGAGAACAGACCTACAATACTTGAATTTTCAGGTTAGTAAAAGTGCATAATGCACTATAACCCCCATCACGAAGTATTATGACAAAATAAATAAATTTGTAAGAGAATACAAATAGAGAAGTTAATCATGAAGAGGAACAGTGTATAGGCAATTCTCTTGGGCCAATTAATCAATTACTTTACCAGTCAGAAGGGTGGGTAATTTCTTTCTTTACATTGTAGTTTATTGCTTTATCCCTTCATGAGTCCACTTTGCCTTTCACTTTTCCTCTTTGCTGAGCTTTTTTTTTCAGCAAATGCATTCATTCGTCTCTGAAATGGGGAAAAAAAAATTACATTGTACTCAATTAAAAGATAACCACACAAGAGAGAGCAACTCACAAAATGGAACAAACTAGTGACTCTATCTCCCCCAATCATGGATTCATGGCTGCAACATTTTTACCCTCCAAATCCTACTTTAGGAAGCCGTGGCATTAACCTGAAATCCTATTGTCTGGAATGTTCAAGTTGATTTTTATTTTCAATAACCATTAATCATAGAGAATTAATGAGTGAAGTTCATTTACCTGTTATATTCTTATCAGTTTGTAGTTCCTCAAGCTCTCTATTTTTACCTACCACTTAAACCTTCACTTCAACCTGATCAATTATGTATGTAAAGCATAACATCATATGCAAATACACAATCAATTGGATTGAACAAAACACCTCTTAAGTGACCAATTCCACTACCACTTCTTCCCGGTCCAAAACGAAAACAAACACAGAAAAAATAATAACTTATAAAGGGAGATAAGAAACCGAAAAATTTACCTCCTTACTCAAATCCTTCTCAACCTTCCCTTATTCCAAACAATGCTTGATGTGAATATCCTCGAGCAAGGGAAATACTCTGTTCTTGTCGGTAAATTGTTAGATAAATGAAATTGAAATCTCTAATAAAGCTAATGGAGTATTCTATATATATTGGAAGAGTGCGGAGCAACATGTTCAAAACCATTTAAAAAGCCGATGTGATACCTTGTGGTTAGGTGCTCAGGTCAGCCCTGTTACGTGGTGGTTGCCAGTGTGATGGTTGATGGCAGATCTAACTTCTTACACTAACAGTGTTCAACCTCTGTGAATTTTCAGGCTAGTAAAACAGTAAAAGTGCACTATAACCCCATCACGAAGTATTAAGAGAATACAAATATAGAAGAAACTAATCTTTTTACCCTCCAAATGCTACTTTAGCCTTTAATACAACCTGATCAATTATATAAAGCAGAACATCATATACAAATATGCAATCAACTGGATTTACGAAAACACCTATTTAAGTGACCTATTCCACTGCCCATTCTTTCCCAGCCCAAAACAAAACAAACACAGAAAAATAATAACTTATAAAGCAGGATAAGAAACCACAACATTTAACTGCTTACCCCAATCCTTCTCAACCTCAAGCTAGGGATTCTCTGTTGTAGTTGGTCAGTACAGTTTAGTGCTGGTTCCTAATGTAATGGTTGGTTGAATGATGACCAATCTAACTTCTTACACTAACAACGTTCAACCTCCTTGTCTAGATATTAAACCTCTGTGATAAGAAGTGATCGAGAACAGACCTACAATACTTGAATTATCAGGTTAGAAAAAGTGCACAATGCACTATAACCCCCATCACGAAGTATTATGAAAAAATAAATAAATTTGTAAGAGAATAAAAATAGAGAAGTTAATCATGAAGAGGAACAGTGTATAGCCAATTCTCTTGGGCCAATTAATCAATAACTTTACCAGACAGAAGGTGGGCAATTTCTTTCTTTACATTGTAGTTTATTGCTTTATCTCTTCATGAGTCCACTTTGCCTTTCACGTTTCCTCTTTGTTGAGCTTTATTTTCAGCAAATGCATTCATTCTTCTCTGAAATGAGGAAAAAAAAAATTACAGTGTACTCAATTAAAAGATAACCACACAAGAGAGAGCAACTCACAAAATGGAAAAAACTAGTGACTATATCTCCCCAAATCATAGATTCATGGCTGCAACATTTTAACCCTCCAAATCCTACTTTAGGGTGCCGCGGCATTAACCTGAAATTCTATTGTCTGGAATGTTCAAGTTGATTTTTATTTTCAATAACCATTAATCATAGAGAACTAATGAGAGAAGGTCATTTACCTGTTAGATTCTTATCAGTTTGTAGTTCCTCAAGCTCTCTATTTTTACCTACCACTTAATCCTTCACTTCAAACCTATCAATTATGTATGTAAAGCATAACATCATATACAAATACACAATCAATTGGATTGAACAAAACACCTCTTAAGTGACCTATTCCACTACCCCTTCTTCCCGGTCCAAAACGAAAACAAACACAGAAAAAATAATAACTTATAAAGGGAGATAAGAAACCGAAAAATTTACCAGCTTACTCCAATCCTTCTCAACCTTCCCTTATTCCAAACAATGCTTGATGTGAATATCCTCGAGCTAGGGATTTACTCTGTTCTAGTCGGTAAATTGTTAGATAAATGAAACTGAAATCCCTAATAAAGCTAATGGAGTATTCAATCTATATTGGAAGAGTGCGGAGCAACATGTTCAAAAGCATTTAAAAAGCCAATGTGATACCTTGTGGTTAGGTGCCCAGGTCAGCACTGTAACGTGGTGGTTGCCAGTGTGATGGTTGATGGCAGATCTAATTTCTTACACTAACAGTGATCAACCTCCATGTTGATGGCAGATCTAATTTCTTACACTAATAGTGTTCAACCTCCATGTAGATATTAAACCTCTGTGAAAAGAGTGATCGAGAACAGACCTACACAATACTTGACTTTTCAGGTTAGTAAAACTGTAAAAGTGCACTATAACCCCATCACGGAGTATTAAGAGAATACAAATATAGAAGAAACTAATCATGATGAGGAACAGTGTATAGGCATTCTCTCGGGGCAATTAATCAATTATTTTACCTGTCAGAAGGTGGGTAAGTTCTTTCTTTACACTGCAGTTTATGGCTTCATCTTTCAATGAGTCCACTTTATCTTTCACTTAACCACACGATAGAGCAACTCACAATGGAACAAACCAGTGACTCTGCCTCCCCCAACCATAGATAGCTTCATGGCTGCAACATTTTTACCCTCCAAATCCAACTTTAGCCTTTAATACAACCTGATCAATTATATAAAGCAGAATATCATATACAAATATCTAATCAACTGGATTTAAGAAAACACCTATTTAAGTGACCTATTCCACTGCCCCTTCTTTCCCAGCCCAAAACAAAACAAACACAGAAAAATAATAACCTATAAAGCAGGATAAGAAACCACAACATTTAACTGCTTACCCCAATTCTTCTCAACCTCAAACTAGGGATTCTCTGTTGTAGTTGGTTAGTACAGTTTAGTGTTGTTTCCTAATGTGATGGATGGTTGAATGATGGCCGATCTAACTCTGTGACAACGTTAACTCTGTGATTAACTTCTCTAACAACGTTCAACCTCCTTGTCTAGATATTAAACCTCTGTGACAAGAACTGATCGAGAACAGACCTACAATACTTCAATTTTCAGGTTAGAAAAAGTGCACAATGCAACTATAACCCCCATCACGAAGAATTGTGAAAAAATAAATAAACTTGTAAGAGAATAAAAATAGAGAAGTTAATCATGAAGAGGAACAGTGTATAGCCAATTCTCTTGGGCCAAATAATCAATAACTTTACCAGTCAGAAGGTGGGTAATTTCTTTCTTTACATTGTAGTTTATTTTCAGCAAATGCATTCATTCATCTCTGAAATGGGGAAAAAAAAAAATTACAGTGTACTCAATTAAAAGATAACCACACAAGAAAGAGCAACTCACAAAATGGAACAAACTAGTGACTCTATCTCCCGCAATCATAGATTCATGGCTGCAACATTTTTACCCTCCAAATCCTACTTTAGGGTGCCGCGGCATAAACCTGAAATTCTATTGTCTGGAATGTTTAAGTTGATTTTTATTTTCAATAACCATTAATCATAGAGAACTAATGAGAGAAGGTCATTTACCAGTTATATTCTTATCAGTTTGTAGTTCCTCAAGCTCTCTATTTTTACCTACCAATTAAACCTTCACTTCAACCCTATCAATTATGTATGTAAAGCATAACATCATATACAAATACACAATCAATTGGATTGAACAAAACACCTCTTAAGTGACCAATTCCACTACCCCTTCTTCCCGGTCCAAAACGAAAACTAACACAGAAAAAATAATAACTTATAAAGGGAGATAAGAAACCGAAAAATTTACCTCCTTACTCCAATCCTTCTCAACCCTCCCTTATTCCAAACAATGCTTGATGTCAATATCCTCGAGCTAGGGATTTACTCTGTTCTAGTCGGTAAATTGTTAGATAAATGAAATTGAAATCCCTAATAAAGCTAATGGATATTCAATTTATATTGGAAGAGTGCGGAGCAACATGTTCAAAAGCATTTAAAAAGCCAATGTGATACCTTGTGGTTAGGTGCCCAGGTCAGCCCTGTTACGTGGTGGTTGCCAGTGTGATGGTTGATGGCAGATCTAATTTCTTACACTAACAGTGTTCAACCTCCATGTAGATATTAAACCTCTGTGAAAAGAGTGATCGAGAACAGACCTACACAATACTTGAATTTTCAGGTTAGTAAAACTGTAAAAGTGAACTACAACCCCATCACGGAGTATTAATAGAATACAAATATAGAAGAAACTAATCATGATGAGGAACAGTGTATAGGCATTCTCTCGGGGCAATTAATCAATTATTTTACCTGTCAGAAGGTGGGTAAGTTCTTTCTTTACACTGCAGTTTATGGCTTCATCTTTCAATGAGTCCACTTTATCTTTCACTTAACCACACGATAGAGCAACTCACAATGGAACAAACCAGTGACTCTGCCTCCCCCAACCATAGATAGCTTCATGGCTGCAACATTTTTACCCTCCAAATCCAACTTTAGCCTTTAATACAACCTGATCAATTATATAAAGCAGAATATCATATACAAATATCTAATCAACTGGATTTAAGAAAACACCTATTTAAGTGACCTATTCCACTGCCCCTTCTTTCCCAGCCCAAAACAAAACAAACACAGAAAAATAATAACCTATAAAGCAGGATAAGAAACCACAACATTTAACTGCTTACCCCAATCCTTCTCAACCTCAAGCTAGGGATTCTCTGTTGTAGTTGGTCAGTACAGTTTAGTGCCGTTTCCTAATGTGATGGTTGGTTGAATGATGGCCGATATAACTTCTTACAGTTTACAGTTTAGGGATTCTCTGTTGTAGTTGGTCAGTACAGTTTAGTGCTGTTTCCTAATGAGATGGTTGGTTGAATGATGGCCGATCTAACTTCTTACAGTAACAACGTTCAACCTCCTTTCTAGATATTAAACCTCTGTGACAAGAAGTGATCGAGAACAGACCTACAATACTTCAATTTTCAGGTTAGAAAAAGTGCACAATGCACTATAACCCCCATCACGAAGTATTATGAAAAAATAGATAAACTTGTAAGAGAATAAAAATAGAGAAGTTAATCATGAAGAGGAACAGCGTATAGGCAATTCTCTTGGGCCAATTAATCAATAACTTTACCAGTCAGAAGGTGGGTAATTTCTTTCTTTACATTGTAGTTTATTGCTTTATCTCTTCATGAGTCCACTTTGCCTTTCACGTTTCCTCTTTGTTGAGCTTTATTTTCAGCAAATGCATTCATTCATCTCTGAAATGGGGAAAAAAAAATTACAGTGTACTCAATTAAAAGATAACCACACAAGAGAGAGCAACTCACAAAATGGAACAAACTAGTGACTCTATCTCCCCCAATCATAGATTCACGGCAGCAACATTTTTACCCTCCAAATACTACTTTAGGGTGCCGCGGCATTAACCTGAAATTCTATTGTCTGGAATGTTCAAGCTGATTTTTATTTTCAATAACCGTTAATCATAGAGAACTAATGAGAGAAGGTCATTTACCTGTTATATTCTTATCAGTTTGTAGTTCCTCAAGCTCTCTATTTTTACCTACCACTTAATCCTTCACTTCAACCCTATCAATTATGTATGTAAAGCATAACATCATATACAAATACACAATCAATTGGATTGAACAAAACACCTCTTAAGCGACCTATTCCACTACCACTTCTTCCCGGTCCAAAACGAAAACTAACACAGAAAAAATAATAACTTATAAAGGGAGATAAGAAACCGAAAATTTTACCTCATTACTCCAATCCTTCTCAACCCTCACTTATTCCAAACAATGCTTGATGTCAATATCCTCGAGCTAGGGATTTACTCTGTTCTAGTCAGTAAATTGTTAGATAAATGAAATTGAAATCCCTAATAAAGCTAATGGAGTATTCAATTTATATTGGAAGAGTGCCCAGGTCAGCCCTGTTACGTGGTGGTTGCCAGTGTGATGGTTGATGGCAGATCTAATTTCTTACACTAACAGTGTTCAACCTCCATGTAGATATTAAACCTCTGTGAAAAGAGTGATCGACAACAGACCTACACAATACTTGAATTTTCAGGTTAGTAAAACTGTAAAAGTGCACTATAACCCCATCACGGTGGTTGGAAGAGTGCGGAGCAACATGTTTAAAAGCATTTAAAAAGCCAAAGTGATACCTTGCGGTTAGGTGCCCAGGTCAGCCCTGTTACGTGGTGGTTGCCAGTGTGATGGTTGATGGCAGATCTAATTTCTTACACTAACAGTGTTCAACCTCCATGTAGATATTAAACCTCTGTGAAAAGAGTGATCGAGAACAGACCTACACAATACTTGAATTTTCAGGTTAGTAAAACTGTAAAAGTGCACTATAACCCCATCACGGAGTATTAAGAGAATACAAATATAGAAGAAACTAATCATGATGAGGAACAGTGTATAGGCATTCTCTTGGGGCAATTAATCAATAATTTTACCGGTCAAAAGGTGGGTAAGTTCTTTCTTTACACTGCAGTTTATGGCTTCATCTTTCAATGAGTCCACTTTATCTTTCACTTAACCACACGATAGAGCAACTCACAATGGAACAAACCAGTGACTCTGCCTCCCCCAACCATAGATAGCTTCATGGCTGCAACACTTTTACCCTCCAAAATCAACTTTAGCCTTTATAATACAACCTGATCAATTATATAAAGCAGAATATCATATACAAATATGCAATCAACTGGATTTAAGAAAACACCTATTTAAGTGACCTATTCCACTGCCCCTTCTTTCCCAGCCAAAAACAAAACAAACACAGAAAAATAATAACCTATAAACCAGGATAAGAAACCACAACATTTAACTGCTTACCCCAATCCTTCTCAACCTCAAGCTAGGGATTCTCTGTTGTAGTTGGTCAGTACAGTTTAGTGCTGTTTCCTAATGTGATGGTTGGTTGAATGATGGCCGATCTAACTTCTTACACTAACAACGTTCAACGTCCTTGTCTAGATATTAAACCTCTGTGACAAGAAGTGATCGAGAACAGACCTACAATACTTGAATTTTCAGGTTAGAAAAAGTGCACAATGCACCCCCATCACGAAGTATTATGAAAAAATAAATAAATTTGTAAGAGAATAAAAATAGAGAAGTTAATCATGAAGAGGAACAGTGTATAGGCAATTCTCTTGGGCCAATTAATCAATAACTTTACCAGTCAGAAGGTGGGTAATTTCTTTCTTTACATTGTAGTTTATTGCTTTATCTCTTCATGAGTCCACTTTGCCTTTCACGTTTCCTCTTTGTTGAGCTTTATTGTCAGCAAATGCATTCATTCGTCTCTGAAATGGGGGGAAAAAAATTACAGTGTACTCAATTAAAAGATAACCACACAAGAGAGAGCAACTCACAAAATGGAACAAACTAGTGACTCTGTCTCCCCCAATCATAGATTCATAGCTGCAACATTTTTACCCTCCAAATCCTACTTTAGGGTGCCGGCATTAACCTTAAATTCCATTGTCTGGAATGTTCAAGTTGATTTTTATTTTCAATAACAACCAATGGTAATTAATAGAGCAACCGAACAAAGAATCTGGCACTCTGCAATAAACATCAAAGGTGCCATGATCCTACCGAAGAGAAGTTCAAATTCATTAATCAAAGAGCACCAATAAGAGAAGGTCATTTACCTGTTAATTTCCTATTAGTTTCACTGTTCAATTCTTCAAGTTCTTTATTTTCTACCTTCCACTTAGCCTTTAATACAACCTGATCAATTATATAAAGCATAACATCATATACAAATACACAATCAACTGGATTTAAGAGAACACGTATTTAAACCTATTCCACTGCCCCTTCTTTCCCAGCCCAAAACAAAACAAACACAGAAAAAATAATAACTTATAAAGAGGGATAAGAAACCATAACATTTACCTGCTTACTCCAATCCTTCTCAACCACAAGCTAGGGATACTCTGTTCTAGTTAGTACAATGTTAGATAAATGAAAACTAAAAATTTAAATAAATAAATAACCTGTACTGTTTCTGCTAAAACCTTTACAGTCACCAGAGTCAAAAAATCTTGCTGTCAATCTGCAAAAATCACCAGTAAAACTAGAACAAATTATACAATCTCATAGGGACATATTTATACAAAGCATAACATCATATACAAATATACAATCAACTAGAATGAAGAAATAAACACAGGAAAATAATAAATTATGAAGGGAGATAAGAAACAACAAAGTTTACCTGCTTACCCCAATCCTTCTCAACCTTTCCTTATTCCAGACAATGCTTGAATGATGGCAGATCTAACATCTTACACTGTGAAAATTTAAATAAATCAATAAACTGTACTGTTTCTGCTTAAACCTTTACTGTCACCAGAGTCAAAAAAATTTGCTGTCAATCTCCAAAAATCACCAGTAAAACTAGAACAAATTATACAATCTCATAGGGACATATTTATACAAAGCATAACATCATATACAAACATACAATCAACTAGAATGAAGAAATAAACACAGGAAAATAATAAATTATGAAGGGAGATAAGAAACCACAAAATTTACCTACTTACCCCAATCCTTCTCAACCTTTCCTTATTCCAGACAATGCTTGAATGATGGCAGATCTAACATCTTACACTAACAGTGTTGAACCTCCTTGCCATGATAGTAAACCTATGTGACAAGAAGTGATGGAGAACAAACCTATAATACTTGAACTATCATGTTAGTAAAACTGTAAAAGTGCCATATAACCTGTTACGAAGTATTATGACAAAATAAAATAAATTTGTAACAGAATACAAATAGAGAAGAAGTTAACCATGCCGAGGAACAGTGTATAGGCAATCTCTTGGGCCAATTCATCAATTATTTTAGAAGGTGGGTAATTTCTTTCTTTACACTGTAGTTTAGGCCTTATCTTTTAATGAGTCTACTTTACCTTTTCCCTTCTCTTTTTTGATCTTTTTTTCCACAAACGCATTCATATGTCTCAGAAAGATAACCATACAAGAGAGAGCAACTTACAATGGAATAAATCAGTGACTTTGCCTCCCCAATCATAGCTTCATGGCTGCAACTTTTTTACCCTCCAAATCCTACTTTAGGGGCCGGCATTAACCTGAAATTTGACGTCCACCGGTCCCGTTTCCGGCGGAAGGCGGATTGGCGCGGTATAGAGTGTTCGAGACGGAGAGAATTTTGAGGGGTGAGAGTGAACGACGAAAAAACAAAGAAATAGGAAATTTAAACTGCTTGGAAATAGGAAAACCTAAATAGGAATTTCATTAACCTGAAATTCGACGTACCGTTTCCGGCGGAAGGCGGATTGGCGTACCGTTTCCGGCGCAGGAGACTGGGAGAGAGTGTTTTTTCTTTGAGTACGGAGACTGGGACAGAGTGCTTGAGCCGGAGAGAACGCCGAAAAAACAACAAAGAAATTTAAACCTAAACTGCTTTAGAAATAGGAAACCATAAACTTAAAAATTACAACGGCAAGAAAATTACAACGGCAAAAAAAAATTGTGCTGATTAAAAATTGAAATCTTAAAAATAAATAGTCGGTCAGTCCTTTATTTTAATATTTTATTTAAACATTTTGACTCACAAAATTATTTGTGTTGTTTTCGCAAAGACATAAATAAAGTTTTTTTAAAACAAATAAAATAAATGGACTGACTCCCTCCCCGTTGAAGGAATTTAAAATTTATTTATTTTTAAATTTCTAATAGCCCAATTTTTCTTCTAAAACATAATTCCCTTTTTTTTTCAATGTCTTTCATTTATTTATATTTATTTATTACTATTATAGGAATATTTTGGGTAAAAAAAATATATACACACACAAATATAAGTCATGTCTTACCCATAACCCAACAAAATTAATAAGTTTTTATGTTCACAGTTTATTTAGTTCGGCCGGATCACGCTATACCAGATAATAAACATTAGGACTATTGCAGAGTGCAAATCCATAGTCTCTTTTCTAAATGTTTTTTTTTTAAATTGAGCCAAATAATAATGGATTGTTCGGTAGACATGAACTGCATTGCAATTTCACCATAAATTTTTGTCATTCTAATTACAATATTTTGTTGGAGGGAATTGCAATTTCAATTCCCTCATATTGTTGAATTGCAATTTATGAGGTACCCCAATGAATTGCAATTCATGGGGTACCCCACTGAATTGTAATTCACACCCCGTTTGATTGGATGTAATTTCATCGTTGTTGCATTGCAATTAGTTTCTTCATTCAATTACGTTGTTTTGGTTGGCCTGGAACGAATTGTAATTCTACCAAATTGTAATTCATGACCCATTCTAATTCAGCAATGGAATGGGAGAAATATATTGTTGCGAAGATTGTATTACCCATTGTCTTTATTATTTTCATCCACTCGCTCATTTGTTCTCTTTCACAATACACCACTAGTACGCAATTGCAGGCTTTGCTCTTTCGTCTTATTATATCCTTCCATAGTTGCTTTCATGTTGTACTCAAGTTATAAACCACAAACAAACCCATCATTATTAGTAGTAGTAATACATAAGGGCATTTCAGAAATTGTATAACTTCTTCAATTTTAATTCATTGTAATCATAGTCTTGCTGCATACCAAACACTCTAATTAAAATTCCAAATTTATTATGACATTAATCTTTTCCCACCGAATTATAATTCATTTTTCTCATAATTATTTAATTTCAAGCGGGAAAGAAAAAATAGATTAAATGACACTATAATCCTTGTTTTTTTTTAATTATTATTATTACACAATTACACAATGCTATTTAAGTCCTTTTATACCACTTGTTTACTTCTCAATCTCAATAAATATATTTCTCAATGCAAAACAACGTAATTTGAATTTCTAATTTATTCCACCTTATTTATTTCACACTAAATTACAATTCATTTCCTGCATAATTTATTCCTTTCAACCAAATGTCGTGTACTAGCCCAAACTAACCTATAGGCCAACAAATAAAGTAATCAAATTCTTTATTTTTTGTATTTAATTTTGAGTTATTGCATATATATATATATATATATATATATATATATATATATATATATATATATATCTGTGTGTGTATGTATATATTTCTTGTTATTTCTACTATCTATCTACTATATTAATAAGAGTCCAAGAGAGTTAGGCCTATATTAATAGCCGTTAGTTCACTGTTAACTTACTTATTGATTTCAATAAAAACAAAAACAAAAAAAGTCTTAGGTTCGAACCTCATCCCAATCAAAGTTGGCATAATTAGTACTCTATTTTACTCTTATTAAATTATATATAAATAATAATTTAGTAGTTACAACAAAAAATAATACATATTGATACTGCTAATTACACGCAAGCAATATAAAATACCCGAGACCGTTTAAAGCAAATAAAAGACTTTATTGATCACGGTAAAGGCCCTAAGTACAATCTACTTGGTTGCTCTGAGTACCGACTGAGTGCAGTCGGGATTCTCTAACAACAACCTATCGATCGTCCAAAAGTCCCCTACACTGTAGCTACTGTGGGTATTTATAGCCGCTATGCCGGGGACAGGATTCCAGCCGTTCGGCATGTCTTCCACGTAGCCACCACGTGTCATCCTCCCGGGTGCCCTGCCTGTCGTCGTGAAGAGCCGCCACGTGTCCTTTGTCAGCTCTCCCGCCGAAGGGCTAGCGCTCGGTGGTCGACACCACCACTCGGGCAATTCCCGGTTCCTTCCCGACCGGGTTCTTCGTAAAAGCCCGACCCGTTACCTGCAAAGACAGAAAGACAAAGACAAAGGCAATCCGGTCGTGGTGGGAGTTTATGTCGGTCGGGATATTCCCTACCAAAAGCCCCCCAGCCCGGGCCTTTTTGACCATCCGGGAAAAAACGGGACGGGATGAAAAAAGTCCAACCGTCAGCCATCAAACCGACCGGCCAGCTGTCATTCCTTCCCTCACCACGTGTCGGCCACTGCCGGCCTCGGAATCAGCGCGGGTCGTGTCACGCAAGTGGATTGGTTTCCCGCCTAAATGCTCTCCTATAAATAGGCCCTTGAGGCCTCCATTTGAACTTTCCTCAATCCACTGAAGCAGTCGGTACCCTCAGAGAGTCCCGAGCAGCAATTCAGCGATCCAGTCGAGCGAAAGCCAAGCTTCAAGTTCTCTTCAAGTACCAGCAATCGGTAAGCTCTTGATCCCTTAGCTTCTACTTTGTTCTTAGTTCTGCGTAGGAGTAGGACAAAGCTAACGTTGAACTAACTTCGCGACCCCTGTACTAACCCCGACCGACCTTTAGGTAGATAATATGTCGGATTCGGATAGCCAGAACGTCTCGATCGCAGACTACGACAACACAATCGAGCACAGCAGCGAGGAGGTGGACATCATGTCCTACTCCCCAGAGGTCGAACAACGACCACAGCCCACTCCCGACCAAGCCCCCGAGCCAGCAGGGTCATCAAGCTCGTCAGGGACCTCGGGTCGAGCTCAAGCGAGTCGGGGAGCGAAGAAACGTCCACGAGCGGACGAAACCTCCCGGACGAAGGCGTTAGGGAAACGCCTACGAGGGTAATAGGGGATTATCCTCGAGCCGAGCCTGAGGGCGGAGACCGGGCCAACGAGGCCGAAGTGGATGAAGAGGACCCGACCGGGCCGGCGCCGCCGGGCGGGGATGGGTTTGAGTTCCTCAATAGTGAAAACGTCGAAGGCCAAAGGAGCTTGCTAACAAAGGGAGAAGCAAGTAGGATCGCGACAACTATCGCTGGTCGGGTCGAGTTCGACACCAGCAGGCAGCTCGGAAACATCATCGAGCGGCACCAGGGGAAATGGATCGGGATGCATTATGATTCGCTAATGGCCCCGATCACGTTCCCCTTTTCCAGCCTCCTTACTGCATTCTTGGGCTACTACCAGGTTATGCCCGGGCAGATTTGCCCGAACGCGCATCGGATCATCGCCTGCTTTCCCCAGATCTGCAGTCGGCACGACGTAGCCTGCACGATGGAGCTCTTCAACTTCGTCTACCAAGTGAAGGTGCTGGCGGCCGCGCATGGGGGAGGATTTCTGATGATACAATCCCGAGCGGACAAATGCTCGATCGAGGGGCTGCCCGGGAACATATATATATATATATATATATATATCTGTGTGTGTATGTATATATTTCTTGTTATTTCTACTATCTATCTACTATATTAATAAGAGTCCAAGAGAGTTAGGCCTATATTAATAGCCGTTAGTTCACTGTTAACTTACTTATTGATTTCAATAAAAACAAAAAAAAAAAAGTCTTAGGTTCGAACCTCATCCCAATCAAAGTTGGCATAATTAGTACTCTATTTTACTCTTATTAAATTATATATAAATAATAATTTAGTAGTTACAACAAAAAAATAATACATATTGATACTGCTAATTACACGCAAGCAATATAAAATACCGAGACCGTTTAAAGCAAATAAAAGACTTTATTGATCACGGTAAAGGCCCTAAGTACAATCTACTTGGTTGCTCTGAGTACCGACTGAGTGCAGTCGGGATTCTCTAACAACAACCTATCGATCGTCCAAAAGTCCCCTACACTGTAGCTACTGTGGGTATTTATAGCCGCTATGCCGGGGACAGGATTCCAGCCGTTCGGCATGTCTTCCACGTAGCCACCACGTGTCATCCTCCCGGGTGCCCTGCCTGTCGTCGTGAAGAGCCGCCACGTGTCCTTTGTCAGCTCTCCCGCCGAAGGGCTAGCGCTCGGTGGTCGACACCACCACTCGGGCAATTCCCGGTTCCTTCCCGACCGGGTTCTTCGTAAAAGCCCGACCCGTTACCTGCAAAGACAGAAAGACAAAGACAAAGGCAATCGGTCGTGGTGGAGTTTATGTCGGTCGGGATATTCCCTACCAAAAGCCCCCCAGCCCGGGCCTTTTTGACCATCCGGGAAAAAACGGGACGGGATGAAAAAAGTCCAACCGTCAGCCATCAAACCGACCGGCCAGCTGTCATTCCTTCCCTCACCACGTGTCGGCCACTGCCGGCCTCGGAATCAGCGCGGGTCGTGTCACGCAAGTGGATTGGTTTCCCGCCTAAATGCTCTCCTATAAATAGGCCCTTGAGGCCTCCATTTGAACTTTCCTCAATCCACTGAAGCAGTCGGTACCCTCAGAGAGTCCCGAGCAGCAATTCAGCGATCCAGTCGAGCGAAAGCCAAGCTTCAAGTTCTCTTCAAGTACCAGCAATCGGTAAGCTCTTGATCCCTTAGCTTCTACTTTGTTCTTAGTTCTGCGTAGGAGTAGGATAAAGCTAACGTTGAACTAACTTCGCGACCCCTGTACTAACCCCGACCGACCTTTAGGTAGATAATATGTCGGATTCGGATAGCCAGAACGTCTCGATCGCAGACTACGACAACACAATCGAGCACAGCAGCGAGGAGGTGGACATCATGTCCTACTCCCCAGAGGTCGAACAACGACCACAGCCCACTCCCGACCAAGCCCCCGAGCAGCAGGGTCATCAAGCTCGTCAGGGACCTCGGGTCGAGCTCAAGCGGTCGGGGAGCGAAGAAACGTCCACGAGCGGACGAAACCTCCCGGACGAAGGCGTTAGGGAAACGCCTACGAGGGTAATAGGGGATTATCCTCGAGCCGAGCCTGAGGGCGGGAGACCGGGCCAACGAGGCCGAAGTGGATGAAGAGGACCCGACCGGGCCGGCGCCGCCGGGCGGGGATGGGTTGAGTTCCTCAATAGTGAAAACGTCGAAGGCCAAAGGAGCTTGCTAACAAAGGGAGAAGCAAGTAGGATCGCGACAACTATCGCTGGTCGGGTCGAGTTCGACACCAGCAGGCAGCTCGGAAACATCATCGAGCGGCACCAGGGGAAATGGATCGGGATGCATTATGATTCGCTAATGGCCCCGATCACGTTCCCCTTTTCCAGCCTCCTTACTGCATTCTTGGGCTACTACCAGGTTATGCCCGGGCAGATTTGCCCGAACGCGCATCGGATCATCGCCTGCTTTCCCCAGATCTGCAGTCGGCACGACGTAGCCTGCACGATGGAGCTCTTCAACTTCGTCTACCAAGTGAAGGTGCTGGCGGCCGCGCATGGGGGAGGATTTCTGATGATACAATCCCGAGCGGACAAATGCTCGATCGAGGGCTGCCCGGGAACAACCGGGGGTGGAAAAACCGGATCTTCTCAGTGAAGTACGATCCGTGGATCCTCCCGGTCGAGAGGGTCTGGAGTCAGCATTTCCGAAAACAAGTCATCCCAATCGAGACCCAGGCCCTTATCGATGCCGTCACCAAAATCTCGGGCGAGATTTACGAGTACCACATTTTCAAGACGCCCGAGTCCCTCGAAGCAGCTGACTTGCCCGAGCCCGTATATAATATACGTTATAAGTACAAGCCCGAGCCCCGGGGCGTTACGATCGCAAAGATGCCCGCTCGGGGCAAACGAAAGGGCAAAGGTGTGACATTAGCCCTTTTCTCCGAACTCAAAAGCCCGACTGGGCCTTTAGCTCGACCTAACCTATTTTGTTTTATTTTGCAGAAATGGCCGGTTTCGGAGACGAGGACGTCCCTCTGCGCCCAGTGGCCAAGATCTCTCTTGGCAAGAAGAAGGGCCAAGCTAAGCCGGCCGGGGAGGAAGAGATCCCGGTTGCTCAACCCATCGGGGCGTCGACCGTCACTACGACCGAAGGCTTCGTGGTGGACGCCTCGGAGGTCCTGGTCGCCCGAGTGGCGGTCGGGAAAGGGAAAGAGAAGGCGGCGGAGAAGACCGCCGCAGAGACCGGGGCCTTGAAACGGCGCCGGGAACAGCATAGCCCGACACCCTCGGGCGGGGGCAACAAAGGCGGATCCTCGATCCTTGCTCGGATCGGGAATGCCGGGTCGGCCAAGGAGGACCTCTCCAAACTGACCCCGAGCCAGGTAGCCGAGAAAAATCGGCCATGACTTGGCTGAGGTAAGCACCCTTCCGTCTCCTAAATTTTCTTCTAAGTAACTCCGCCCGGCTAACATTTGATCGTGTTGTGTACTGCAGATCTCCCGAGCGGCCCAGTTCCTTCAACAGCGGGCCCTTCAGGCCAACGAAGCTGAGGCCTTGAAGAAAGTCGCCAACCGGCGACTACAGGAGATTCGAGAGCTGGAGGCTCAGCTGAAGAAGGTCAAGGCTGAACGGGACCTCTCCGAGCAAATCGCCCAGCAGGCGATCGGGGAGGCAGCCGAGCTCAAGGCTCGTCAGAACGACCCGGATAAGCTCGCCCAGCACCTATTTCAAGATACCAAGTCGGGCGCTCGCTTTCTTCAGTCCGTTCGGGGCACTGAGGTCGGGGAGAAGCTGATATGGACGTTTGGCCGGTGGGCTTACAAAACCGGTCAGCGGAAAATGCGTGATCAGACCAAGAAGATCATGGAGCAAGCCCTTGAAGGGGATGATCTGCAGTTGGTCTTGACCACCCTCCCCGACGAAGTAGCCGACCCGGGGCCAGCCCCTTTTGATCCAAAGGATCGGGCCGCGGCGAGTGGGGCTGAAGCCGGCCCGAGCGGGGAGGAAGCGCCGAGGAAGGGCGATGCCGAGGCGAGGAAGTAGAGTAGTTTTTAATTCTGCTTCTTTTGTAAGTGATATCAATCGGGAGCCCAGTCCCGAATTTGTACCGGGCACTCCTTTAAATCAATGAAACTCATCTTTTGTTAAACTTGCGCCGCTCGTCCCTCTTTCTGTATCTTTATTTTTATTCATGCACAGGCCGACCCTTAATGCTCGACCTCATGGCCTTTTGGCCCGGTCCTGCATTACTCGACCCGCTCGACGCTCGAGATTTCGACGTCCAACTGGCCAACCTGATCGGGTTTACCCGATCTCCAGGCCTGTCAGAAATCTTGAAATTACCCAAGCCTCTACGTCCGGGATATCTCCGAACAACGGACTTAAGTCAACGTCATATTGGCCAACCCGATCAGGTTTACCCGATCTTCAGGCCTTGACGAAATTTTGAAAATAGGTAAGCCCCTGATAGCCGAGTTTTCCCGAGCGATGGGCCTACGGACACTCCCTTATAGGTAAGCCCTTGATAGTCGAGTTTTCCCGAGCGATGGGCCTAGAGACACTCCCTTATAGGTAAGCCCCTGATAGTCGAGTTTTCCCGAGCGATGGGCCTACGGAGACACTCCCTTATCCCAGCCCCCACACTATTGTGCTCTCATGGCACGAGTGAGTGCAATAGTGGACAAGAGGTGATCAGACCGGGGAATTATGATGTGTGCTCCTGGCTTCCCCGACCGGTGGCGTGACTCGAATGTCCGCCGATGTGGAGCGCGTCTGACCGGTCGATAAATTCGCCCGGTCGGTGTAGCTTGAAGATAAATTGATCTGCGTGCACCGAAGGTAAAGAAAATGACCGACCGGGCCGCCGCATGCAAGCGGTCAAGCAATCACCGATCGTATATACATTAAAACCTTCCCGCTCGCAGGCGGTTAATATCTACAAACATAGGAATTTAACTACAAACGACGACCGGGACCTACACACAGGTCAAGCCCCCTCTTCGTCCAAAGATTACAAAAAATAGGCTTAATGCCTAAACATAACGAGGTGCTCGGAATTCCAAGTCCCCTTGATTACCCGACCGGTTGTCGTCTCCAATCGGTATGTACCCGGCCGTATGATCGCGCTGATGATGTACGGCCCTTCCCAGTTTTGAGCTAGCTTTCCGCCCTCTAAAGGTTGACTGGCCTCCCTTCGTCGTAGAACATAATCTCCAACCTAAAAATAACGAGGGTTGACCCGAACGTCTTTAGAACTCTTAACACGCTTCTGGTATTCGGCCATACGCCGAGCGGCTAGCTCTCTTTTTTCTTCGACCGCATCGAGGTCTACGGCCATCGCATGCTCATTCTCCTCCGCATTGTAAGTTCTCTCTCGATCGGTCGGGATCCAAGCCTCGATCTGGAGTCGAGCTTCGGCTCCATAAACCAGGGCGAAAGGGGTCTCTAAAGTAGCTTCTCTCGGGGTCGTCCGATAAGTCCACAGCACATATGGCAACTCATCGGCCCAACTACGACCAGCCGAATGTAGCTTCTTTTTCAGACCTTCCAAGATCGTCCGGTTAGCATTCTCCACTTGTCCGTTTCCCTGCGGGTAAGCCACCGACGATCGGATGTGAGTCGTCCCGATCGTGGCCAAAAAGTTCTGGAAGTACTGGCTTACGAACTGGCGGCCATTGTCACTGATGAGATGTACGGGCACGCCAAAGCGGGAAACCACATTTCGCCAGAGAAAACGAGCACATTGCTGAGAGGTGATCGTGGCTAGGGGCTCGGCTTCTATCCACTTGGAGAAATAATCAATGGCGGCAATCACGAACCTTCTCCGACCAGAGAGCTGAGGGAAGGGGCCCAAGATATCCACCCCCCACCTAGCGAAAGGAATTGCGGTCGTGACTGGTTGATAGAAGGTTGCCGGTCGTCCAGGCATCCGGGCGTACAGTTGGCACGTCTCACATTCCCGAGCTAACTTTTCACAGTCTAGCTGGAGGGACGGCCAATAGTACCCGATCAGCATGATACAACGGGCAAGCGATCGGCCTCCTTGATGCGAAGAGCAAATTCCCGAGTGAAGTTCCTTCATGACTAAATCGGCCTCAAATGCGGTTAAGCAACGCATGAGAGGGCCTCCATACGATCGCCTGTAGAGACGGCCATTCAAGACTTGGAACCTCGGGGCTCTCAACTTGGCCTTTCGAGCACGCTGAGGGTCGTCTGGAAGTCGACCGTGCTCGAGGAACTCCTTCAGATCGGTGATCCAATTGTCTTCTGCCGGTTGGATTGGATTGACCAGTAGACGATGGATGCTATGTCTCGGGATCACCAAAATCCGAGCTATCTTCGACATGTGTTCCGGGGCGTCTTGAGCCAATTTAGATAAGATATCTGCGTCGGCGTTATCCAATCGGGGTATATGTCGGACGGTATACCCCCGGAACTGAGCAAGCTTCTCCATGGCAAGGTCTCGGTATAGCTGCAAACGCTCTCCATTGACTTCATAATCCCCGAGAACTTGCCCGACCACGAGCGCGGAATCCGTTTGAGCCTGGATGTATTCAGCCCCCAAATCCCGAGCACACTGTTAGCCATTAACAAAGGCTTCGTATTCGGCTTCATTATTGGTCGGGTGGAACTGATACATGAGAGCAAAATAAACCTTGAATCCTTCCGGGCTCGTGACCACCACCCCTCCTCCTGCTCCTTTCTTGCTACTCGACCCGTCAGTAGCCAACGACCACCACTCAGCCTCGGGATCCGCTACCTCGGGGGGTCGGGTATCCCGGGCGGTGCACTCGACCAAGAAATCAGCAAGGGCCTGACCTTTGATAGATGGTCTTGGTCGGTATTCGATCGCGTATTGTGTCAGCATTAACGCCCACTTGACTAGGCGGCCGGATGATGAAGCGGTTCGGAGGACTGGCCCGATCGGCTGATCGGTCAACACGCGAATTGCTCGACCTTGGAAGTAGGGAGCCAACTTCTTCGCGGCAATGTATAAGGCGTAGACGACCTTCTCTAGCCGGGAGTACCGGAGCTCGGGACCATGTAGCGCGTGGCTTACATAGTACACCGGTCGCTGGACCCCTTCCGGATCGGTTCGGCACAACACTGCGCTTACTGCGCGATCGGACACGGCGAGGTACACGTCTAGCTCTTCTCCGAGCTCAGGCTTTGAGAGCACGATCGGTGACATGAGATATTCCTTTAGCTCATCAAAAGCCGCTCGGCACTCTTCGTCCCAGACGAATCCATTAACCTTCCGCAATACCTTGAAGAAAGGTAAAGCGTGCTCGGCTAGCTTGGAGAGGAACCGACTGAGGGCTGCCAACCGGCCGGTCAATTGCTGGACTTCCCGAACGGTGGAAGGTGGTTGCATGTCCAGAATCGCTTTTACTTTGGCCGGGTTGGGCTCAATTCCTCTCTTGGTCATCATATAGCCGAGGAACTTGCCGGTCTGAACCGCGAATGTGCACTTGGTCGGGTTCAGCCGCAACTGGTACTTCCTCATGATCTGGAAGCACTCCTGGAGATCCCGAGTGTGGTCGAATCGGTCCTGACTCTTGACCAGCATGTCATCGATGTAAGCTTCCATCGTTCGGCCCAATAGATCGGCAAAGAGCATGTTGACCATCCTCTGGTAGGTCGCCCCTGCGTTCCGGAGACTGAACGGCATCACTCGGTAACAATACAGCCCGTCCGGGGTCACGAAGGCTGTCTTGCTCTCATTTTCATGGTGCATCATGATCTGATGGTATCCCTTGAAGGCATCCATGAAGCTCATTAATTCGGCCCCGGCCGTCTCGTCGACCATCTGGTGTATGCTCGGTAGAGGATACGGGTCGAGCGGACATGCCTTGTTGAGGTCCGTAAAATCGATGCACATCCTCCATGCTGGGGGCTTAGGAACAAGAACGATGTTTGCCACCCACTCGGGATAAACCACCGGGCGGATGTGCTCGATCGCCGCCATCTTTTTGACTTCTTCTCTGACAAATTCGCGGCGATCGGAGGAAAGGTGTCGTGTTTTCTGCACGACCGGCTTGGCTGAGGGATCGACGGCCAATTTGTGACAGATGACCGATCGATCAATCCCGGACATGTCTTCAGGCCCCCACGCAAAGATATCAGCATACTCCCGGAGTATGGCCAAAACTTCCGCTCGAAGCTCGGGGGTGAGGGCTCGGCCAATCTTGATCTTCCTATCCGGGCGGTCCTCGGACAGGGGAACTTCTTCTATTTCTTCGGAAGGCTCAGGTTGTTCCTTCCGATCCTTAGCCTCCTCCTTGGCTATGGTGTTCACCCGGGAAGACGGACCGGAGTCGCGTCTATTAACCGCTCGGGTGTAACATTTCCGGGTGGATTGGACATCGCCACGGACCACACCGACCCCATTGGGGGTGGGGAATTTCATGCACAGGTGAGGCATAGAAATTATCCCACCGATCTTCATAATGGCGGGTCGGCCCAAGATTATGTTGTGGACGCAATGGAGGTTGACCACAACAAATTCCAGCTCCGTTTTGATCGACTTTGGAGGTGCGCCAATCTCGACCGGGAGCGCTATTTTTCCCTCGGGGTAAATAAGAGCCCCGGTAAACCCTGACAGTGGTACACCGACCGGAGTCAGCTCCTTCCTGTCGAGGCCAAGCTTCTCAAAGACGTCCAAGTATAGGACGTTCACACTGCTGCCCGTATCGACCATAACCCTCTGGACGTCTGTCCCCTTAACGTCAATCGTGACCACGAGCGCCTCCATGCCGTGGTTACTGCTGCTAGGTTGGTCTTCAAGGGTGAAGGTTATGGGCTCCATCTTCTGCCTCTTAATCCACTATAGCGACCGGGCAATTAGTCCGCGGTCGGGAAGCATCTTCCAGTCCACCAAAAATGACATGGATGTTAGGCTTTCCGGACGGGCGGCTACCAGACGGAGGGTCAGGGTCCCGTCGGTCATCATGACGATCGTCCCTTCGATCGTCTCTTCGGTCCTGACCTGGTCGATCGGAGCGGTGATGAGAACGCCTGTGATCTCTCCGATCGGTATTCCTCTTATTGTCTTCTCTCTTCCCCACGCACTTGTCCAATTTTCTCATGTTAAGCAGATCTTCCAACAATTGGCGCAAGTGGGTACACTCCTCGGTGTCATGCCCGGCGCATCGATGGTAAGCACAATGCTTACTCTTGTCAGGGCTGTCTCGATCGGGATGGGGGAGTTTGATGAGATTGCAGGACTGAGCGTACTGCATGGCCTCCGCTGCGGATCGATTCAAGGCCGTAAACTCGCCAGGCCTGGTGCGGGATCGGGGGTTGTCATCTCCCGACCGATGTTCCGCCCGGCCGGCCGGTTTACGGGACGAGGAGCCGACCTCCTGCAAGCGCTTTACGGCGTTCGCCTCGCCGACGTTAGCATAGTCTGTGACCCTCCGAAGGGCCTCCTCATAACTGGTCGGGGGGTGTAAGATGAAGTCTTGATACAAATGTCCCGCCCGGAGAGATATGTGAAGCATATGGGTGGCGGTCGCGTCGTCCATAGGCTCGACCTCCCCGACCGCTGCCTTCCACTTGACGAGGAAATCGGTCAGGCTTTCCCCTTCTAGCTGCTTGGCCTTCTCAAGATACATGTAGGACTTTCTCACCACTTTGGAAGTAATGAACTTCCTCACAAACTTGATCGCCAAGGTATCAAATCTGTCGATCGAGCCCGGTTGTAAGGTCCGAAACCATTCCGCTGCTCGATCAGTGAGCGTAGAGTAGAATGCCCTACACATTACGGCGTCTGAAACGCCCTTCATCATCATGTTGCTGTAAAAATCATTCACATGGGCTTCAGGGTCTGCCCGTCCGTCATAACTCTTCTCTCCAGAGACCTTCAAGTCGAGCGGGTAAGGCTGGGCCATTACCGCTGCTGTGAAAGGCGTCTGGTGCAGAGTCGATTGGTTGACCGGGGGTGTTGCAGGGTACGCATTCCTGAGCTGCGCAACTTCCGCCTGGAGGTTATAGAGCAATCCTCGAGTTTCATTGAGCTCGGCGGCTTGGACGGCTTGGGCTGTTTCCCGAGCGCGTCGCCGTCGGTGTGATCTCGACCCGCTATGCCCAGATGAAGCCTCCTGACTAGCGTCCTGCATGTGCACGTCTTCCGGTTGGCGATTCGGATCTTGGGGTCCCAATCTTTGCCGCATTTCCGGTCGAAGACGGTCAAAAGCTACCGCTCGGGCAACTTCTTCAGGGTCCTCCGCTTGGGCGGGAACCTCTTCTGCTTGCTGGGCCTGCCGTGGTGCCTCCATCGCAACAGCACCCCCCGACCCCAACCGCGAACGAGCCGAGCGTCGAGCCCGGGAAGTGGGCTGATGCTGCGGCTCTACCTGTGCGGCCGAGTATACTGGAGGGGCGGCGGCTGGAGCCGTGTACGCAGGCGTGAACGGTGGGTAACCAACCGGAGGAGTGTAGTACATCGGTTGGCCTGGCCAATACCCATACGGTTGAGGTGGGACCGGGTACGGATACTGATCGGGATACATCATTGGTTGCGGGTATTGCTGACCGGGCGTCTGAAATCCCGGTTGTATGTAGTTCACCGGCTGTTGGGCGGCCGGGTATGTGTTTGATGGATGCGGGGGCGAGAGGTTGAGGTTCAGATCGACCGTTTGACCTTGCTGTTGGGTAGCGTGATGGTCAGATGAGCTCGCCGCATCGGCTTGGTCGTCGGCGAAGTTGTTGTATGCCCACGGATACATTGTTGCAAAGAGACCGAGTGCTCGTCAAGACGTAGCTTTGTTGCACCGATCCCCACAGACGGCGCCAAAATGATACTGCTAATTACACGCAAGCAATATAAAATACCCGAGACCGTTTAAAGCAAATAAAAGACTTTATTGATCACGGTAAAGGCCCTAAGTACAATCTACTTGGTTGCTCTGAGTACCGACTGAGTGCAGTCGGGATTCTCTAACAACAACCTATCGATCGTCCAAAAGTCCCCTACATTGTAGCTACTGTGGGTATTTATAGCCGCTATGCCGGGGACAGGATTCCAGCCGTTCGGCATGTCTTCCACGTAGCCACCACGTGTCATCCTCCCGGGTGCCCTGCCTGTCGTCGTGAAGAGCCGCCACGTGTCCTTTGTCAGCTCTCCCGCCGAAGGGCTAGCGCTCGGTGGTCGACACCACCACTCGGGCAATTCCCGGTTCCTTCCCGACCGGGTTCTTCGTAAAAGCCCGACCCGTTACCTGCAAAGACAGAAAGACAAAGACAAAGGCAATCCGGTCGTGGTGGGAGTTTATGTCGGTCGGGATATTCCCTACCACATATGCATTTCTTTAATTTAGAATTATGTGTCCTCAATGCCTTTATTCAAAAAAAAAAAATTATTCATTATCAATAAATTAAATAAGAGAAATAATTTTATTAGTTATATTGTCTTTATTTTTCTTCAATATAAAAATTCATTATATTCAAATTTATTAATTGATTATATTCGCTACATTGTCCTTACAATGTCTTTATTCAGTGAAAAAAAAATTATTAATTATTAATAAATTAATTAAAAGAAATATTTTCATTAGTTATATTGTCTTTATTTTTTTCAAATGTACAAATTTTTACATTCAAATTCATCAATTGATTATATTCACTACATTAACTATTATCTTTTTTTGTGCACTATTTTTCTAATTAAATATCAAAGTTATAATACAAAATAATGCTATATATTTATTTACCAAGTATTTTATTAATACCATGAAAAAATTAATAAAGCCAACCATATTAACTACTTGAGAGATTTTGTGACAAAGAGAGTATTCAAATCACACAACAAATTGAAGTGAGGACTACCTCGTAATGTCCTTGTTTGACAATCAGCAGTTAGCGGTTAGCGGTTAGCGTTAGCGGATTTGACCAGCGAATTTATTTAATTATTAACATTGGGTAGAAAAAATGACCGCCAAATTATTAAATCAAATGAATGGTTCATATTGTTCAGGTTTTAATTTTTTTTCTTTTAAGATTTTCTAATTTATCATTAATTATATGATTATCCATTTAACTTTTCCGTTAATTCACCGTTAGTCTAATTCTAATATTAAAGTCTAATATAGAATTATAACTACACCATTAATCTAATTCTAATATTAAAGTCTTAATAGAACTTAACCACAAATCCTAATGTCGGAATCTCCTCAAACAATATTAGTATATATTTAATATTTTATACCCTAATTTTTATTTGTTCTCCCTTATGTCCTGTATTTGGTTTCAACTATACCTATACAATTATTTTATTGACAATTATAATCAATCTTGACTATATTATCTTGCATTTGTAAACTTAGAATTACCTATTTAACTCGCACGGGCTTAGCTCAATGGTTTAGTGGGTAGTATTTGGGAGAAGAGACCAAGGTTTGAACATTGGCGGCGGCAGTGCGGGAATTATGTCCAAAATGGGCAGATTCCTTGTGCATATCAGCATTTGGCCCTGTCTGCTGAACCATTGAGTCACCATGATTTACAACTTCCCAAAATGCTCTATCAGGTCGGAGTGTGGGGGGCCCTTGGGGTTGGGGACTCAACCTTTGGGGGAAGAATTACCTATTTAAATACGCAAATTCAACCTTCAATTATCTATGCATGAACAATTTCAATATAATCCTGCCTTAATATATACTTTAAAGTACTATTTAACAAAAAAGCATTGGGCATTATCCCAATCGCGCAATGCACGTAAAAAACCAGTAACTTATATAATTCTCAATTTTCGATTATTCGTTTCCGCATTATTTCACTATATTTCTAACATAAAGTCTTAAGTTTGAACTCCATCCAAATCAAATTTGACATAATTGTTAAACATATACTACGAATATGTTAGATTATATTTTTAAAAAATCCAATATAAAATTTAATATGAGCTTTGGTAAATTAAGTAAAATCACGCATTGGACATTGATGAAACGGTACACCTAATTTATTGTATATATTGATAAAAAATGAGAAACTATGCCTATTATCATTGTCTTTTTGGGGAAGGAGGATTTGATTTTGTTTTTGAAATGTGCACTCAATAATTATTTTACGGCGAAAGTGGTAACAATAGGAAATATAGATCACGCCAATTTATAGAGTTTTGTTGCAAAAATTATGCTTTGATACTATCACAAGGAAACCTCTAAAACTATTATTGATTTTATAAAAATTTTATGTCACATATCATAATTATTATGCATCTTCAAAATGAAAAATTTGTTATATTGATATTGGTTAGGATACTTGAGAATATATATATATATATATATATATATATATATATATATATATATTGTATAACCAGGATTTCCATCGTCGGACACAATGACTAATCTCCTCGCTGGATTGTAAGCACCTCTTTTAGGTGAGACAGTTGATATGGAGATTTAAGGCAGCTCTTACCCAAAGCCAAAGATCCAACTCTTAACCTTTGTCTTTGATGGCAATTTTGACTATCGTTTTTATCATTTAACATTCCAAAACTATTATTTTTGCCAATTTTAGTTCTTCTCATCACTTTTTATATATTTAAGAAGGACATTTTTGTCTTTTCATAGTTTTCTTTTGTTATTTTGTGATTTCAACTAGTTTAATTGGTTTAACACGATAATATATGATTTTTAGTAAACATATTTTTCAATCGATTTTTAATAAAGTCCTAAACCAACTAAACCAATTAAACCGAAGAAATAACAAAAGAAAAATTTGAATAGACGAAAATGTCATTACTACAAATAAAAAAAGTGAGAAGAAAGACTAAAAGTGTCAAAAACAATAGTCTATAATCTTAAATGACAAATACGATAGTTTGAGACTAAATTTAAAATTGCTCCAAAAAACAAGAGATGTGTAATGAAATTAACTCTTAAATAAATTATGAATTATGAAATACTCCGCACTAATTTAAAAAATTTAAAAATAAGGCATAGTACACATTCCGCCTCAGTCAACTTCCTCCGTTGCACACCCAAATTTTGGACAATTTTACCGCCACCGTATATGGATTCTCTTCCGCCACTTCCACCGGGATTCCGTTGCCACCAAATGCTTCTTTCGAACATTAACATCACGAATTTCCGCCATGCATTCTTCTACACTGCGATTATCTGCCTTTAGTTCCAACATATAAAAAGCATTCACACATTGCGCAGGTGTTAAAATTCACGAGTCCCTTTGGTGGAGATTTCGACACTGATCTGCGTCGATGGGAAATCCGTCTGGTATGTATTTGTTGTTTGAAGTTATAGATTTTATAGTCGGTTTGAATGATAGATTCACTGTTTATTTGTTATATATCACACTTGTTTACAGCCTTGGAGAACACAGGCTATGCATCTTGCAGACAGATAGACGATATTGGATTTCCACTGCGTGGTGCAATAAAATTATAGAAATTTGAACTTTTATTATACCTAAATGTTGGCTGCAGCAGATTTTTTGGACGCAATGACAAAAGGAAAATATGAAAGTAAGTTTCTGATTATCTGCAAGAATCCTCCCTCCTTCCTTTGACGAGGGCTTCTTCTTTCCAATTTGGACTCACTAACCCTTTCACCATGCAATATACTCCTGAATTCTCCATGTTCACCCTCTCCATCGGGTTCCTCATCCTCTCATTCATGCTCCTCCCTTTCCGTCCCTTTCTATTTCTTCATCATCCAGAGAGCACTCAGAATCAAACCCTGTTGCTCTCTACATCAGAAGCACAATTTGGGCCAGACACAACAGAGGGTTTCTACTACAACCAGTTGTTGGTCCAAAAGCAACAATCTTCACCAAGAAATTATATCATTCGGTTCACTAGATATTTGAAATCTGAATATCACCGGACGTATCTGCAAGACAATGTGAAATTGGTAGGTTGGGAATGGATAGAAAGGAAAAATCATGCATCTCAGTTTCCAATAGACTTTGCACTGGTGGCAATTGAAGAATCAATGACAGAACTTTTAATTGAGAAGTTCACAAATTTGAAGCTTGTGAAAGATGTATCATTAGATTTGAGCTATCAAAGAGGAGTTCTTGGCAAGAAGAATGACAGGGTTGGGTCATTTTTTGATGGGAAGAAGAGACCAGGCAAGATTTTCACTGCAATGTCTTTCTCTGTAGGAGAGAGAAATAGTGTGTCAAACACAAGTAACATGAAAATTAGCTGGAATAGGGAGCTTTTGATGCAGGCAAGTTGGTTATGTGTTTTCGACTTATTTATTTTTCTCTATCTTGAAAGATGAGATGTTAAATAAAAAATGTTCCTTTTGCAGAAGTCTCAAGTTACCTCCCTGTTTAGTGCAGAAGCACTTTGGTCAAAAGGATATACTGGTGCTAAAGTAAAAATGGCTATATTTGATACAGGCATTAGATCTGATCATCCACATTTTCGTAATATCAAGGTACTATATCTTTTCTGGAGAAATGGTATTAAAGGATGCTTTACTTAATATTCATGTAGTTCATGTCTAAACATGCCGCCGGTCATATTTAGCTTCTCTTATAATATTCATTTGGGGTTATTTATTTATTGATTTGATTACACAGGAGCGGACAAATTGGACCGATGAAGATACACTTAATGACAATCTAGGACATGGGACATTTGTAGCAGGAGTGATAGCTGGACAAGATTCAGAGTGTCTTGGTTTTGCCCCAGACACTGAGATATATGCTTTTCGAGTTTTTACTGATGCACAGGTAATGGAGAGGATCTAATCCCACTAACTATTTGTTTAGGAAGCTAATTTTACATATTTACCCCAATTTTGTTTTGATTTTTTTTAAAAAAAATCCTTTGTTCTTTATTATTCTCCTCCATTTATGGGGTATTACTTTCTCTCCCCACTTCACCTCCATTATGTTCATTTTCTGGGTAACTATATGCAACATTGTACTGGACATAGGTTAATCTTGAGTTCTTGACAATGTAATTGGCTAAAATATCAACTTGGCCCCTATGTTATGCCTGTTTGGTTAATTTTGCCATATCTTTTATTTATTTATTTATTCCTGTCAAGATTGCAATAACTCTAGACAATTGCTGTCAATTTAATCCATCTGTTAGCTTCTGTTAATAATCTATCCAAATTACCCATTTTGACCTGACTTGTTCTATATCATCGCTTTACCCAGCTATATGGGGGGAAAAAAGAAATATAAAACCAAAATGGGTGTTTCTTCTTCATGATTCATGAGGATTAGAGATCTGTTCTCAAGCCCCTTTTAACTCCATCTTTATCTGTGTTTTCCTTAAACCCTCTTTCTCAATCTCATTTTGTCATCTATTTTTTAATTTCTACTTCTTTACCTTGATTTTGGTGACCCTGTCTTTTTCTTCAATAATTGGACATTGATTCTCCTTCCAAACTTAAATTTGGGGTCTACTCAAAAGTCTCAAACCCTTGGCCTGCAATTTCTCAACCTCTGCAAGAAGAATGATTCACCCTCTTCAAAAAGAATTGTATTTTGCTTATTATTACAGCTTTGAAAAAAGTGGTACTCCATATTTTGTGTATTATTGTCTCTATGGCCATTTTTGCCTTGTAATTTCTTTCTTTTGGATTCATTTTTTTTTTTCTCCTTGTCATATTCTTTTGTAAAAATTTACTTACAGTTGATATAATAGGGGAATGCAATAAGACTTTATCAATTTATTTCCATAACTTCTTAATTTGGTGGTTTAGCCAACTATCCAGAAAATAACATGTATATGTGAACACAAAGTTTGTCATTTCAAAATACATTCTTTTCCCTCTGAGATTGTATAATTTGTTCAAGTTTTACTGGTGATTTTTGGGAGTGACAGCAAGATTTTTTTGACTCTGGTGACAGTAAAGGTTTAAGCAGAAACAGTAGAGTTATTTTATTATAATTTTTAGTTTTCAAGCATGTGTCTGGGTCAAAGATGGACTAAAGTGACAACAATTGACTGAAGTTATTGTAATCTTGACAAGGGAGGTATTGTAATCTTGACAAGGGAAAAAATTGGGCAAAAGTGGCTGAATGACCACAAAATAGGGGTCCAATTGATATTTTAGCCCATAGTAATCCCTAAAAGGAATTTTATTGCAATCTTATGCCGGTGACTTTTGTGATTGTGTGTGTTAGGTGTGACTTTTTTGCTGCATAGGGCATAGAGAAAGCCTAGTATGAGTGTGTAGAGTGATGAAGACAAATGTCTACAGTATAAATTTTAAGCCAAATGCTCTTGCATTTAAAAAAAAAAAAATCAAAATGGTTTTATTGTTTTCCTTATTTATGATCTGTAATCTAGCAACCATATGAGAAATTTGCCCTCAGTTCATTGCAGGTGTCATATACTTCATGGTTTCTTGATGCATTTAACTACGCAATTGCAACCAACATGGATGTGCTGAACTTGAGCATAGGTGGACCTGATTATATGGATCTTCCGTTTGTGGAGAAGGTGAGATTGTTCGGTTTTATTTTTCTAACAAGTTTTGCAATGACATTGGGGTCATTCATGAATCTTGACATTACATGTTGCTTTGTATTCATCATGCCTTCTTGTTTGATTATTATTATTATTTTTTTTTGTTTTTGTAAATTTCCATTATTAATTAGGATTTAAGTGTAAATGGAATTATTAATTGATGCATGGAAAATATAGTATAGTCCTGGTGTTGAATGCTAGTATTTTCTTGTCAGTGCATACCAAAATGGAAAAAAGAACACAGCAGGGATGATGAACATTCATTTATAGATTATCTACATCCTCTGCTAAGTTTGGGAGATAACAGCAAATAATATTATCATGGTTTCGGCAATTGGGAATGATGGGCCACTTTATGGGACTTTGAACAATCCAGCAGATCAAAGTGATGTTATTGGTGTTGGTGGCATTGATTACAATGATCATATAGCATCGTTTTCATCACGTGGAATGAGTACATGGGAGCTTCCTCATGGGTAGTGTATCTATGTTTCCTTTTCTCTTGTTTCTTTCTTTAATCTTTGGAGTTAAGTAACCTAAAGTGTAACTCAGTGTAAGACGCCCAATTTAATAATATTTAAAGTGATATGTGAGTTTACTTGGTGATTATCCATGTCCACCTTAGATGTCTAAGACATCAAGGGCTCATATTAATTAATTTCCCTTTCATCAGCCCTCTTGCTTATAATCCCACTCTGTGAAAGAGGAGGGGGAATGAAAGAGAAAAGTGTGGCGAAAGATAGATTTAGAACTGCAAATATTTGCCTTGCAGGTATGGCTGCATAAAGCCTGACATTGTTGCTTATGGACGGGAGATTATGGGATCCAAGATTAGCACAGGTTGCAAAAGCTTATCTGGTACTAGTGTTGCGAGTCCTGTAGTTGCTGGAATTGTATGCCTTCTTGTCAGTGTCATTCCTGAAAGCAAGCGAAAGGACATTCTAAATCCAGCCAGTGTGAAACAGGCACTGGTTGAGGGAGCTGTGAAGCTTTCCGGCCCTAATATGTATGAGCAGGGTGCAGGAAGGGTTAACTTGTGAGTTCTTGAACTTATCATGCAGTATGAAGATAATGCATTTTATTTCTTATTATTTAGATGTTAACTTGAATTCTGATGACAGATTGGAGTCTTATGAGATTTTAAAGAACTATGAACCTCGAGCAAGCATCTTTCCTGGTGTTCTTGATTATAGCGATTGTCCTTATTCATGGCCATTTTGTGTTCAACCGCTATATGCCGGTGCCATGCCAGTTATTTTTAATGCTACCATTTTAAATGGAATGGGTGTAATTGGTTATGTTGAAAGCCCACCAACATGGCATCCCTCAGATGAGGAGGGCAATCTCCTTAGTATACACTTCACTTATTCAGATGTTTTTTGGCCATGGGCGGGTTATCTTGCGCTGCACATACAAATCAAGGAAGAGGGAGCTAAATTTTCAGGAGATATTGTAGGCAATGTAACTGTTAAGGTCTATAGCCCTCCAGCTCCAGGAGAAAAAACTCGCCGGAGTACTACCTGTGTCCTTCAGTTGAAGCTGAAAGTGATTCCTACTCCACCGAGAGAAATGCGTATTTTATGGGATCAATTTCATAGTATCAAGTACCCACCTGGTTATATACCAAGAGACTCCTTAGATGTTAGGAATGACATTCTTGACTGGCATGGAGATCATCTTCATACAAATTTCCATATTATGTTTGACATGCTAAGAGATGCTGGATACTACGTTGAAACACTTGGATCCCCTCTTACATGCTTTGATGCACGCCAATATGGGACACTTCTCTTTGTGGATCTTGAGGATGAGTACTTTGCTGAAGAGATCAAGAAAATCAGAGATGATGTCATTAACTCTGGATTAAGTCTGGTTGTATTTGCAGACTGGTATAATGTTGACACAATGGTGAAGATGAGATTCTTTGATGATAACACACGGAGTTGGTGGACCCCTGTAACAGGAGGTGCAAATGTGCCTGCTTTGAATGATCTTTTGGCTCCATTTGGGATTGCATTTGGAGATAAAATTCTTAATGGTGATTTTGTCATCAACGGTGAGCAGACTCGATATGCATCAGGAACTGACATTGTGAAGTTTCCTAGAGGTGGATATCTGCACAGCTTCCCTTTCCTTGATAGTTCAGAGAGTGGGGCAACTCAAAGTGGTCTGTCATCTGGCATGACCAAGGTGAGCAGAAAATGCTTTTCTTATTTGTGCCCCCTTCCCGAACCTTTTTCCTTCGTATATTTTTCATGATCTTTTGGCCCCCTCCTGCTTACTTAAACTGGCTCATACAACACTGCACTGCTCAAAGTAATATTGTGTATGTTTCAATATATATATATGCATACATAATCAAACTATGTTTTCCTTTAAATGGGAATTTACTTTGAAGTCAATTATTAAATTTTAAAAGTGACACTTCAATTCATCCTAACCAAAGATTAGGTACTTTGGGCTACCTTAAAATGAAACATAGAAAGAAAAGAAAGATTAGGTTCTTTAGGATGTGCATGCAACATGTAATTTGATGCTCCTCAAATCAATAAATACCATTTTGTAACCTATTGATTGCTTTAGTTGCTATTTCTGATATAGCTTTGCAACATGTTTAAATTGATGCAGGCTGACACACCTATTCTCGGTCTTTTGGGGGTTGGTAGGGGCCGTATTGCAGTGTATGGAGACTCTAATTGTTTGGATAGCAGTCATATGGTTACCAATTGTTATGGGCTTTTGAAGAAAATACTAGATTTTACCAGCAAGAGTGTTAAAGATCCTGTACTTTTCTCTGATTCGGCTAGACAAGATAAGCCATTATATATAGACAAGAAGCAATTGCCTTCTCGAAGAACAGACGTGAATTTCTCTACCTATTATGCTGTTACCGGAAAGGAATTGATTTGCAGGCATGACTCTAGGTTCGAAGTATGGGAAACTAAAGGCTACAATTTACATGTCAGAGGAAGAAACCGCAGATTACCAGGGTACACAGTTATTGATTTGGGCACTGGCTTAAATTCTAGTGCAGAGAGCTCTTGGATGAAAATATCCAACAAAACTAAGAAGGATGTTGGTTATTCGCCAAGAAGCAAGGACCTCAGTGGAGATGATGTAAGAATTTCTTGATACTCATCTCACTCTTTAGGCGTTATTGTATTTTGAGAAAATGGCACTTCTGGTCCCTCAATCGTGACCAAAGTGTAGTTTTAGTCCTTCAAATTATTTGAAGTATAAATTTAATTAGTTATTGTCAAAATGGCAGATTTGGTCCCTCAAGGGACTAAATCCTCCACCAATATGCCACTTTGATAATAATTGAAGGACTAAATCTGCGTTGCAAATAATAACAGATGGATTAAATCTACACTCTGATCATAACTGAGGGACTAGAATTGTCATTTTCCCTTTTATTTATTTGCCATTGTTTAACACACATTGTTTAAGAAGCCTGTATTTAATTCCATTTGACTCCCTTGCAGGAAGATGTGCCAGTGCCTGTTGCTACTCATTGGCTTTTACCTGCAGTTGTTGCCATTATTGGTAAGTTGGAAAAGTTTTGAATTTTTGCAGAAAGTACAACTTGTTACCTTTTACCTGATTCATTGAATCAAATACTTCTAACTTGCCCCCACATTATCAGGGCTGTTACTTCTTTTGAGCCTTTGGCGCGTTCGACAAAAGCGTCATAGGCGGAGGAGAACCGGCTCAAGCTGCGTCATCAATCCATAGACATTCAAGTACCCGGTTTAACATTATTCTGTAATTCTGCGTGCTGAGCTCTTGTAATATCATGGGACTGGGCCGAGATTTTAGGTGCCACCCGTCGCCACAGGGTGAGTTTTGTATTACTCGCAGTAAAGATCTGAGAAATTTTCCCCATCTGATCTCTAGATGTAAATTACATGGTATTTGAGATGAATTACCTTTGAATAGAAAAATAGTCTGTTTTTCTGATGATTCTCTGTGTGCTTTTTTTTTTTTTTTTTTGGTTGATTTAATTATGGAATTTCAGCCAATGACTTGTGGGCTAGTGGCATGAAGTGGCTCTTTCGAATGAGAGGTCATGAGTTTGAATCCCGGTGAAGGCGATATTGACTTTTTGTGCTTCGATACTACGATTCTTGACACAAGCCTCAACAATGTATTATAAATAGTAAATATAAATATATAATACCATATATTGTTATTTTTGTGCCATCATAATATCATATTGGAATTTTAATCTTGAGAGCTCATGGCCTATTGGTTGAGATCTTGATTGCTAGGAGTTTGATTTTTGTTGAAGTAAAATTTTGTGAGGTATGTTAATGTGATTATTTGTGAATAATTTAATTTTAATTATTTAAGGGGTATAGTGATTATTTGTTGTGAGGTAGTGTCTTTGTAAACATGACAAACATTGACATATTATCAAACTAGAAAATCAAATCTGTTGCACACTAATATATTAATTGACTATAATAAATCATGAAATTCCCACTACAAGGGCTTAAATTTCATATCATATATTAGATTGTACACTATGTTAACCTTATGTAGAATGTATTCTTTAGTCCAATCAACGGTAGAGTAGTTAAAAAGGCCAAGTTTGTTGCTGCAATTTGCCTTTAATAAAATTAGGCCTATAACGGAAATTAAAAAATGTCCTTAGGTCATTTTATATGTTAACAGCTAAATTTAAATAACTAATTTTATCAAATATATTATTTTACAAATTGTTCATACAATTTGCCAGTCAAACATGCTAACACAACTTCGCTAATCGCCATTTGTCAAAAAAGACTATACCTAGTCTACACAGCTGTGTAGACCAATAATGATTGGTGGGCGGACATTTTGTATCAGTTAATAATTTATGTACATTTAAATAAATTGAATACACATAACATGTTAACAACATACACATAATAATATTTTAACAACATACTATATGTTTGTAGTTAACATATTATGTGTCTGTAGTTAATATGTTATGTGTCTCTAATTTATTTTACGCACAAATTATTAATTGCAGTACAAAATATGTTAAGATTTTTAATTTAAGATAAGATAGACCTTAATCAATGGTATAACAATTGGGCAATTGTTATGCTATGGAAGTGTGTTCACAAAGGATTATGAACACGGTTCTGAACGACGGCGTATTGATTTAATGGAGTAACGGTGCCGTAATTGGCACCGTTAACCTCCACCAATCACAATTTTTTTTTTTTATTTTCGCGCTTATATACACACGAAGCGTCTTGCACAAGCTTCTTCATCTTCCATTCTCTCTGTTCTCATCCATTTTCACCATAATCTCCAGTTTTCATCAACGCTCTCTCCATTATCCATTCTCGCTGTTCTCGTGATCGATTTTCACCATTCTCTTACTTCATCAACAGAGATTCCATCACCATTCTCACTGTTCTCGTAGTTCATTTTCACCATTCTCTCACTTCTCTCCGGTCGTCAAAACTACTTGACTTCATCACTATACAGGTATCTGTATACATTTTATGATTTTGAAATAGGGTTTTGAAATCGTAATATACTGTACATATAGTTCAAAATGTTATGAATGTAGAGTTTAAAAATTATAAATATACATTCGAAAAATGTGTGAATGTTCATAAATTTCGTGAAATATGGAGTTATGATATTATGGATGTGTGGTTATAACATTATGAATATACAGTATGAACATTATGGATGTAGAACTCTGAAATTTGAACAATGTGAATACAGAGTACTAGGATTATGAATGTGTGGTTATATGATTATGGACATATAGTATAAACATTATGAATATGGAACTATGTAATTTGAACAATGTGTATACACAGTTATAATATTATGGATATAGATTTATATCATTATGAATATGTAGCACAAACAATATGAAAATGTAGATTTATATGGAGTTATGATATTATGGATGTGTGGTTATAACATTATGAATATACAGTATGAACATTATGAATGTATAACTCTGAAATTTGAACAATGTGAATACAGAGTACTAGGATTATGAATGTGTGGTTATATGATTATGGACATATAGTATAAACATTATGAATATGGAACTATGTAATTTGAACAATGTGTATACACAGTTATAATATTATGGATATAGATTTATATCATTATGAATATGTAGCACAAACAATATGAAAATGTAGATTTATATGGAGTTATGATATTATGGATGTGTGGTTATAACATTATGAATATACAGTATGAACATTATGAATGTATAACTCTGAAATTTGAACAATGTGAATACAGAGTACTAGGATTATGAATGTGTGGTTATATGATTATGGACATATAGTATAAACATTATGAATATGGAACTATGTAATTTGAACAATGTGTATACACAGTTATAATATTATGGATATAGATTTATATCATTATGAATATGTAGCACAAACAATATGAAAATGTAGATTTATATGGCATTCCCCATCTCCCCTTACTTAAAGATTATATTTCCATCAAAATCATTTTAATTCCCTTCTTTATTGTAATTTGTTATATATAAAGACATCATTTTAACATTTTTTATGTCAACAATGGACACGAAGATCCTACTCTAAAGAACGTACAAATGGAAGCTCAACAGAAAAGGACAAGAGGGAGAGTAACAAAGTTGGTGTTAGGTTCACAAGGTGCTGAGCCCTCAGAACCACATCCTGCACAACAAAGCACTGCAGTGCAGGTTGAACAACAAAAGAAGCGAAAAAGAACCACACGAGCCATTTTAAATTCACAATCTGCTGAAATATCACAACCACAATGTGAGCAGCAAATCACCGAGGATATTGCCAGAGAACATAGAACCAAAAATAAGAATGATATGAAAGGAAAACAGATAGCCCAACAAGTAGAACAAATACAACAAGACGAAGAAGAAGAGAGTGATGATGAAGATTCTTCATATTTTAACACACGGATGGGCCCAAAAATAATGTTTCAACTTGTACAAGGGCTAACACCAGACCAGAAACAATCTGTCATAGATATTGGCTTTGAATCCCTCTTGCAACTCCAGTTGTGCACAAATGAGTCGCAGTTGGTGCAGTATTTGATCAATAACTTTGATGTTTGCAAGTCTGAATTCATATTGGAGGATGGTAGGCTCCATGTTCAAGAGGATGACATAGAGTACACATTAGGCATCCCACGGGGTCAAAAGGAGGTTGAAGTGGCCCCAAAAAATGAAAACAATTCAACACCTGAGTACAAAGCTGTCTTACGTGCTTGGAGGAATAGGTGGGGGATTAGGACTGGTTCACCAATAACAACTAAAATGGGAGCTGTGATTGTGAGTCGGGGAGATTACGGTGATGAGTTTAAAAGAGATTTTATGGTATTGACGGTTTCATGCATGATGCGGGGATACCAGTCACGGAACTGCAACTTCAGAGTCATCAACTCCTTGATCAACATTGGGGATATCAAAAACTACAACTGGTGTAGCTACACATACAAGTCCCTTATTAGATCCATTGAGGAGAAGGTCAAAAAGCCTAAGCGTTTCTTTATTGGACCAATGGCATTCATTCTGGTAAATTATTGTCTTTATGAATTCATTGTGTTTAGTGATAATCTGACTTTGAATACAGTGTTATGATATTATGCATATATGATTATGAAATTGTGAATATGGATTTATTAATTTATGGTTAAAAGTGTTGTGAAGTTGTTAATATATAGAGTTGTGACAATAAATCTATGAGATTATGGATATACAGTTTATATATTATGAATGTTCAGATATGGATTTATGAATATAAAGTTATACAATTGTGAACATGGTTCTTTGAAAAATTATTAATTTGCAGTTATTATATTATGAATATGTAGTTATGAAATTATGAATGTACAGTTGTTATATTATGAATGTTCATTTATGGATATATGAATAAGTTATACAATTGTGAACATGGTTCTTTGAAATTATGAATTTGCAGTTATGATATTATGAATATGTAGTTATCAAATTATGAATATGTGCTCTGAGATTATGAACATATAGCTTTGACATTATTTATGAATTTACAGTTCTGTTATTTTTTTTTTACCGGTGTTTTTTTCAAAATTGTAGTTATTCTACTTCGACCGCGTTCAATTCAAAGGGATGAAGGTCGACAGGACATACCCCACACTTATTGTATGGACCTCTAAGCTTGTAAGGAAGAGAGTTTCTGCGGAGAGGAAGGCTGGTGGGTTTGGGAAGGGAAAAGTTATCCCAAGGATAGAGAAGCCTGCTGCTGCATCTGTTGTTGATCACACTGCTAACCCTGATGCTGATCATAGAGTTCCCCCAATCTCTGTGCCACTTTCAAGTGTTGATAGAGTTACCCAGGTGCTACAAAAGCTTGCAGCCAATGTCCTAGAATTTGGAGAGGCAATGGCTGCAATTGGGAAGCAAGGCGCACCTGTAGATGTTATGAGGACAGCCTTCTCTGGAATTTCTGGCATGCTTACTGTGGCTAGCACAATGGAAACCTCTTCACCACCAACCTCCTCACAGCTTGACGACATTTTCTTTGGCCAAGAGAGTTTCACAGCAGCAGTCGATGCTTTGGTGGACGCCTTCCATAAGACAAACAGGCAAATGGAGGTAGAAGCTCCCTCCTTTGATCTAGGGATATCTCTAACCCCAGTACCATTGCATAAACGACCAGCCAAACTGAGCACGTTGGAGGAAAAACAATTAGATGCCCTTGTTGGGAAAATTGGAGGTGGTGCTGCTGCTGTTTCAACCTCTGAAGACCAAGAAGTAACTCCTCTCGTTAGGGTGCCATTCAACCAACCTACTGATGCTACTACCCCTACTTCTGAGCTTGATGATGTTGACAGGTAAACTAATATAATTATGTATGTTTAAGATCAAGATTTTCAGCCTCAATTTTTATATACAATTATGAGTTTGCAGTATTTAGATTATGAATATGAATTTATGAAATTATGAATTTACATTTATCAAATTATAAAATATTGTGCTTTAAGATTATGAACATAGAGCTATGAGATTATAGATGTACAGTTCTCAAATTATGAATGTGAATATAGCTCTCTAAAATTCTGAATATAGAGCTATAAAATTATGAACATATAGCTCTAACATTATGAATTTGCATTTATGAAATTGTGATTATATTGATATGAAATTATTAATATATAATATATAATTAGTAAATTGTTAGTATTATATTTTGTTATTATTAATTGATTACCTGCATTATATGTAAACACAGTGCATTGCAAGACAGTGAAAATGATGTTGAAGATGTAACTGTCCGAAAGCGGCCAACAAGAAGATTCAAGAATATCCCGCTGAATCTAAGGTCACCTTTTTGGACTAAGAATGAACGGTTTGTCCACAATGCAACTGTTAGAGAGAAAATCATATCCAACTATGCATTCCTGGATGTTTCTTGTGATTATCCATCAGAGTATGTTTCAATCTAAATTAATTACTTGAATATTTAAAATGAATTAGCATGAATTTATTTGTTTATTTATTTATTTGTTTATTTTTTTGTGTTGTAGAGAGATACTTTTCAACTCTAATGACTTCTATTTGACAAGAGGTCACTTCCACACACTGAGCACTGGTGAGGTTGACAGCAACTTACTTGATGTATGGTCATTGCGTCTTACAATTCTTAACATACAACGAGCATTGGGGCAACCAAAGTGCATCTACTTCAGCATATCAGTACATGTAAGTGTGTTATGATTTGCAACAAACTATTTTTTAAATTTGAATTTATATTAAAAGTTCTGTGGTTATATAGTTATGAAATTGAGAATGTAAATCTCAATAATTCTGGATATATATTCTAAAAATTCTGAATACAGAGTTGTCAACTTTTGAATATTAATTTCTGAATTTGTGAATCTACATTATCGATAATCTAAGTGTTAATACATGATTTTCTCCATAGCTGCAAATTGACCCAGTTGATCAGTGGATGAAGGATCTTCCACTAGAGAAAAAGAAGAAAAATTTCAATGACAGGTTGCGTTTTGAAATAACAAGATTTGGCAATCTTGACATCAATGATGCAGATTTGGTAATTTTTATTACACAAACTAAATTTTTATTTATTACATCCAAAAAGACTAACAACGCTTTAATTATTCCTTATTTGAAATTTAGATATTTTTTCCTGCGCTTCGACATGGTCACTATTTTGTTGTCTGCATCAACACCATTTCAAAGACAGTCCAAATTATAGACAACAAATCCCTACCCCCTGATGTCTTGGAAGTGGACAAATATCAAGATTGCCCACATTTGCTGGTAACTAGATCAAAAACTTGAGTCTCTTATCATTTCTTACTTATATATTTATTATAAAAAATTATGAACACTGACATTTTTTTTCTCCAGATGACTGCATTCAAGGAATACCTTGCAGCAGAAACTTCACCCCTGCTATGGAAATTAGATGACATTCCTGTAGAGTTTGTCAATATGCACTGGAAAGAGCTGGATAATGCAACTGACTGCGGTGTATATGTCATGCGACATCTGGAAACGTATAAAGGAATTCCAAAAAAATGGACACCTGGATTTAGGCGCAATACTCGTGTAAATGTAAGAGTATAAAATATATTAGTTATACATTACATATTCTTAATTGTTTTTTGACAATTCATTAAACTGATTATTTAATGTTTTTTTCTTTCCTTTTTTTTAAAGGCTGACTTCATTTGTGAACTCAGAGCTAAATACGCAGCTAACATTATCACATGGAGTGTGAACACCGTAAAACACAAGATTATGAAGGCAGCAAAGCAGGTGTCCAAAAAGAAGTGAATGTAGACTATTGTTGTGATCTAAAAAACTTTGTGAACATGAAAGCAATGGTTTTGTGAATGTTTAATTCTGAACTTATGACTGTGGGTATCTTTTTTTGAAAGGCATGAATGTAGACAGCTAATTCTGACAATATGGTGTTTTTTGAAAGGCATGAATGTAGACACCTAATTTTGACAATCTGGTGTTATGTAATGTGAGCATATATTTCTGCTCTTTTGAATGTATGTCTATTAATGTGATCTATAGTTGTGAAATTGTCAAAATGTACTTCTGTAGTTTTAATTGGAAATTATGAATATATAGTTGAGAGATTATGAACATGTAGTTATAAAATTATGAATTCACATTTATTAGATTATGAAAATGTAGTTATAAATTTATGAATATACTGCTCTAATATTCTGAACATAGACCTCTAATAAATTATGAATTTACACATATGAACTTATGAATATATAGTTGTGTGATTATGAATATGTATATATAAAATTATGAATTCACAGTTATAAGATTATTAACATGTTTTAAAAATTTATGAATTCACAGTTATGAGATTATGAACATGTATTTATAAATTTATGAATATACTGCACTGATATTCTGAACATAGACCTCTAATAAATTATGAATTTACATGTAAAATTATGAATATATAATTGTCAGATTATGAACATGTAGATATAAAATTATGAATTCAAAGTTATGAGATTATGAACATCTAGTTATAAAAATTATGAATATATAGTTGTGAGATTATGAACATGTAACTATAAAATTATGAATATACTTCTCTAAGATTCTAAACATAAACCTATATAATTATGAATTTACACATGTAATTATGAATTTATATTTATCAAATGAAATTATGAGTTTACAGTTATGAATTTATGAATATACAAGTCTACAATTCTGAACATAGAACACTTTGACATTATGAACGAATAGCTCTACAACTATGACCAACTAAATCACAGATACTATGAACATAGAGTGCAAAACTTGTGAACATAGAATTCAAATTAACCAGTTCTTTAACAAAAGGCAAAAGAATAGTTCACATTGTGTTCATCATATCTCTATATTGCATTTCTATTAACCAGTTCTAATAACACAATCTCAGTCTAGAACTACATTGTCGTCTAAACTCTTATTAAAATGAACAAACTGTGAACCCCCAGAACTTGGATGTACAAGGTATCCATCCCGAGCAATCTCTAATATATTTTCCAAAACCAAAGACTGTACACTGCTCTTTGTAATTGAAGCAACCTTATTTGCAGCACTCTTTCTCCCCCTTGCTATACTGTATTTCTTCTCGATAACACTACTCCTCCTTCTATTACGCTCACCTTTCAACCTCTTGGTTAAAGGATTTTGTACAACACCACTTGATGATGAAACCCCGCACTCTTCAATGTTTACTTCCCCAATCTCAGCTTCCACCTTTTTCTTTGCATTCTCGACAGCCTCATCACAAAACTGTCTAGCAACAATGTTGTCTTGACTAGAAACAATCAACCTTTGGAATTTTCTACTAATCTCAACAATCCAATTGAAGAGGGGACACCGACGTTATAGAACAAAGAAGCAATGTCCACATTTCTACCATCAACAACCTTTTTAGTCCATCTTTTCAGAATGTATTTATCTGGAATACTAGAAACACAATTCACATGAAGTATACGTAAACAATGGCAGCAAAGTATTCCCAATTCAGAAAACAACTTGCAACTACAAGAAATTTCCACATTAATTGGCTTAAAACTTACTTCATGCCTTATAATATCTATATCTGGTCGCCACACATGATACTTGTACTCAAAACCATCATTCAAAACAATTTCTTGATGACAAGAACTACCTTTCATAAATTGTTCCTCAAACAAATAGTAGATCTCAATAGTATATACCTCTCTAGCATGTGAAAGAAGTTTCACATGGTCCATCATCATAGCAGGTAGTCCTTGTGCACACCTAAAATCTTCACCATTCTCTTTACCTCTCCATTCAGAAATAACGCCAACAAAAGATGAGTAGAAATCACAAAGACCGGCAGTCTTAGATAACCTTCTAGAAATAGAATGATTCGTAGTTTCACTCCTTTGGGAAGATAGAATACCCCCAGAAAAATAATCCTTGTTAAATGCTGGACACCACTTCTCCCTACAATCATAAAGCTTTTCTAACCAAGTATTCTTATGACACTTATACTCAGTCATCATCCTGAAAATATACAAGACACATTCACTAAGTTTATATGAAAAAAGGCAATGAGATCAACAAATCTTTAACACATGTTCACAAACCTAACACTGTTGATCCATAATTTATGTACTGTAAATTCATAATCTCTATACTCTAGATTCATAATTTTTAAACAAAAAGATTCATAATTCCTAAACAGCAACACATAATTCCTATACTGTAAATAGACAAGATGAGTAAATATAATCCAGAAAAAAAAAAACAAACAGATACAAAAATCATACCCCAATCACAATTTCGTAAACCTAAATACTATATGTTCAAAACTTCCATACTAGTAATATTCAACTCCAATGCTTAAAAACCAGTAAAAAAACAGTGAATAGTAACATACCTTGTCCAATAAAATTCAAATTCAGCTTCAGTGTCTGTGTATTTTAACACACAGTTAAACAAATCCAAAAAATCTTTATTATTCCTTAATGTCTGATATGCTTCTTTGAATTCTCACCGATATGCCATATGCAAAGACGATGACGTGATGTTGGAAACACTTGAGAAATAACCGCAGCCATAGCTGCACATTGATCTGTCATGATAGACTGTGGACACTTGCCATCCATAGATCTTAAAAATGCTTTAAACAACCACAAAAAGGATTCTATCCTCTCATTCATCAAAAAACCACATCCAAACATTACATTCATGCAATGATGATTCATCCCTACAAAAGGTCCACAAATCATATCATATTTATTTGTGCGGTATGTTGTGTCATGCACTAACAAATCCCCAAACAACTCATAATCTTGTCTCATTCGACCATCCCTCCAAAAAAAACTACACAATCTTGAATCTGAATCAACTTCAAAGTCAAAAAAAAATTCAGTCTCATTCAACTGCCTCCTCCTAAATATTTCAATTAAGGAATTAGAATCATTTCCATCCAAACACTTCAAACTATCATAAGCCAGTGAATTGTAAGCATCTCGATTAGTGAACCCAACAAATGGAGACCCCCCCAGATTGATGTTTCAACAACCTCATACCATCCGCCACTGCAACCCCACTCTTTTTCAGATCTTTTAAGTAGGAAATCTGATTATTCCCCACTCTTCTATGTGAACGAAGTAGATGACTCTTGTCTAAAGCACATAACTCATGATTGTGATCTTTCACGTGTTTTGTAACTGTCCACCTCCCATCCCCACCCATATCAAACTGAACAAATGCACCACAACCCGTCCTTATATCAATTTTTGAATACAAATTGACACCACTATCTGCCTTTGCCTTAAAACCAGCCTTATGACAGAAAAACCTCTTCATTTGAATTGTCTTAGTAGAGGCCTTGTAACGTTGTTGACCCTTCCTCACACTAAAACCAACTCTATAGGCATACTCGTTGTATAGCTCAAAAGCTTCATCACCATTACTAACTACAGCACCAACCAAGTCTTCAACAGCTGCAATTATAAAATATAACCTCAACTATAACAACTACTAATGTTTGATGGAAATATAATTCCTAAGTAGAGGGGGAATGAGGAATGTCGAATAAATCCAGCCATGCTCTACAAAAAGAATAAAATTTTCATCCAAACATATAACACATAACATGAATGTACAATACGATGAATATATATGTCAAATATTATGAATCACAATTCAATGGTTTCAAACCACACATCACACAGTAAAAAACTATGAAAAAACCTGGAATCGAAGAAGATCCATCAATGTTAACATCTGATTGATCACCAATTAATGAATCACCCACCAAATCTTCATTCACTGAAACATAGAAAATAGAGGAGCATAGCAGTAAAAATTATGAACATGTAACTTGCAATTTATGAATATGGATTTTACAAGCAGATACAGATTACCAAATAACATTGAGGATATACAATTCAAAAATTCTGAATGTAGAACTCAAAAATTATGGATTTACATATTCAAAATTTATGAATGTATAACTCTCAGGATTGTATGCAAAGTAGAAACCACACATTCTGCAATAATCACAAATAAAAACAACCAAAAATCACATACATTGCAAATTCTCCCCAATAACAGACACAACTATAAATTTGAAAATAAATCTTAAACTCATAAATCTCAAATAGCAGAAAAATCACATAAATGAACTACAAAAAACGCAAAAATCGAATGGAAACAAACCTGGAATCGTAGACAAACCCTCTCCGATTAGATCTCCCCGATCTGTTGCCTCCTCCATCGACGAACTCAATAACGCAAAACAGAACACCAACGCACAACAAAAAGCGAAAGGAAAGAAGGAAATAAAATTGCGAAACTTGCGAATGGAAACTACCAAATCACGACTGCAACTACCAAAATCTCAAAAGAATTGGCTGCCAAATCAAAAATAACGCCGTTAACGGCCAAAATTTCAATTTTTTTTTTTTTTTTTTAATTAGGACGGCGTCGTTTTCCCTGAAAACGACGCCGTTTTTGAAACGTGCGCACATTGCAATGTGCGCACGTTGTGCATAGGATAATTTGCCACAATTGGGTTTGTAGAGTGCCATTCGGCCCAAATTTTGTTACCCTTAACAGGCCGCACCAGTTGTGCGAGAAATATTCAGCCCAGCCCATGTTACATTAAGCTAACCAAATAACCACTTACATAAACCCTAGTTTCGTTCCGCGTTCTGCTAGAGCAGAGCTAAGCTAGTCATCGCCGGATAGGAAGGGAGTGAAGAGAAGACGCAGCAAAAATGGTGTCGGGATCTGGAATCTGCGCTCGTAGAGTGGTGGTGGACGCGAGGCATCATATGTTGGGACGGCTGGCCTCCATCTTGGCCAAGGAGCTGCTCAATGGTCAGCGAGTGGTTGTTGTCCGCTGCGAGGAAATCTGCCTCTCCGGCGGCCTTGTCCGTCAGAAAATGAAGTATCACCGCTTCCTCCGCAAGCGCATGAACACCAAGCCCTCCCACGGCCCCATCCACTTCCGCGCACCGTCTAAGATCCTCTGGCGCACCATCCGAGGGTAAGTCTTTGCTCTCCAACTCCTCCATCAGTGTGAAATGCATTTTTGCTATCTATCTACGAAACATCGTCGGAGAATATATATATATATATATATATATATATATTTTGCGAATTAAGCGTTTTATGATTTTGTGGAACTGGAATATGTAGAATGATTCCGCATAAGACGAAGAGAGGAGCTGCGGCGCTGGCTCGATTGAAGGTGTACGAGGGTGTTCCTCCGCCGTATGATAAGGTGAAGCGGATGGTTATTCCTGATGCCCTCAAGTAAGTTTACTGCTACATCCTCTTTCTCATTCATAAAAATCCTTAAGCCTCTCTACCTTTTGATATTTTTGGTTAGTTTATTACATGATTTGAAATTATGAATTGTACGTAGGGTATTGAGGCTCCAGGCTGGGCACAAGTACTGCCTGCTGGGTAAGCTTTCATCTGAGGTTGGCTGGAACCACTATGATACCATCAAGGTAACTTATTGAAGCATCTTCTTTATATCGTTAATGATTGATATTGAAATAATGCATTGTGTTTTGTGTTACAGAGATTATTTTTCCATGACTTCTGATATTGAAATAATGCATTGTGTGTGTTATATAAATTGTTTCCAGGACTTTTGTTCAAATCTAGTAACTTTTATAGTGTAATCTATGATACACAATTAGGACTTTAGGAGTAGGAATGGCAATGCAGGTAGGGAGTTACTGTCCCAGCCTCCCTTTCCTAGCCTTGTACTGGAGTAAAATTGAATTTTCAAAATTATTACTTACAAAATAAACCTAAGCCAAGAAATTTGAATTACAATCTTATGTGATTGACCAATTTGAATTTTCAAAACTTTTCACTGAATGTTGAACTTACAATTGCTGGTATTGTGATGTGGGCATATGGTACTTACAAGACATTTTGACTTACAATCTTATGGGATTGATCCATTGAGATTTTAGAGTTCTAAATCACAACTTTTCTCTGAATGTTGTACTTTCAAGTGCTAGTATTTTGATGTGGTTGTATGGTGTGTGTTAATTGTGCTGTATATAAGCACAAATATTAGGGGGATTAGTAAATGTAATATTCCTACTAATATGCAAAACGTTTTGAATTGTCTGCTGCAACCTGTTTGACCTTCATTTGTGTTCTGGTCTTTTATGTACTTTGAGTGTTTGTGCTGTTGTAACTTTTGTCAATTCTTCAGAAATATTTTTTAATGTCAATTTGAACTGCTTGGGTTTTTGTACGCTCTAGACTATTTACAATTAGTGATGAACACAGTTTGCTTAACTATTATCCTCTTTGGATAACAGGTTCTAGAGAATAAGAGGAAGGAGAGGGCCCAAGCTGCATACGAGAGGAGGAAGCAGTTGACAAAGCTTAGGGTCAAAGCTGAGAAGGCTGCAGAGGAGAGACTGGGTACCCAACTTGACATCTTATCCTCAGTGAAGTACTAAATTGAGTTAGTAGATCCTAAATCTTAAATATAGTATTAAGTAGCCTTGGAATTTCAGAGACAATGGTATTGAGTGGAACATTTTCTTGTGGCTGTGGTACAATTTTTGTGTTACATGTGACAAATTATTTGCTTGAAGCTGTTATTTTCTTCATTTTGTTCTCAAGGCTTGTGTGATTAGACTCAGTTTTTGCTGGCATCTCTTGTAATTTTCGTGTCGTATTAATCACTGTGGGCATGATGTTTGCATTGTGTTTTTGAGTATTCCCTATCAAATGAATCCCATTTTCCACATCCTTGCATTGGCCTTTTCTTGTTGCTTAAGGTCAACTTATATACTCCATACAAAATTTCTGCACTACCAGAAATTGATTTCTTCCAAGCACACTATACTGTCTTTTCTTGAGTCAGCACGATTTGCATAATCGAAGTCAATCTTTAGACCAAGAGAATTTTATGAAAACAAGGTTGCCTGTTTTTCCAAAGCCTCCCCATTCCTTGTTTCCTCAGCCCAAGATTTCTGAAGAGATTATAAGAAGAGGATTACAGCTCTAGCCATGTCCCCTTCCCCTTGGCCAATCTATACTCATTCATTGGCAACAAGGAAGAAGAGGCAAAAATGGGGACCTCAACAAAGGAGAAAGGCTTGCTAAAACTAGTGCATCCAGGCAGGCATGTAGAGGTTTACAGAGAGCCTGTAGCAGCTGCAGAGGTGATGAAGAAATACCCCAGGCACTGCATCACCCGGCCCGACGTGTTCAAGTTTCCCTGGGTTGTTGTCAAGCCTGAAGCTGTATTGCTACCAGGTAAAGTCTTCTACGTCGTTCCTTGTCGCACAGTTTACCAGCTGTTGAAAGATAGAAGGCAGAAGAATCAGCACACGCCAAGGCGCGAACCCTCTGAAAACAGTGCTCAAGAACAGCCAGTCTTAAGTTCTGACAATTATTTCCCATCTTATAAGCTCATCAATGGTGAAAGCCACCATCACTTTGATCCTAGTTTACCACACAGGAAAAACCAACCTGTGAACAACCAAGAAAACAGCCAGTCCAGCAGCCTTAGTTTACTTTCCAAGAAAGAACATCCACTGAAGCATCACGAGAACCACCATTCCAGCAGTCAGGGCTCACCTCATTTGAGAATCAGCTCTCTGAAGATTGGCCAAAGCCATTCTCTTGCGTGTCAAGAAACGCCTATCAGGTCATCAGCCGGGAGGACTCCCAAGCACATAAATGGAAGAATGCAGAACTCGCCCTGGTACAGACCAAGAAACGAGGAAGAGCTTTCTCAGAGCCCCGACAGGCCAGTCTATTATGCTCCAAGTACTGAACTCTCTTCTTCTAGCAAGAAGAAGATGAACAGATATCAAAATGCATTGCTGGATGACAGATCTTCAGATAGAAGCTACTCATATTCAGGAAGACGACAGTACACTGATGCTAAGAACATTTCAAGACCGAGGATTAGCAGCAGAGTTCATGAAGCTGATGATCATCGCACAAGAGGCTCCACATCCACACAAGTTCAACTAAAATCTTGTTTGAGGAAGCCCGGGAGTGCTCAAAGAAAGCGGAATCTAAGGGTGACTTTCGCATCATCTGTTTTTATCCCAAGCCGGGAAAGAGACTCACCAACCCCGCAACACAACTTCGCTGAGTTTTGAAGTTGCAACCTTGCTGGCAAGGGATTTTTTCCCTCTCTTTTAATGTCTATCATCTTTTGATTCCCCCCTTTTTTCATTTTCAGGGTTAAGTTAAGTTGTACTCATGAATTGTCCAGTGAATTATATTACCAATTTGAAACAGAAAAGGACATGTATACAGCTCGAGTTCTGGAGAACAAAAGCAAATACAGCATGGAGTTTTCTCCTTAGTTCTGAATGCAAATTGCAGAATCATCAACTTTGTAGAATCTTTACTTAAAACTAGTATAATTTGGCCTCTTACATTTGTATCCTTGTGTTCGACTTTTGTAAGAAAAATCATATTCATCAAAATTTAGAAACTCTCAAGTACAGTAAAAGGGAATAGGGATTGAAGAACCTCAGTTTCTAATACACATCCCTTCAAACCATATACAATATATAGGAAAGCTAACAAGGGAAAGGGCGGGGGAAGATGGAACAAAGACTACACAATTTACAGGCGATAACTATGGTTTATCAGCATAAAAAGTTACGTATTTTTTTATTTTTTTTTTTTGTTTGCAGTAATTTGATGTACCTGAAGCAATAATAATATTCATGTTGTTTCTGTTAGCTTTGAATCAGTTCTCTGTGACTGCTTTGAGGGAGAGGTCGACTCCCTGGAAGAACTATGTCCAAAAAGGTTGAGTTTGATAATCTTTTTTGAAAAGGAACTCATAAATCGCCTAGAGTTGGACTTTTCCATACTCCTCTTCATACAGACATGCTCCTTCTCCAAATCGTTTAGTCTCATTCTCATCCGCGCTAGTTCAAGCTTGAGCTCCCTGTTCTCTCGCCTCAGGGACGCATAGTTGTCCTTGGGAGACATTGCAGCGCTAAGAGCGCCACTGTTGATCCTCCACGACTGGTGCAATGGCTTTGGATCTTCATCGGGGTAAGAGCAGAATAAGGCGTTTCGCAACCTCAACTGCTCGAAGTAAAGCACTTGGACTATCGATTGAAGGGGAAGGCGCTCGTTCGTCGCAGCGTGTGCACCGGCTTCCTGTGATAGCTTCTGAAAATCGATCAGCCTGCAGAGCTTCCTCTTGTCGGGATCTGACAAACCTTGATGAGCCTGCAATGCACACATTCACGTTATGCAAAAGTTTACGTTTTTGGTTGAGACAGAACCACTGTTGCAAAACTCGGTCTAGGCACCCCTAAACCGTGGCGATTTTCCCCCTAGGCACCCGCCTAGCAACTAACTCGGCCGAGTTAACTCGTCCATTTCGATCGAGTTAGCCGAGTTAACCTGGTCGGCTCGGCCTTGCTAATTTTTTTTCATTATATATATATATATATATATATATATACACACACACACACCCATACAGGTGCACTGTTTTTTCTTTTCTAGTAAGCCGCATAGGCGCCCGCCTAAGCCGTCTAGGCACTAGGCGCTACTCTACCGCCCGACTAGCGCCTACTGCAACCATGGACAGAACACATTGAACTAATGATGTTTCAAGCAAGAGATAGTACTTACTTTGAGATAAACATCGATTGCTCGATAGAGTCCATCGTGGATAGTACGGGCATGTGTTGGTAATGTTTCTGCAATTGCTATGAACTTGTTAAGCTTTAAATTTGCATCGGGTGCGATTTCAGCCAGGTAATTGTCCACCAGTTTCGAGACTTTAAACAGTGCAGTTTGGGAGGGCGACGAAGGGCTATCGGACTCAAACCCCGAGCCCTCTTCCATATCGTCATCACTGTCGTCCTGCTGAGAAAAATTAACCAGTATTCTGTGAACCGTGTCAACATCAAACAACGTATCACCAGCATGTCGGAAGGAAGGGATTAAGAGATCATCGAGAGTGGCTATATCTAACTGGGATCCTATGCGTCGTTCGAGATCAAGCCTGCAAGCGATTGCACAATCGAGCATCACAGCACTTCTCAGCAGCCCGAAGAGAAAGCTGATGGGAATTGCGAATTTTTCAACAGGCATTAGGCTTACAATCGTCTCCACTACAAGCTTTTCTTGGTCACTCGAGCCAGCAACTATGTCACATTTGGACTGGCTGGATTGATTCCATAACAAACTCGATTTCTTGGCCAACTCTTTCTGTGCATAATTCACCAGCGATGCTCCGATACTTTCAGGCCTAACGCCACGACACTTCATTGCAGTTATCACTCTTTGATATAAGTCGACACGAAGCACTGATAGATCCTCTATCCACCAATCTCCCTCGCATTTTGCCTGGCGACTCATATGGAGTCTCCCCGAGCTACTGTACTCCAAGCGCGAGAAACTAGAAGCGATCTGCTCCACACAAGCTTTCGAGGCAATGGCATCAATACACCTCGTGACAATCTTAAGCTCATCTGCAAGAGGGAGGAGGTTTTCGCATTGCTGAAGAACCTCAACACACATTTCAAGGTTCTTGCAAACAATACTCTCGATATATTCTTCGGCCCGGGAGCCAAGGTTGTTCTTTGAATACTCATCGGTCATTTCAAGGTAATCCGAGATGCAACAAAGCTGGGCAACGTTTGCTGCCGTGATCTCAAAGTTGACACCATAGCAGAACTTCGCTGCCAGTTCAAATGATTCCGCTCCTCCTGGTAGGCTTACGAGCTCAATCCTTGAAATGTCAGAATCCCGGTGCTCTGCTACCAGTTTCCTTATCCGCCCGCTTCTTGACACCAGGGGAAACTGCATACAATACCAAGTAAACCGAAAACCTTAAAACCCTGTCTTTCTTTATAATGAAATTGAAACCCAGGAAACAATAACAGCTAAGATATAGATTCTTACCTTGTGAAGTGAAAATATACCACCATCAACTTCTATTATAATATCACTAGGAACATCCCGAAACACCCTACAGGAGATCAACAGTTAATTAGCAGGCCTAATTTTCAGCATACATTACAATTTTTACAGGCAGAAGAAGAGACAATCAAGCTTTCTTTTTTCGAGTAACAAGGAAAACCCGCAACCACTACCCGCCTTGTGAACCTAACCGGTCCAAATAATCAGTCTAGGTTACTCATAACTGACCGGTCCAAATAAAGAAGTTACCAAGTCAACAGTCTGACCAACTTGCTGGAATTGCCCCAAACAATAAAGTTTTCTAGTGAGACATTTGTGGGGTTGGAAGGTGGGTGGATAAGTTCAGTCTGAATGGATCTATCTACCCATAAAATTAGCAATTTGCAGGTGAAATTTTCAGCATAAACATAGAATTCCCATGCCAACATGCACTCTCAATTACCATCTAGCAGGTTTGATTCTTGAAAGAATTTCAGCTAGTAAATGCATCAAATACATGTAAGCATATATGAAAGACTGTAACTTCACCATAAGCTGCAACTGAGAAATGAAGCATGAAAGCATTTTGAGGAAAGCAAATTTGTTTCTGAAACAAAATGGGGAAGAAAGCGTGTTAAGAACACAAACCATTCGTTGCATCTCTGCTGGGAGGACTTGGTGAGGGCCATAGCACAGAGAATCCAGAGCAGGCAAAGCTGGGTTTTAGAGAAACAGGAGACAAGAAGGTGAAGGTGGTTGTTAAAGGGGAAGAGGGGAAGAGGGCCGGTGGCAGTATGAACAAGTGTTGCTGCTGTTGGGAGACTTCTCTGCCCATTTTTTTGTCACACACTATCAACTCAACATCATGGATTAGGCTTTGTGTGGGTCATCCCAATCAAAGGTTTTTTTTTTTTTTTTTTTTTTTTTTTTTTTAAACTATAAAAAGCTAATTCAGAATCGATTTGAATCGCATCCTTAAAATTTGACTCTTATTCAGAGAAAGTCAAATACAATGGTCTTGTTTGGTAAATTAGTTAGCCTATAGATCAATTTTGGCTTATTTGATCACTATTAGCTGTTTGATTTGGTTAAAAAATTAATATAAGTGTTTGGTTAATTAGTTTTTTGTAACTCCAAAATGCTAAAATTTAAAAAGTTGCTCAAAACAACTTTTACAATTAGCTTTTTGAGAAAAGAAATTATAACAAACAACTATCAGCTAACAGTTAATTTACCAAACACCTTTCTACAATTAGCTAATGTTATGAACTAGTTATACCCTCTAATTAACCTAATCAGTGAACAGCTAACAACCATTTACCAAACAAGGCCAATATAAGTTTAAAACATGATTTGGACTGCGGCTCAACAATTTGAAACTATTAGATTATTAACGTCGGACGGTTGCTTGGTAACCACAAGGTTCCAAGTTTGAATTCTTGTAAAAGATGTCTATTGATTTTTTTGGTTAGAGTTGAGCTATAAACAACATCAGTTAGTTTGACCAGTTCATTGACCTTCTTAGTTTGAACTGATCAACTATGTGCAATATATGTTAGTTTACTTCCTTGTGATCCTATAGTCACAGGGTGGTTGAAGGTTTCATCAGAGCGCACATTCGGCAGTAGCTACGGATTTTTTCGTAAATCAAAGTAAGGTTAAAAGTTCGACTTTTGTAAGAGTGCACCAATAAACTTCAGACTAGAGTTTCTCGAGAGTATGAATCAAATTCTACCAAAGACTTGAGTTGTAACCAAATTACTCTTGCAAACAAGTTCTACTCCCAATGAGAGAGATTTATTAATCTCCTTAGTTTGAGCAAATCAATTATAGACAATTTAGATTAATTTATCTTCTTGTAATTATTGGTTTGATTGGGTCAGAATACGAAATTTATCTAATATATATGTCCTCAGTAGTGAATAATGCCTGTGGATTTTCCTATCGTCTAAATTACTCTGACAATGGCGTAGATACCAAGAAGATGCGGTATGAAAAACAGGGTTGTGTGGATCATCCCAATTAAATTTAATTAATCATTAATTATTGTTGCTGAAGCATTACGTGAGAGATGATAATGATCAGATCTTGCTAAATTTGTGGAGAGATAAAGGGGGCGTAAAGAGAGGAGAAAGACAATAGATTATATCTTTTTTTTTTTTGGAAATCAATCGATTATATCTTTGTTTTCATTCACCAGTACAAAGTCAAGAAAACACTCTGCTAAAGATGAGAGTAAAGAAGAAAAAGGAAAGGGAAAAGATATCGTTTTTTCTGTTTTTTCACTCTCTTTGTCCCCTACTCCTCGTATTGTCATCATTTTGCTTTTTTCACATCCTTAAGACTTTTTGATTTTTTCTTCTTTTTAACTTGATTTTTAGGACCCTCTCCTTGATTAAAGTTTTTGTCACATGCAAAGATTGGTTTAGATCTCAAGTTGAATAGAGTGTTTTATATAATCATATGTGATATACTAAACTCAATAAAAAAAAATTAAAAATACTAATAAAAACTAAGAGTTTAGACTAATGTATATGGTACTGCTTAGAGTGATTTCATCTTGTTATTTTATAATAGAATTGACTAATTCATAACTCACAATTCACTAGTGAAGTTACGAGGAACAATTCTTTGTTATGGTTGAATTGTACGAAAATGGTTGGCGAAATGAGGAAATTGAGTACGGTTTGTTACTCATACGCTCAAAGGCAAAGTGAGTGGGTGTATTATTCTCGTATCTGAAGGTCACGAGTTTAATTTTTGTCAATCCCCGTCTGCAAATAGTGACTGTGAAGTTTCCTTTTAAAAAAAATAATAAAAAAGAAGATAAGAATGACATGATTTTCTTCATCACCCAAAATAAAAGATGATAATATCATAAGGTGTTATTTTTTTAATTAGAGAAAAAATTGGACACTCTAAGGGGATGTTTGACAAATATATGTTAGCTAATTGTGTTAGTGGATTTGACTAGTTGATATCATTAGCTGATTACAGAAAAATGTTTGGTAAATTAGCTGTTAGCTGATTACATGCAAAATGATTTTTTCAAAAAGTTGATCGAAAAAACTATTTTAAGCAGCTTTTTGAATTTTAGCGTTTTGGCAATAAACTGTTACAAAAAAATAAATTAATCAAACACTAATATTGAATGTTTAACCAAGTCAAACAAACTAAAATTGACTGATAAGCTAATTATGCTACTAAACAGGGCCTAAAAACTAAGTGAGAATTAGTCGAAGAACTCCTCACACACCTCACTTGGAATGAGGTACCCCAATTGCATCCTTTATCAACACCATTAAACATTTTCATCATTTATCAACACACCTCACTTGAAAAGAGGCACCATACCTTGATCGATCCATTCATTTTACCCTTAATCATAACGAATAGAACATGTATCGTCGCAAAGATATCAACAACTCTATTATATTCTATATACAAATTTACAACGTAAATTTTTTATTACCTCATTAACTCCCCTTTGAAGTCATTTTTTGTCCACTTTTTAAACTTTTCAATGTTAAAAAATAAACACAATATTTTAGTGAATGCAATATATTTAGCATGAAAGTTCAAAGGTAAAAATGATATGAAAGAAATCATTTATCCATTTCATATTTTATTTATTCCTTTACCAAATGTTTTATTTATTTATTTATTAATAGAATTAGCCACAAGTACCAAAACGACACGTCGTAATCGGAAGGCTTGTAAGTGTGTATCGTGTTGATAGAGACGACACATATATATGCTGGTAGAGGTGGCCCAAAGAACCACAAATTCAATTCAATTATCATAGTGTGAATTTATGTTGTAATATAAATCACTGATATACATATTTATTTTTAGTATATTAAATATTTATTTTTAATATACATGTGTCTACTTTATAATATGATCCAAAAATGATAATTTTTCCTGATTTCCTCTCCAACAGGATTAGAGATAGCCCTCCCGGTACCGCCTTGCGCCTGATTCACGTACATTAATTTTTAAAAAATAATATATAAATTGGTGAAATTATCAAGAATTAAAGATTTAATTAATATATTAATATTTAATTTTTTACTTAAATATTTAAAATTATACTAAACTAATAGTTTGATTATATGGTTGGAGTGGGGATTCTCCGGCCCATCTTTGAAATTATTTGCGAGGATGGGATGGAAAAATAGTTTGATAATATGGTTGATCAGGAGTGGGGATGGGAAAGAAATTGTAGGGACAAAGATAAGGAGTATACTCACTGTCTCAGTCCATCGTCATCTGTAATATGGTTCATGGTCCACAATAATATAATTTGTCAATTCAATTTTGATAGGGCTGAGAGAGACAATTTGTGATTTGGACACTCTACAAATTAATCCTTGTGATAAAATTATAAAAGCTCTCTTTAACTTTAGTGACCTAATCACTTTTTTCTCCGTGGAGAAAGAAACCAAGAAAAGTCTCAAAAAGAAGAAAGCACACCACTATGTATAAACTTCAAACCCCCCAAAAAAAGAAAAAAGAAAAAATAAATAAAGATGGGGTGGGTGGGAGAAAATAGAAAGAGTGACCGTGGCCATATTATTATTATTGTTGTTGTAGAAATTAAATTTGCATTTAATGTGTGAAATAATGAATAACTCTTTGTGCTTCAACAGGTTGAAAAAGTATAGATCAACAAATACTACAATGTAATAGAGTCAGTACCATTAAAAAAAAAAAAAACTAATTTTGTATTTGATAATTCTTAAAAAGTAAAATGACTAAACAGGATAATTAAAAGCCTAAAAAAATTACATTTTCCCCTAAAAATGAAGATAATTAAAATAATATTTTTTTCTAGTGCGTAAAATAGCTTTTTCCTTTAATAATGTTAATTGATGATTACCCACGTCTCATTGCGGGTCACGGTTCAATTTGATCGGGTCCATATGTTTCGATCACATCATATTTTCTTAAAAGAAAAAAAAAATGTCCACTAGACATAATCAATAAACCTTTTCTCACCACTAAAATCAAATATTATTTTATTAAATGAGTGGCCGAATTGTGAAATATAATTTTTGTTTGTATTAAAAAGTCATGAATTTAATTATTGTCAACGCTCTCTCGGTTAAACTCATATACTCAATTTATTATATATGAACAGAGTTTACATCATTTATACTTTCAGGTTACACATAGTTTTCTTAGTGTGATTTACTTCTTCTGTGTGATTTGTCAAAAAATTATTTTATTTGCCGCCCCAAGTAAAGCCAAAGAATTGAGATTATCTGTCAAGAGAAAATTACATTATATTAATTGATTAGCATCATTTTAGATTTTTAGCTGTACAAATCAAGTCAAAGCACCCCGGTCAACCAACGACAATCCTCATGGCCATGGGCATGCGCAGTAGGACCCAATGCAGCCCCATTGCATCATGCATCTCTCCATATATAATCACCTTGTGTTTAATCAAGAATTATGAAAGATTAGTGTTTATAACATTATGTTAAAAGCATGATTAAAAATATGGGACAAATTAAGGGTGATGAACCAAAATAAAAAATAAAAAAAAAATCAACCAACCGATTATTTGACTGATCAAAAATTTTTAGTTATCGGTTATGAAATTATTTTTTTAATAGTTATTTCGAATTTTTATGCAGGTTACTAATTAGTTACGGCTATATTGATTGTTGGGAATGTAGTATATGTGAGTCAAATTACTTGTGAGCTGAACTATTTGGATTTGATTGAATAAATATTTGAATTCTATTCAGTTACTGTCGAGTCGAAATTGAACTCGACTAATTCAACTAACAAGTTGAATTGAATTCAAACATCTTGATACTTAACTAAAGGAGCTCACAAGTTTTATTTATTTCAATTTTTTGGTAAACTATTAGTCGGTTTTATTACAACTATCTTAAAGTTTATCTATTTATATATTAATTAAAAATCAATTAAAATATGCCTTACCCACCTCCAAGCCATATGTGCCTAACAATCGAGAGCCCACCAATATAGTGTATTAAGACCTAACATGGTAAGATCATGGTTGTGGGTTAATTAATTATATGTACGGGAAGATATTGGGAAAAATGGACTGATCATACTCTGAAAAGAATAACTGAGTATGTAGAACATGATTCTCGTACCAAAATGCTACTGATTCAATTCTTGTCTTGATCAAGTCCTTCTCATATACTCCGTAATATTTATAATATTGTTTAATTACCTATTCTATGCAGTTTACAAATTATTATATAGGAGTGAAGTTTACTCAGTGCAACGATTAACAATGACTTTGGGTTTCCCTCGCCATCCATAAAAATGGACTTAGCACCAGACAATGCGTTAGCTTATAGCTCATGGTTCATTTTCATGGGTACTTAACTTAATTAGGTTTGGGTTGATGGTCAATAATGCATGGATGACTGTACTGCTTGCACTAGATGCAAGTTTGGTCGGGCGTTGGTGGGCGAAGTGAGCAATACTAGGCATTAGATCAGTCGTCGGTTGTCATATATATATATATATATATATATATATATATATATATATATATATATATATAGATCGAACTGCGACAAAATATGGAAGCCCATTTGATTTTGTAACCATCCACGACATTTCACATCTTGCTAGCTATGTATATACCTAATTAAGCCTATGTTTATCTTCCAACTGGAGCTACCCATCACCGCCCGCTACCCGCCCAAAACCACTACTATCCGTGCGTTGTAGTTTTGATAAGGGTTCTAGAAATGGATGGTCAAGTGAGTGAAACATAATTTTCGTACGTTAATACACTCTTCATCAAGTTTGTCATACATAATTTTTCTAGTACATGTTGTTACTTTTTTTTTTTTATATCTTTAAACCAATTAAGACACAACTCGCGATTTACCTTCTTAACTCATCTCCAAAGCATGAGATGCTCTTAAGTTTAGAATCCAAACTTATAGTTAATTTGCTTTGATTGCATCTTTTTTGGTAATTTTGTATTGCTATTTTTGCCCAACTGTTATACATCTGTAATTACAATTTTCCATATATATATATATATATATATATATATATATATATATATATATATAATCAAATGAAACCACCTTTTCTCTCATATCCGTGAACCTCTTGCACACAATCTACTACACGAGTACATGCAAACTAGATTGTGCGTAATTTACCCAACATGAAAGCACACGATCCACCCTAGAGTAATTTGTGTGCATTCGTGTAGTAGATTGTCTGCATTCATAAAGGGTCTCAGGACTCACGGGAACATATATATATATATATATATATATATATATATATATATATATATATATATATATATATATATATATATATATATTTATTTATTTATTTATTTATTTATATAAGTTTTTAGACAATGCATCATTGGTTGTCACTATAGATATCACAATTTCATGTACTAATTAATAATTATATGATGAATGCTATGTCATGATAATATTATTCGACAAAATAATGTGTCAATTTTTATGGAATGCGATGGCCGACTAATTCATACATACATGCATGTGCAATTTACTCTATAGAAGCATTTTATAGGGTAGGAACAATATAAAAAATGAGACGTGTCAATACTCTTTTGGTGTCAAATTGCTCCATAATTGATTAGTGAACAATTACTCCATAAAACATGTGTTAACCTTGAGAAAAAAAAAAAAAAAAGCCACAATCCCATACAAACATGTTACTACCACACTAGCTAAGTCAAGTAACACATTCTCTAGTTTGCAATATCACAGAATGTGCGTACCTAAGTAATCCCCACATTGTTGACCATATTCTTAATAACTAGTAATTCACCCGCGCGATGCACGGGAAAAAAATTATGTTATTATAAATATAAATAAAAAAAATAGAAAAAATAAAAGTATTTTAAATTGTTTAATATAATAATATTTTTGAGCTTCCATTGGTCAAGTATTTATTATTTTTATAGAATACAAAATTACAATTAAAATTTTGTATGGTTAATATAATATCTAATTATGTACATATTCAAATAAATTTATAGAGAGAATTTACATAATTACATTGATTTATTCTTAATTGTATTTATCTATATTATAATTTTCACAATACGAATAATAACTAAGATAATTACATTTAGAAAGCAAATTTCAAATTTTGTATGAGTAAATTTAAACTCTAATTGAACACATTTTTTTATATGATTATATAATATATTCTTTATGCACATGTCATTCCATAACCCAAATGTTATTTTATAAGTCCAAGACCACTTTTTGCGCAAATTATGCCATGGAATCGTGTTCACCGAGAATGGTGAACACAAGGCAAAACGACGTCGTTTTTAGGCAAAAAAAAAAAAAAAAATTCGTGGATGTGGAGTTAATTGCGCGCATTTGATCAAATTATGAATTTTCTGTTATGAGATTATGAATTTTATGAAAATTCATAATCGCATAACAGAAAATTCATAATCTCACAACTGAAAATTCATAATCTCATAACAGAAAATTCATAATCTTATAACAGAAAATTCATAATCTCATGGTTCCAAAGTGAATGTGTAGGCATGGTTCCAAAGTGAATGTGCAGGCATGGATTCATAATTTATGAATGTCCGTGATTTCGGACGGGAATATGTAGGCATGGTTCCAAAGTGAATGTGCAGGCATGAATTCATAATTTATGAATGTCCGAAATTATGAATGTAATGAAAATTCATAATCTCATAACAGAAAATTCATAATCGCATAACAGAAAATTCATAATCTCATAACTGAAAATTCATAATCTCATAACAAAAAATTCATAATCTTATAACAGAAAATTCATAATCTCATAGTTCCAAAGTGAATGTGTAGGCATGGTTCCAAAGTGAATGTGCAGGCATGGATTCATAATTTATGAATGTCCGTAATTTCGGACAGGAATGTGTAGGCATGGTTCCAAAGTGAATGTGCAAGCATGAATTCATAATTTATGAATGTCCGAAATCTTTGTTCACCTCAAATTAAAGTGAAACCGCAAAATGTGAAAATAAAGAAGAAAAGTCACGCAATTAATTAAGAAAAAAAAAAAAAAAAGATAACGGTGTACTAACACCGTTGGAACCGTGTTCACCATGAATGGTGAACACGGTTCCATGGCATAACGTCCCCACTTTTTGGATGTGGAGATAATTCAAATGTATTTTTTTTCTTTTAAAAGTCCTAAGTTTAGACATCCAGAAAAACATTAAAGACTCATACGATATATACATTTATATATATTTAAATTTTTATTTATGGCTTAAATGATTTTTTTATTATTCTAAAGTCCAATAATTGACCCACGGCCCGCAACATTTTCTTTCTTCATCCCTTCTCGCTTCTGTCATTTCTTTGAAGCATTTGAGAGGGAGAAAAATTATATGTAGAGGCTTGCATTAGATGCACTCTTTCAGATATCGAATAGGCTTTCATCGAAAATTTAATTAATATTGTAATCCCAAGAACCACAATAAATAACAAAAGCATATCAAATAGACTTTCATGGTAAAGTCAGAGATTTAATTAATATTGCATCGTTTCATATTTTCTATTAATCATGAATCGGAATCCTTAATCCTAATATCATAACATTTAATAACTCCATTAATTCAAAATGTAATCCTTTGTTATGGGCGAGAAGAAAAAAATAGCTATTTTATTTTTCAAATGTTGTGTTGTTTTTTTTTTTTTTTTAATAGTAAAAGATGTTGTGGCTATTTTATATTTATAGCTAGTAATAATAATAATATTGGTAATTAATTATAACATTAATTACTTCCCAAACCATATAGCTTTATTATATGTAAGATTACGACCACTACTCACTCTTTAACTGCCTTAATTAGTTCTACTTCAACCAAATGCCTACACTCATCTAAGGGTTCGTTTGGAAAGCAGGAAAATGACTTCTGGAAAATGTTTTCTGGAAAATGAGTCATTTTCCGGAAAACATTTTCCTTTCCAGTGTTTGGTTACATTCTGGAAAACTGTTTTTGTGTGTTTGGTTCATTTTCTGGAAAATGAGTAGAATTGTATAATTAAACATTTTAATTATTTTATTTAGAATATTACAACATGTATAATAATATAATAATAATTTTAAATATAATAAAAAAACAAATAATATATCAAAAATATTATGGTGATGGTGGTGTAGTGGTAGTGGTGTTATTTGTTATATAATAATAATAATAATCATAATAATAATAATAATAATAATAATAATAATAATAACTAGTGGTGGTATGACGATGGTGGCAGTGTGGTGGTGGTGGTGGTGGTGGTGTGGTGGCGGTGGTTGCAGTGGTATGGTGGTGGTGGCAGCGACGACGGTGGTTGCGGTGGTATGGTGGTGGTGGTGGTGGTGGTGGTGGTGTGGTGGCGGTGGTTGCAGTGGTATGGTGGTGGTGGTGGTGGCGGCGATGGTGGTTGCGATGGTATGGTGGTGGTGGCGGCGGCGGTGGTATGGTCGTCGTGGTGGCAGCGGCGGTGGTGTGATGCTGGTGGTGGTTGCGGTGGTATGGTGGTGGTGGCGGCAACGGTGGTATGGTGGTGGTGGTGGTGGCGACGGTGGTTGCGGTGGTATGGTGGTGGTGGTGGCGGTGACGGTGATATGGTGGTGGTGGTGGCGGCGGTGGCGGTGGTGGTGGTAGTGGTGGTGGTGTGGTGGTGGTGTGGTGGCGGTGGCGGCGACGATGGTTGTGGTGGTATGGTGGTGGTGGTAGTATGGTGTTGATGATGTTGGTGGTGGTAGTGGTTGCGGTGGTATGGTGTTGGTGGTGGTAGTGGTGGTGGTGTGGTGGCGGTGGTTGCGGTGGTATAGTGGTGGCGACGGCGGCAGTAGTGGTGGTGATGGTGGTAGTGAGGTGGTGGTGGTATGGTGTTGATGATGTTGGTGGTGGTGTGATGTTGGTGTAAATGTTGGAAAATGACTTCCCCCAAAAAAAAGGGGAAGTCATTTTCCTCCAAAACAAGCCTATTTTCCCAAGTCAACGGAAAATGATTTCCGTTGACTTGATTTTCCAGACACATTCAAACAGTGAAAACTTGGAAAATGATTTCCAGAACTCATTTTCCAGGTTTCCAAACACACCCTAAGTGTGCTTTGTAGTTACGAAGTGTAGTAAAGGGCATCCTATGTTATAATGGCTGTCGTTGAATCTCTTTGCTTTTTAGGGTTCTCCCAACTTACTTTCTTTGCTAAGGCACGGGATATGATATGGTTTTCTTTTGGTGGAGCCATGCAAATTATTTCTTTGTCTGAACTCACCCAAATATATATCATTATTATTTTTTATAAACAATATATCATTATTATTTACTATAATAATTATTATGAAGAATAAACAAAACTTTATAATATTTATGAAAATAAACTCGCTCATTTTTTATTTGATTTTTTAGATCTTGCAAATCAATGGTTTGGATATGTTATATACTTTTATATATATATATATATATATATATATATATATATATATATATATATATATATATTCCAGACAGGAATATTATTAAGAAACATCACGCTGACAATCATATAGTTCATCAACCAGCAAGAATCCATCATTGAAAATACTGTATCTACCCAATTATAGTGTGGCATGATGGGACTATTTATGTAGCCTAGACTTCCATCACCAACATAAATTCAGTAATATATGTTGTTAATACCACTTTTTGAAATTAACTTTTTTAAAAAAGTTACTTACTAATAAAAAAAATGCAAGTTGGAACCTGCATCTAAACATCTATTTTAACCGACATTAAATGACCTTGTGACAATTTTAAATGATATGGCATAAATTTCTTTTAGTAAGTGTTATGTGACATAAATATAATTAGTCTCCGTATGTAATTTTCTTAGTTAGTTTGTGTAATTACTTTAGATTAATCAAAGAAAGTAGCAGCAGAAATTTGTTATATTTTCTTCCTAAATTTATCTTTATATAAGTTGATTGTTTGTAATTAACTTATGAAAACTTTGTATGTTCGTTGAATACTCATAAACTAGCTGATTTCATCACATATTAAAAAATTCACTTAAGGTGTGTTTGGTTTACACATGTGAATCGGAATCGAAATGGGAACTAAATACTGGTACGATAATGGTAATGCATTTTGATGAAATTATTTTTCATGTTTGGTAATATGAGAGAATTGGAATGACTACCAATATTGATTTTTGGTTGTGTATGACCCTATAACGGGAATAAATGTTTTTAAAATATAAAAAATAAAAAATAAAATTACTAATTCAAACTTAAAAATTAGATTACCAATAAGATGGAATGATACCCATTTTTAATTAGAAGATGAGATTTTTAATTAAAGGGGTATGATAATCAAATTTCATAATTATAATTTAAAAAGTTGTCAACCAAACACTGACTATAATTTTGATTCGGGAGAAGTGTCAAATAGGCACATCTACTACTGCCAAGTGCTCAATTCCCACCACGAACTAAATTAAAATTTGATTAACCACACTTTGATAAATTTGTTCAATTGACTTTTTTTGCAGGTTACTAACAGGTTACCAATTCAATTATTAAAAAATAATTAAAAATAATTTAAAATAAATAAAAAATAAAAAATAAAGATTTCAGCCACCGGCCGCTGGACAGTCAGTGGCTAAGTAGTATTTCACAGACAGCCGTGGCTGTCCGGCTTGTCTATGAAATACTACTCAGCCACCGACTGTCCGGTGGCCGGTGGCTGAAATCTTTTTTTTTTTTTAACTAATTATTTTTTAATTATTTTTTTAATAATTGAATTAGTAACTTGTTAGCCACCTGCAAAAAAAGTCAATTACCTGTAAAAAAATATCAATTGAACAAATTTAGCAGGTAAGTGTGGTTAATTAGACTTTAATTTAGTTCAGTGGGAATTAAGTACTTACTAGTTGTAATCTTGTAGATAGACCTATTTGACACTTATTCTTAGTATATAAAACCATAAACCAAACATCCCCTTATTTATCGAATACAAAAAAAGTCGACCAACGTTACACTAAAATGCAAATATTAAAAAATAGATTTAAGAGGAAAATTAAATAGAGAATTTTTTTTTTTTTTTTTAAAAAAAAGCCCACTAACGCTATATGGCCCACTTTAGATTATATGGGCCTGATGGTAAATCCATCTGTCAAGCCCAACACTTTTGTGGGAACGAGAAAATCATGAGAAGCGGAAGGAAGAAAGAGGACGAGTCGTGACTCAGGAGCGAGTGAGATTATCCTCAACTCGTGAGCTGAAGCAAAGGGAAAGGCGATGGATGTGTATTCATGGGTTCGACGCAGCCTATCCAGAAGCAAACGGTCATCTCTACCGGCAGGAGAAAAAAGCAAAGAATGCCGTAAAAACGATGGAGAAGAACACCAACTTTACGGCGTCACCGAAGCATTAATCGAATTTATCAAATCTTTCTCAGTTGAAACCTTCAGAAACTTCTCTTTTCCAGGTAAAGTTACTTGTAATTATATACTTCTTTGCGTATATTTCTACTGTGTCAAATTGAGTAGGTTTGCACAGATGAAGAGATAGCTGCTTCTGATGATAGTGAAGGAACTTCCGGCAACGTCCGGCAGGATCTATCGGATTGGCAACAGCACCATGCTTTGCTTGTTCTATCCAAAGTCAAGGTTTTCTTCTTCACATTGTTTTTAGATACTTGGAAAAGATTATTAATCAGTTCTATTAGGAATAGAAAGGGAATAATCTTCACATTTTCCTGTTTGTAAGTTGAGCTTTTGGATATTTAGAAATGGATTATTGTTATGCTCGCCTAGGAACCTAGCTGATTGGTGCAATTGATATTTATAGACATTGTTGTGAGTTCAAGTTAAGTTTCTGCCTCATTTGATGAGGAAAATTGTGGTGATTTTCATCTTGCCCCTTTTTGTGGCACAAAAACTGATAGTGGGATTATGCAATCATTGAAGATAGATGCATAATTGCATAAATCTTCTTTTCCAGATCCTATATGATGGAGGAGTCCTGTGCAGTGTTCCTAGCTTTTATTTTGAGGGCATTGCTATCTAAGAAGGCAACATGTTTGCACGTTTATGCTACTAAGTCAATTCTGTCATCAATACACTGTTTTCATATTGCTTGATTTGTTAACATCATTGAGAAATTTCCATTTCATTTTGAACGGCTCATATTCTCCATCAGATTTCATGTCTGGAAAATGGTTTTACTTTTAGGTCCCCGGAGCCTTTTGCAATAGGAATCTTGCTAGCTTAATTGGTTAGCTGTCTGTATCTTACAGAGTTTTGCTTTGTTGATTACTTAAATTAAATGCTTACTTTGCTATAAAATAAATTAATGGCATTTACTATTCCATATACAAATATTTTTTTCCCCCTAAATTAGCATTCAGTTTTAACAGTACCCATCTTCAGGAACTAGCACAGCTGAGATTTAAGTTATGCCCACGTTATTTGAAAGAGCAGCAGTTCTGGACAATATATTTTGTACTAGTTAAGAGCTATGTGGCTGAGTAAGTTGTGTGACGTTTTAGCCTGTCCTCTAGATTCCTTCACTTCATTATATAACCACGATTCTCAAATGTTGATGATTAGATATGAACTGCAAGCTGTGCGATTAGCAAGATTAAAGCAGATGAGTATGGAAAACGAAAGCATTCCGGATGTTTCTACATGTGAAGTTGAAATGCTGGAAACAAAGCAAAAGACACATGCAGCGCATGAAATTTCTCTGGAGGATAGTGACTGCCATGACAATATTAAAAATTGATATTTAGGTACTGGTTTTTGTCATAATTTGCAATTATCATCACTTTTCTAATCAAGTTGCTTTCAAAATGTCTTGATTTTTCTTATTAGTGGTGTTCTTTTTCTTGTTTTTTCCTAGTTTAGTTGCAAGAATTAAGAGCAAATGGTGGTGAGAAGTACTTGAGGAGGTAGAATTCAAAGGTTTGGCCCACTTGTTTACTGCAACTTCTTGGAAAATGAGAATGTAAAAAACACTGAGCTAGTGAAAATTACTCCTTGTCTTCTTTTGTTGTCATGAATCTTAAGTACTGTAATAGTTCCAGTATGCACATGACCACAACTTAACAAAGTTACAAAGAGGTGAGAAAAAAATAAAGGGGCTGCAGAATACAGGTAAACAGGGCAAAAGTAGTCTCTTTTTTTTACCCTTTTGTGTCACACAACATTTGGGAAATTGTTACTTAACACCATGGAAGGATACTAGCTCCCTGCTTTCTGTTGTTGGTAGGTAAAACAGTGCTAAGTGATGTGGCATGTCTGTAGAGGAACTGGCTCTTTGCCATTTCTTGACATCTTAAGCTGCATAAGTTTGAAGCTCATGCCTAATAGTAAGTTCACTACAATGTTGAAAAGATAATACATCTTATACTTTCAAATCTAGTGTCTCCAAAATATGATCTTCAACAGAAATGTAAGGTAAATATCTGCTTTTGAAGACAATGGCACAGCCATTAATTTGAATTCTTGAAACTGATCTCTGAAATTATGTGTAGAGCGCAGGTTGCCAAAAGTTGTTGTCTTGTTGCTTTTATGATGCCTTGCTGCATGCCTGCATTTATTAGCATTATGGTCAAGCAGGTTTAATGGCTTCTTGTAAACCTGCATTGTAATGCATGCTTTTATTGCAGAGTAATTCCATTGGATTCAATAATTACAATACTGTGAATCTGCAAGATTTTACAGTGAGCTTAGGCTATCAGAGAATTGAGCAATTGTAAAGCATACTTTTTGATTTTTTTTTAGTTATTTATTATTATTATTACTTTATTGATAACAAATAAGGAGTAAAATTTGACATTTTAAAAGTAAGAGAAGATTTCAAGATGCGATAACATTATTTTCAAAGAGCAAAGATGAAGAAGTGCTGTAATTGATTGTCTGCATGCCTGAATTGTGTACGGATATGTGCAGGACATTAAAAGCAACGCATTTGAAGGGGAAATGCTGGTAAGTGACCCAAATTTTCAGAGTTTTTAACATTTGTGCCAACCTAACCAGAATCCAATGAGTGAATTGAATGCAGTAATAAATACCAGTTAACTGGTGATGTTAGTCAATCAAAAGATTTCTGTATTGATTTGATGGATCCCCCTTTTTTTCCCCAAAGATGCAATTATTTCAGGAAAATGCTACCAGTACAATTAGTCAATTTAGTTGTTATCACTAGGTAATGAAAATAAAAATTAAATTATTATTTTTTTTAAATTAAAAAAATATACGGAGTAGTAAAGAGTTAAAGACTGAGAGTACTTGTACTATTACTCTTAAATTTACAAATGAAATGCAACATACATATATAGAGTCCCACAGTTTTGAATCTGAGTCAGAATAAAGCTCTGACTACCATATGACTTTTTGGCCATTCTTTCATTTTGTGAGGCAGTAGGGGTAATTGTGTAATTGAAGTGGTCCAATCATACTGCTCTAACGGGACCCTTGCCCTTTTAGGTTCTAGTTTGTTTGTTTTTTTCCTTGTTGGAGCAATGAATCACTCTAATTACTATAGCCATAATTCATACAAATGAACTTTTGGAGAGTGATTGGAGAAATGAATTGTTTCAATTGCTTCAACTATAACTTTTATAATGCAAACTTATGTGAAACCGGTTTACGTAAGATGGATATCACACATGTAATATTTTTCTATAGGTTAATGAATATTACATTTTCATTGAAAAGTTTCACTTGTGTTTTGAAAAGTATTAGTAACAATGTAATACTTGTTGACTTATAAATAAGTATTACATTTTTGTTAAAAAAAAAATCTCACCTGAGACGATTTCTCATGACCTTTTGAAGAAGGGTTGAAGTAGTGGTTGTACTAATTTGAAACGGTGGAATAAAAGATTAAGGGTGTGTTTGAAAATCAGAAAAATGACTTCTGAAAAATGTGTATGATAGATTATACACCCGGTCGAACTTTGACCGCTGACCTACTCTTACTTTATCCCGAGCGAGGCCAAACGGTTTGAGTGTCATCTTTGCTTCCCGATCGACATCCTCCCCGACCGCTATTCTGCCCGAACTCTATCTAGCCGCACGGGACCTCAGCCTTGCGTAATCCTATGTGTCGTCACTAGGTATTGTCGGGGGTTTGATGCGCATAAGGACACGTACACTCCACGTGGTTGCCATGCTAGTAGCCCGGACCGTGTTCCCCGCCTCTTCGTCTATAAATACTCGCATTTATTACGGCAAGGGGGACTTTTGACCGATTCTAAAACAGGCACCTACTCAAAGGCTCTCGATCGCCAACTAGTCGGACTCTGTGCTAGGGCAACTGGTTTAGCTACTAGTCCACGTGTATTAGTACTATCAGGGTCATTTTTCAAGGAATAGTTTCATTTTCTTGTTTGGTTGCATTCTAGAAAATATCTTGATGTATTTGGTTAATTTTCTAGAAAATAAGTAGAATTGTATAATTAAATATTTTAATTGTTTTATTTAGAATATAAAAATATTTATAATAATATTTAAAATAATATATATATATATATATATATATATATATATATATATATATATATATATATATATATTTAAAAAAAAACTATGATTTTTGAGGAAACCAAGGTCCAAATGAATTATGAACGTGTCGATGAGAAATAACTCCCTTCAAAATAGTCATATTTTCTATAGTTAACAGAAAATAATTTTTGTGGACTATATTTTCTAGAAATCATTTGGATTTCCAAACCTACCCTAAGTATAATAAAGAATAAAATGTACCCAAAGAATTAGACAGATGCAGATGCAGCTATTGAAACAACAGTGAACCATGCACGGCCAAGTAAAAGCCATCGTCCGGCGGTGGCACGGCGTGTACAGAGTCCCCATGTGACAAAGAAACCAAAACTAAACAGTGACGGACGCCATTAATGCTGTGTAGCTTTTGATTCAGACCAGTTTTTGGAGAGAGGTGAGGCAGCGAATGCAATAGCGACACGAGTAGTAAAAATGTCGTAGCCTACAGCTGACGGTGGTGGTTCTGACAACATCCCCCTCTCGCTCTGAAAAAGAAGACCATTTTGGCCAATGCCCAGTGGGATGCCCACCTTTTTCTTTTGAAACAATCCGAAAAGCTATGGTCGTCATTGCCCACTCACTTTTCAGTCCCCGCCATTGCTCAGTCATCTGCCAACCGCTAATCATTACTCCGTACTCTGTATTTATTGGCGTTTTCTTGAACAGATTGTGTTTGAAGAAATGCGCAGCAGAACCCAAGTATGAAGGTGTGATTGATTACTCTCGTTTTTCTTCTCCAATTATTGATCTATATATGAGGATGGCAATATTTACCCCCCAACTGATATTCTATGGAGAAAAGCTTTCTTGTTATATACCTGCGCAGGCCTCATGCTAAGGATTTGACAGGAACGTTTGGTCGGAAGGAAGGGATTCGATAAGAAAAGAATAAAGTAGGAATTTAAATTACATATAATTATTAGGAATGAGAATGAGAGAATAGTATAAAGACTAAAATGTCTTTATATAATAATAATAATAATAATTAAGGGTAAAAAAGTTATTTTCTTCATTTTCCCTTTCCTTTCCCATTGAATTGCAATTCATATGAGGAAGAGTATGAATTGCAATTCCCTCTAACCAAACATTGTAATTTGAGTGGCAAAAGAATTATGTTGCAATTGAATTGCAACTACATCCAACCAAACAGTCCATGAGTGTATTCTAATTCCTATACTCTTGTTGTCTCCAGCTTCAATGCTGAAAGTAAACTGCAAGATGTGACTCAATTTCTTTCAATTTCTCCGAGTAAAAATTGAATTGTTAAATTGTGCACCTATGATATATAATGACGAACTTTCCACCTTTTTTGAATTAATTAACTAATTGATCTGTGACTCTAGTGCTAGCTAGACCATGGAGTATTGGAGGAAGTGGGGGAAGAATAGAGATATGAATCTCTGAGGTATGAACTCAGTACAAAAGCCCAGTAATTTTCTCCATCATTTCTTGCATGTTACAAAGATGAAAGTGCAAACAGACCTATTGCATGGATGGACATTACTCCTAAGTCCTAACGGTTAAACTACACATCTCTAAGTCTACTTTTACACTGAATGTAGGTAATGGAAAGATCTCTAAGTCTACTTTTACACTGAATGTAGGTAATGGAAAGACCCCAAGAACGATTCAATTTGTTTCCTTATTGGCTAATTGTCGCCCATTCATAACGTCCTGGCAGAGGCAAATCGTTCACAATGTCAAAGTTATACCTGCAGATATGATTCGAAGAGAGGTAAGGCAATATCACACCTCAAAGGTAATGAAATCACTTCCTATATATGCAAGTTGAAATAAATGAACATGCAACATACTTCTCAATGAAAAGTGCCTGCTGTTGCTGCTCTGCACAGCCAAAAAATTCATCCATTTCCCCTGTTGAAGGAATATTTCTTACTGAACTTCGCATCCTATGAGTTGCAGAGCGCGCATTTGTCCTCCTTGTTGTGGAGCTAGGGGTCTTGACGTCGTCTGCCTCCCTTATTAAGCTACAAGGAGTAGTTTCTCTGGTGAACCTTAGAGAAAACGCAGAATTAGTTCTATAGTACCAACCACTATTCCATAGTTGTAGAGCCATGTAAATAACAGCAATGATAAACAAAATTAAGAGCATCAAAAGCAGCCTCTCCCAGTCTTGTAGATGTTACAAGGAAAAGGGGATGGAGAAAAATTTTACTCCAAGAGATTTAACAACAAAAATGGCAGTTTTTTACTTAAAACTTTCAACTTTTTTCTATAGGAGTTTTGTACACTGGTCCACCTAAGAGATCGTTGAGTAACCATTATTTAACTCCGGGTGTGAGGGCCCTGGAGGCGAAGAATTTTGCCTTATGCACCCAAGAATAGAGTTACCCATAAGAAATGCGCGTGACAAATATCAATATCAGCTGTACCTCAAGGATTGTCAGATAAAGGATAGTGGCCCCATGAAAAGGACACAACACTGAAGACAAAATTTGAGGTTTTGGAGTTCACTGTTCAGTGTTGACACTAAAATCTAACATGTGTTGTTAAAAAAGTTAAAATCAGAGTAGTAGACAAAGACCATGACCCAAGCACAGGGAAAAATTTGATCATCAAGCTTTCCATCAGAATACACACACAGTATCAAGGGATTATATGTATTTTCTGATACATAAATGAGAAGAAAAACATGTTGCATGCCTATATGAAAGCTTGTCTTTAAAACTTGTGTGGCCAAAAATGGTGAAAGCAGTAGAATCACTATATCATATTGCATGAACTATTGGAACAGTTGAAACCTTATCCATGGTACTTGAAAGGATGAAATGACTTTGCCATATGTTAGATATATACACTAATCCTTATTCAGTAAATACTAATCCCAGAAATTTTCCATTTTCCTAAGAAAGGAAAACAAAAATAGAGAAAGAAAACTGGAGAATTGAAGTGAAACTTTACACTTCCCAACCATATGAGCATGCTATTGGATAATTAAAGAAAGTGAAATGTCAAGTTAGGATCACAAGGCGTGATTTATCACGTGCATAATCTCGGGTGGTGGCTGAAGGGTTCCCTCGTCACTCAAAAATGAAAGTGCAACCTCATGTTCCATAACCAGTGTAGAGAGGCTCTTAAGTCTCAAAGGAAGAAGATGGACATGAGAAAACACAGTGAAATGGAAGAAAAAGACTAAACCATAACAGTATGGGAGAAAGGAAGAATGAAAAGGAAACCAGATTAAAACATTGTTTCACACTGTCTGAGCAAAAAAAAAAAAAAAAAAAAAAAAAAAAAAGAGCAATTTTCTAGTTTAGGATGACAGCAACAAGCAAGAAAAGGAAAATGAAAAAGAACAAAAAATTAAAAAAAAAAAAAAAAAAATCAAAGGAAAGATTGGATTTAGGCAAAGGAACAAGTGGTGCCCACAAATGCAACACTAGAGAGAAAAAACAAAGCAACTCTTTCTGTCAATATGAATGTTGGAGTCCCCTGAAATGGTTCTTTCAGCAAAAGCAGTGAACTCTAAAGCCCCGGCCCAGAGTGTCTGAGCTAAACTAGCCATTCCTTTTGTGAGATAAGAAATAAAGGGAAAAGAGCATATATATAACTAATCCCTTCTTTCAAAGTTTCGTTTCTCTAAGAAATGGAGAGATAATTATCCCTATCTCCTTCCCGCCTTCAACCATTCAAACCTTGATAATCCAAAAATGGTGGAACACATGCAGAACAGCTCAAAAATTTGGAAGAAACAATGAATACGTATATGTAAATACCTATCTCTTGGTTCACAGTCGAGAATGGTCTCCCCAAATGAAGCCTCTAAGATGCCGAAATCATTGCCATCGTTTATCTCAATCCCTCCGTTCGATTCCTGAAAATAGAGCTCGCCTGTCATGGAATGGTTAACTGAACCCGAGTTCATAGAACCGCCTCGGAGCCCCGAGCTGGACTGAGCATCCGAGTTCCGGCAAGTCCTTGATTCTTCGTCTTGTAGGAAACTCTGTTTCGAGCCTGATTTTAGGTTACGCTTAGGCAGCTTTTTGGAATTATTGGGGAGGACAGCCGGGGGCTTCTCGAGGCGGCGGGAGCGAAGCTGGAGGTAACACGAGTCCGGACTAGGCGGCGGAGCAGAGGATTGAAGGCGCTGGAGGGCTAGGGTTTTGGCACGGGTGCGAACGCCGACCGTGGACTGTGAAACCTCCATAACCGCCACATCGCCGGCCATTTTTGCGTCTCTAACGTACTTCCCCATCGCTCTTGCTGTGAATTCTGAAACGGTGTTTTTGTGATCCTTTACTCTCCGACACGGCAGAGACTTCAGCTTCTCAGAGGCTGCGGAAGTTTGAGTTGCGGGGGAATGGGATTTGACCGGAGAGGAGGGAGAAGAGAGAAGAAGTGGAAGGGGGCATTAATGGTGGAGGAGCGGTAAAAAAAAAACGAAAAATTTCACTTCGATCCCGAGATATATATGTCAGTAACAAATGAGTGATATTATAATTTAACTGTTCATTTAATTCAACAATCAATTATAAATATCATCATTTTTCTTTTTTTTTTTTGACAACAATATCATCATTTTTCTCAAACACTTTCTCAACCTACCTTGTATGTATAATTTATATATTATTACACAAAATTAAAATTTATAAATACACAACTTTAAGTAATAGTTACGATTTTTTGTCAAAAATTAAAAAGTTATAATTATAATATTTTAAAACAAATAATATTTTCTTTTATTTTAGATTGGTAATAAAGAAATAAGTGTAATATTAGATTTGTACAATGATTTTGAGTAAGAGTACATTTATTTATGATTTTTACAGCATTTTTTTAAATATTAACATGGCATACTCTGATTGATATATATAAAGTAATGTTATACAGACTTCTCCTTAAATTTTCATTCTTAATTTCTCTCATGACGTGAAATTTAGGTCCAGACAAAATAAGGATTGACAGATTAAGAGCTTTTTTAAAATTCTATGAGTGGTGGTGCATGATCGTTCTTAATTGGTGGAGAGAGGGGGGCCGGCGATCGCCGCAAAACCTTGGGCGCAAGTTCGGACCGAGTCTAACTAGTTACTTTAATGTTTAATTAAAAATATGTGAGGTTAGGCCGGTTAGCTAATTCATGGCATCAAAGTGACCTATTAGCTAACATTCTTAGTTAGAGTCGTTCAACTAGATTAGCTATAGTCAATTTAGAGTGTGCATACTCTAAAGTCTCGAATAGTGACTATATAGTTGCTTGCCAAAGGCCTTCTAGTCAAATAGTGTAACTGTTTGTTTTTGTTTTTTTTTTTTTTTTTGTAAACCACATACATTATAACTGTGGCCCTTCAAATGAGATGTCTCAAACTTGAATTTCAGTATGTATGAATAGATACTATATTGTAATAGGATGAATAATACTGCAAAAAAATATAACATTGCTTGGCATGATCTCCTAGTACAAGTAGTAAGTAGAGTGATTATTGAGATGGAAGAAAAAAAGGCACAAGCCCCATAGGAGGCCGTACAGGATCCAACGTTGGACGAGGTAGCGTTAGCCAATGACGAGTCCCCTAGGTGGGCTCGGATCTCTAGGCCCAACGGGTAAACCCACGGACTTACCCGCTTACTTAATCATACTTATGGATAATTTTGGCGTCCTCCCGCGTCTTTCCCACTCCCGCGCCCGCTTTCCCACTGTTATCCAATCATAAATCATTCATGTACATATGCGGTATTTGATTGCGCGCCAATTCCTTTTAGACATTGGATACTATGATTTCGGACCCCTTATTAAGGAAAATCATATATCATATATGTACTATAATAACTAAGTGTGTGTTTGGTTAGGAATATTTTTTTTTTTATATATACACGTGTAATTAATAAATTTTGATGAGGGTAAAATAGTCCAATTGTGTTATACTTTCTTCTTAAATCCTTTGAAAAACAAAATACTAATCTTTTGCTCAGGTTTTGTTTTCCTTCACTTAGTGTTCGTGTTCGGTAAGTGTTCGTTTATTAAGGTAAACGAACATTAACAAACAAAATTTAGAGCTCGGTTTATAAACGAACAGAGTCTGAACAGTTGTAAGCTCATTTGCTAAGTGATCATGAACAAGTTCGTTTGTGTTCTTTTAATAATGTTCGCGAACAAGCTTGTTTAGTGTTCGTTTAATAATGTTCGTGAACAATCTCGTCTGTGTTCATTTAATATTTGTTTGTATTCTCTTTGTAGTTGTGTTACTTGTTTTGTTATTTTTTGTGAACATATATATTATTTCTTGTTCATGAACGAATTATGATCATGAATATGTTCATATGTTTGGTTATTAAGCATTCACGAACGTGAACGAACATGTTCGTTAACATTAACGAACACGTTCGCAAACGTTAACAAACACTAATGAACGCTTAACAAACGAACACGAACACTTCAAAAAGCTTAACAAACGAACACGAACACCCTCCGTTCATTTATGTTCGGTTTCTTAATAGCCCTACTGGACGGTGCTTGATGGTTCTTATTCCTTTCCTGGGCGGCCGTTCGCATGAGAGCGTGCCCATATATATATATATATATATATATATATATATATATATATATATATATATATATATATATATATATATATATATATATATATATATATATATATATGGTTTAGTGGTTCACTCTTTACTGCTTTAAAGTCTAGCATTTATGGTTTAGATTTAAAATTTAATGTTTTCGTTAATTTAATAAAATTTACCAAATTTACATATTTAGTTGTTAACGATTGAATATTTAAATTTTAAAGTTTGCATAATGAAGTTGATGATAATTACGAAAATATTATCATATAAAAAAAAAACTGGTCAGATCCGTCGAATTTTTACAAATGCAAGGCTGATATTATTTATTATTTCTCTCTTATAGTATTGTTCTTGCAAGATCCTTAGCTTAAAATTGCAGTGTAACACACTAAGACTAAATCAATTCATAGATAGATCACGTCAATTAATAGAATTTAGTGTTGCAAAAACTATGTTTGAATAATTATATACATGAAAGAGATTAATAAGTCTCCTATGACAATACTAAGTACAACACATAAAAATGATTCATAAGTTTGATGTAACGTTCACTTGGCTAACATTGTGTATTTATGTCATTTTCTTACATTCTATTTATGTCATAATTAAGTAGGTGTTTGTTTGTCGGCTATAAATCCGAAGGAAAGATTCACACACGTGTAGGTGAAGGAGTGGTTTTTGGTACATTCCAGAACAGTTGAATTTCTTTGGCCTCCAGCAACTCATCAAACGCCTTCCGTTTTTGGCCAAAAGGAATAAAGGATACCTTTCGCTGCCTCTTTTACCGAGACGGGCAAAGGAAATCCAAGCTTGCTTTGACGTTCTTCAATTCACCGGAATTTTAATCCAGGTTCGATTCCTCTTCCGTTCTCTGATATACCGATTTGCAGAATGCGCATTCATTATGTAAATTTGGTTTTCGTCTTTCAATTTTTCTAGGAATTAAAAAAAAAAAGATTGATTTTCTTTTTTCGGTTTAAATTAATGGATTTATTTATGCGTTTTGCTATTTCTTTGAATCGCGTGTTTGTGTTCAATGAAAGGCTGAAATATTGCTTGTGATCATTGATCCTAAGGATCGGCCAAGGTTTTGTTTCATGTCAGTCTAGACATTTTAATGATTTCTGCTATTACATTGTCTTCGTAGTTCTTATTATCTTGTTTACTGATGAACAATTTGCTCAAAATGTTGATTCTGCTAGGCCATCAGCAACTCCAGACTGTTTATACTCTCACCTGATTTGAAATATTGGACTGTTGGAGATGGCAGAGGTACAAAAGATGTGATTCTTGCAAAGTTAAATTTGCTCTGATCTGATATATCCACTGCTCATTTTTACCTCTGTTGAATGTAGACAATGAAAGTCTGGAACCATAACTAACAATGTTGGATTTTTGGCAGGAGACCTATAGCGTGATGTTGAACGTTTATGATTTAAGCCAGGGACTTGCAAAACAGCTTTCTTCTGCATTTTTGGGCACATGTATAGAGGGCATATGGTAAACCCAACATTAATTACATGAACAGGTTAAACTATATATGTGCCTGAAAAACTGAGAGAGAAATTAGGAGTGACAGTAACAGATTTGGTGGGGTAAAATTAATGCCTGGTTTTACTGACTCTGATCTGCAGGCATACTGGAGTGGTTGTTTATGGCTATGAATACTACTTTGGAGGTGGGATCCAGCATGAACCAGCTGGGTGTACGCCGTATGGCACCCCTCTACGAGTCATTGATCTTGGCACCACGGAAGTGACCAAGGATGTGTTCGAAATGTATCTGCAGGAGATTAGCCCGCGCTACAGAGCAGAGACCTACAACTTGATGGCGCATAACTGCAACAATTTCAGTAATGAGGTTGCCCAGTTTTTGGTGGGCACAACCATTCCAGACTACATTCTCGACCTCCCTAACGAGGTCATGAACAGCCCGATGGGACCTCTCATGTGTAAGTTACATTGTTGTTTTTCGCTACTTCATAACGAGGCTTAATTTCTGAATCATATCTGACCTATAATACGATCAATTAAAATGGAACACATCATTCAATTTGGTATCAGAGCCCAGTGATGGGTCTGGGTTCTTGATTTTCAAGTTTAGAATGCAAATTTTTTGTGCAGTGCCGATGATAAAGCAACTAGAGACAACGTTAAGGGATGGTGCAGTCCCGAAAGCCCCTCAGTTCGTACTGCCAGCAGAACCTCTAGCTTTCCAGACAGGTGTCTGCGCTGATCAATCCAAAAAAGTCGAAGAAGCAGAAGTAGTGATGTCGGGAGAGCAAAGCGCAAACAGTGTGGACCCCCTCGGGGATGCTAGGAGCAAGATCCAAGGCGAGATCACCCAGGAATTTGCGGCCATCATGGCGACGGGGACATTGCGTGCAAGCGAGGCTGCTGCATTGGCAACTAAGAGAGTCATGGAAAGATATGGACACACAACCACTGCTTAGAGCTAAAGATAAGAGTGGGATTCCCACTTGGTTCTTTTTTTTGAAACTTTCCCCAGAATGTAAGTGTTTGTGGGGCTGCAGTTGGGAGCATACAGAATAGCCTGCCCAACTGTTTTTAACTGTCCAAAACTACATTGAATTGTCCCGTTCAGAATCACCAGTGACATAAATTTATTAAAAATTACAAAAAGTTGGGCTGAGAGCCTGATGATACGATTTAACACACTAAAATACTTGTTATTTTGATGTGAAATTTAAGTACATTCTTAAATTAATTTTGTATTTTAAATAAATTATATTTTGCCATTTATATTATTTATTTTGTGTTGTACATATAACAACCAAAAAAAAATTGTAGAGTATAATAGTATTCCCGTTATATCTTTAAAAAAAATCGTTTAATTCGTAACACTAATGGTCAGTTGTTGTTAGGACCGGTACGGTTCACAACACCAAATTACAATAGTAATTTTAATTGAAAATATTGAGAATATTTCTAGTGTAAGATTTAAAATAAATCATACACAATAAAAACAATTTGAAGAAGAATTTTCCGTATTGGCAAAATGGTATTACAATAGAAATTACAAATTTAACTCTTTATTTTAACCTATGTATTTTTGCTATGCTAAAGAATGGATTGAATAGGATGGGATGGAATTAAATGCAGAGATGTTGCTTATTTATAGCAACTCATGTGCCTAGAGATTTTCTCAAGAAAAAACCTTAGCCCAAGCTTTTCCCCTTACACAAACCTCTGCCCAAGCATTTTCCCATACTCAAACCTATATTGTGCCCAAACAATTTCCTTTTTACTCAAACTTATGCCCAAGCATACTTCATTCCAAACATTTATTCCTCCAAACCTCATCGCAAAAGTTTTGCTACTCTAAACTTTTGCTCATTTTCACATTATTTATAGTTCTAACATTATAATGTAGACCCTTAGGCCACTCAAGTACCTTAACTTTGATAAGGCTATATATATGCATGCTTGATTTAGGTGCTACTATAAATGTTATACCTTTGTTTCTTTATAATAAATTGTATTTAGGACCTCTAGGACAAATTCATTCGAAGCATATATACAGCACAATCTCATTCATCAAATTTGGAACCGAAAAAATTACACTCTTTTGTATCTGTCTAACCCTTTCATTTTCGAGCCTACAAACTATGGAAGAGTGCTTTACAACTATTGAAATTCTACCCGCCGATAAATGTGTCCCAACATAATTAGTCAACTATTGAAATTCTACCGATAGATGTGTCCAAACATGGGATTAGTCTATGTGTATGATTTTAGTTTACTAAACAGGAAACATGTCCCCTCAAAAAAATAGGAAACATGTGGTTAGACAAATTTAAAAAAATATTTACATTAATAATTATAAATGTAAAATATCATTTAATCAATTCTTTTTCTTTTTTTTTTTTTGAAAAGATCATTTAATCAATTCAAATCTCCAAGTTTAATTTAAATTCTAACCCAAAAACATAATGCTTTGTAACTAAAATTTTTTATATTAACAAATTTGTTTATTTAAAGTTTTAACAAATAAAAAATTAATTTATTCACATTTGTAATATATATAACAATTTTTTTTTTTTAAATTTCATTATTTATTTTCACACACAATAATTTATTTTGTAATAAATATATTAATATACTTAATATAACAACAGAGCTGGTTGTGGTTGTATCGCCAAGAATGGTAAGGGCGAATGGTTGAAAGGCCTCTCTCACAACATCGGAATATGCTCAGCTGAGTCGGCGGAGGCATGGGCGCTCCTAAAGGGCATCCAACTGGCTAAAATTTTGAGCAATCAAAGAGTCAATTTCAAAAGTGACTCAAGAGGTTTAGTCGAAGCTGTCATTTCCGGATCCAGTTATGATAACGTAGCGGACAACATTATCAGTGCTTGCAAGCCAGAGCTTAAAGGTATTCGGAGCTGTCTCATCTCGTTTGCACCCAGAGAGCAAAACCTGGCTGCTGACTTCCTTGCAAAGGCAGCCGACTGTTTAACCACCCTCCGGATGGCCTTCTACAAATCATACATGATGACCAGTGTGGTATCCCAATATGGCTCCACCCTCCGGATGGCCTTCTACAAATCATACATGATGACCAATGTGGTATCCCAATATGGCTCCAGCTAGAGAAAATAATTCTGTAATTCTGGGTGTCCCCCTTCCTTGTAATCTAAAAAATATTAATATATTTAATTAAAATATAAATTTTATTTTGAAACTTAAAAAAAAATAAAAATCTAAAGACTCAAGCTATCGAGCTCGTCACTAAATTTCAAATTACCCCATTTAAGCCATTAAATTTATCAATTTTAGACTATTATGTTAACTTTTTTTTTTTTTTTTTTGAATGCTACTGGCTCTATTACATTGTAGTATCTGTTCATATACTTTCTCAACCTACTGAAACACAAAGAACCAATAACGCCTCCACTAAGGCTCGAACTCATAATCTTCCAAATGGAAGTCCAACCCAGATACCATTAGACCACATAGTCCTGGTGACTATTATGTTAACTTTCTTATCGAGTTTACAATTTTTTTTTACCCAACCCAAAAGATTAGGTCACCATCACAAGATATAGTGCAGCTAACAAGTTGAAGAAATTTGCTAATGGTTATATTTGTGAATGAATATGATTACAGAAGGCTTCCGAAGCGTACATATAAACACACAGAGAGTTGAATCAAAGGCGACCGACGACGTTGGAGAGTTACAAAGAGCGAGCGACGATGAATAGCGGGCAGAATAAGGCCGGCCGGGAACCAAACAAATTTGTAGCACATAACCAGTCATGCATGCATGGCTTCATCACTTCCCTCAAGATTATTATATCAACCCCTCAGATTTAATTTCTCTCTCACGATTACTGGTTTCTTGAATTGGCGCCCCATTCCATGGCTTCTGCAACTGCTCTCTTGCGTTCTTCTTCTGCAGACACTCCGTTGTCGCGGGTTTCTTGCTCTTCCGGCGAGGCGGCGACGGCGGCGGTGGAATCGGATCCCTTTTCTAGCCCATCAGAGAGATAGCTGAGAGCGCTAACCACGTCGGTCATCAATGGCCTCACTTCCGGATCTTCTTCCAGGCATATTGACGCCACTGCAACTGCCTGCTTAAAGCTTTTCTCCGGCGCTTTCCCTTTCAGACGTGGATCAAGTAGTTCGAACACTCTGGTCTGATCTTTAAAAATAGGGTAGGCCTGTAAATGCATTAAAAGTTTATATTGTTAGTCACACCAAGAAAGCAACTATTATATTAAGGTGTCAGTGTGCTTGAGATTAATCTTCTTTTGTGAGTTCGCAAATCAAGGAGCTCTTGGGAATTGGTACATTTTTTTGTACGAGAATCATACTGGTTCCAATTCTGAACCGTGGATTCATCGTCCCAGGAAATGATAAATCGGTGGTTCAAATATTTTCTTCTCCGGTTTAAAACTGGAACCAGAACCGACGATTTTGGTTTTCGATTTTAATAAATCAGAATCGAAATCTTAGGTTCAAACAGAACCATGGTCATCCTTAGGTGCCCGCAATCCCTACCAAAAGGTGCATTTTGAGTAATGCTCACTTTGTGATCCTAGTCGATAAATATGATCAGTTTCAACTAAGAAGGTAATTAAACAACTCGCACCAGAAATTGTACGTAATTGAAATCTTATGATTACCAAATTAATTGTCTAATAAATTTGATTCAAATTTTTCAAAAATTGGAAAAGTCTATGATTGGTAAACGGGAATTTTATAATAGACTTACCCAGTTAACCAACATTTGATCACGGCTTTTTCCCAAAGGATCTACTGCTCTCTTTCCGGTGATTATTTCCAGCAAGACAACTCCGAAGCTATAAACATCGGACTTGATGCTTAGGTGGCCGGTTCTTTGGTACTCCGGCGCACAGTAACCGTATGTCCCCATTATTCTGGAAGAAACATGGGAGTTATCTCCCACAGGCCCGACCTTGGCTAACCCGAAATCAGACAGCTTCCCATTGAATTCCTTGTCGAGCAAGATGTTTGAGGACTTGAGGTCTCGGTAGATCACCGGCGGATTAGCCATGTCGTGCAAATATTCCAAGCCTTTGGCTGCGTGTAACGCAATTTTCATCCTCTTGTACCAATCCAATGGAGCTTGCTTTGGTGGAAGATCTGAAGAAAAAGTATGAATGTATATATATATTCACTTAAGCTTTCAAACTTATAAGAAAAACCATGTAGTATTCCTTAATTACCAAACACTTTTCTACAATCAACTAATGTTATCAACTAGTTATACTCTCTAATTAACCAAATCAGCTAACAGCCATTTACCAAACAGGGCTAGTGGCATGTATATGAAAAAAGTTTCTTACCAAATAAATGGTCTTCAAGACAGCCTAATGGCATGTACTCATAAACCAGAAGTCTCTGATCTCCATCGGCACAATATCCAATCAAATTGACAAGGTGTTGATGGTGCAGAAGGCTGAGCATGAAGACCTCCACGAGGAATTCTTTGTTTCCTTGCAATCCATTACGGTCGAGTTGCTTCACTGCGACAATCTGATCGACAATTGGGAAAACAAACCGGATAATTCATTCATGGCAAAACATCATAGCGCTAGGAGAAACATATACGAATTGAACTCCATTGATGTTAGTACCTGGCTGGTCTTCTCCAAGCGGCCCTTGTAAACGTGCCCAAATCCCCCTTCACCGATCAGACATTCTTGCCGGAAATTGTTCGTCGCCGCCGCCAGTTCCCTGAACGTGAAAGTCTGGGCTGCAATATTGGAGTTGCTTCCATCGCTATTGGCCTTCTGATCCCCTGGAATAAGTAACAAATTTTAATTTGAGCTCACAAAAACGAAATCTCAAGGACATAATTGAGTGATAGGAATAATACTAGTCCCCGATAGAAATCATCACACAAGAGGATGAATTTTGCGTTCTTATTCACAATTTGATACTCAGAAATTGACTGAGCTACTAGGGCAAATTCTAAAACAGTAAAACCCTAGCTTCATCAACAAAGACGATACGCTCAATTACCGCGCTGAGGCGGCGGCTGCGGCTTCGGAAAGCGAACTCTATGATGAGCATTATCGTCAGCCGGCGAAACCCCGTTTCTCTTGCTGTTTATCCTCTTCGACGCCTTCCATTTCTGAGATACAAAACACGAAAAACAGCTCATGTTTCCAGAACCGATAGATCGACAAAATCAAAATCAAAATCCACCAACGATAATGCCTCTGATCGATCTCGGTTCCGTATTATAATCAGAATGATCAGCCCTACAATCGCTGCCTTCGAGATGGAGCCCCTTCAATTCGTTTCGATTCCAAACAGGTAATGCCTAATCAGATCGAAACTCGATTCTTCGATGTCTAATCCTTGAATCTAAAATCAATCGCGAATGAACCACCTTCAAAAATTCCGATGAAAAGATAATCTGGAAACGGATGATCTTTAATTTGACCAATGCAATGTGCAGTGGTCTATATGTATACACATGCATGCATATTCCTGAATTACGCACGACAGAGAAGAAATGTATCGTCGAAAAACCAGGATTCAAAGATTCGGCATTTACTATATATATATATCTATACTTAGAGCGTTTATCAATCTGAGGAAGCCATGCTCAGGTAAGGGGTAAGAAGAGAGAAAGATAGGGCGGGGATTTGCTTAGTTGCTTTATATGAATTAAATTCCCAGCAGAAAATGGAGGCATCTGGGAAGCTAATAAGGGAGAATTTGTGATGGTTAGTTCTTGCTTGCTCACCACCTAAATATTAATGGAGAATTTTACAATATCGTAAATTACAAATTTTTAATATTGTTAATGTGTGTATTATGTGTTTTCTAAAGTTATGTATATATATATATATATATATATTTTTTTTTTATGTACATCTGGTAAAGCGTAAGGTATAATTTTATAAAGCACACAACATTGTAAAGCTTTTTAACGATTAGTCTACCCATCATAGTCATCTGGTTTTTGGTTTACATACATATTTTTTGAAAATTTTTCTACTCGAGAGGAGTCTAATTGATTATTTCCGTGACAATCCAAAATATGGTTTTCAGTGAAATAGAGATTTTTTTTGAAAAGCAACCAAACTAAATTTCATCATCAGAAAACAAAGTGTTCATAATAAAGGAGGAACATCAAACCAAACAATACAATAATCAGACGAAGAACAGATCTCCCTACAAGCAAATGGACAACCCGATTCGCTGATCGTTTAGCAAAATAAAAATACAAATCAACAATAATAGAGGCTGCCATGCATGCAATATCTTTAATATCGTCAACAATAAGATCAAAACAAGACTCTCCCGAACCTCCATGCAAAGCATTGAAAAGCTAATTTAGTTTGCAGATACGTCTTCCATCTTTGTCTACCTTCCTGTCGGCGCTGCAACTAACATTATTCGCAACAAAATCATCGAACGCTAACCGATTCATCAATTCGATATCGGGTTCGCTCCGTTAGGAACTTCATGCTTGCCGCCTTCAAACTCCATCCCGCCACCACCACCAGAAGAAGAAGAAGCATAAAGGCTTTTTCTTGGGGTGAAGGTCATTGTTGCCGTAGCTGATGGTTCGGTTTTAGTGTCTGATTTTCCCATGAGATCAGGCAAAGGAGAAAACACAGTAAAGATGAAGAGTGCAAGAAGGAAAGCAGAGGTTTGGGATTTTATCGGTGCCATGTAATTTGCATTTACAAGATGAGAATGTTAGTTAGACTCAAGACCATATCTCACAACGGATGATTTTAAGTTTGTATACAGTGAAGTGACAAATTCTATATGGTTGCGTGCATTTAATGTTGCTTTAGATGATATTGTTAATGGGATTTTATGGGTTTAGATGTTGACGGAATGAATTAGCATTTATTCTTTACAAGAAGTGTTCATATGACGAAACAAATAGCACAACAGTCAACAGAAATCTGATTCTAAATTGTAGTGATTCCAGCTGCTAATAATGTTTATCTATTAATATGCATTTCATCTGTTAAATAACTATGTTGCACACCCTTGAGGGCTAGTGTTTGTGTCTCAGAAACATGTATTTTCTTTGTACATTTCATGCCCTAGATTTCCCATTTCTCAATTTCTGTGCAACTTAGTTCTCAAATGATAAACAATGAGGTCTACCCAATTTGTAAAAATACATATTTTAGGCATAAATCTTGTGTAAAACCGTCTTACATAAGATATATAATACTACACAAGACTTACATATTACACGTCTTACATGAAACGGTCTCATACAAGATTTATTCGTTTTTAGAGTTGTTTTCAAATTTGGTTTGGAGAATGTTATCCAGATAAAAAAGTTGGAGTTTCAAGTGGCAAACAACGAGCCATTTGGAATCCATTAGTACATCAAGAAGTTCTCAAGCAAAAGAGATTGACTGACAAGTAAATGATGCAGAGCACATATTATCTTCTGTAATATACTTATGCTTATGAGATAAGTTTCGCCAAGTTATTTACCCTTCAATATAAACAGAAAGATATTTCCATAAGCATTTAGCCAAAGCGTTGTTTAAGGACTAAACATTTTCATTAAAGAGAATACAATGATCAAAATTTTCTTGCGAGTACAGCATGACGAGGAAAATGATCCAGTCACTAGTAGAAAGAATAAGCGCACTCCATATCTCACCTCCATCTAAGGGATTGCCTTATACCAGTATAGATGAGTCCCAGAGATCGCCCAATCAAGCAAACTAGAAAGAATGAGATTGCATCGCTGACCTTGGCTATGACGGTTCTTATCATGGGCATGGCGATATCAGACAATTCAAGGAAAAGACTGAAGTAATATCTCCTGTAATATACAAGAAAAGCATGATAAGTCGATAACCAAATACATAAGATCACCAAAGACCTGCCCCTTCTACTTAATGCACTGCTCTTATGGATTTTAATCCTTAACAATCAATAGAGAACACAACTTTCAATCAATTTGAAGCAAAAGGAATTACTAGAAAAACGAAATAAAACAAAAAAAATTGAACGGTGATGCAGTGGTGGTAAAAATTTTAATGGGAAATGTCATGCAAATTTTTGAAGTCTATTATTGAACTCCAATAAGGCAATAATAAGTAGATAAAAGCAAAGAAGATATATGGGGCAGAGGATTGTACGTACCACCCAGTTAGGGACCTTAGTTCTTTGGTGCGCTTAACAGCTATAGATACTTGGTAGATAAAGGCAACATGTAAGGGAGATGCTACAGTTTCAGATCTCATCACACCAAGCTTTTTCCACCAATGATGGTTTTCATCTTTTCTTTTACCGCGTTCCCCAATGGGTTGGCATTCAAATGTGCTCAAGTCAAAGCGGTCTTCATACATTGATACAACTGCTTCCATGTTCTGACGCAACCACCTGTGCATGGCCACCTGTTAAAAATTAGGTTAAACTTTATAAAACCCAATCATAATCATACATGAATTGATATGCTTATTGCTTTTACAATTAAGTCTCTTCAAAACCTAGCTTGTGGTTCATAACCACATCTAAAATCCTTCTTCAATCACACATGCCCTGCATTAGTCAAACAAAATGCCTTCCCTGTTTCATACAAAAGCCTCTGCCTCTTCACCAGTCTAACTGTGAGGAAATCGGGGAATAGTTATAGTGTTATGTTGAGTATGCGGTATGTCCCAAGTCAGATTATTTTGGTGCTCAGAAATAAAATGCCACATGAACAAAAAGCAAGGAAATCTAGTAAGGGGTGAAAACTCTGTAAACTTTCTCTCTGGCTCTCAAGATGAAAATATCGATTGACCTTAAACTTGTATTAGAGAAATGTTTTACCTCATTCCTCAATTTCTGTAGTTCTCGGGTAGATAAAGTACACAAACTCAAACCAAGACTGTTCATTTCATTTGACACTCTACTATCAACTGAAATAAGCTCCAAATACATGCTTGCAGCCCCTTCTGCCAGTGTAATCACCAAATCCTCTAATATGGCCAACCCATGCTCATTGAAAAAGCTATGGTCATAATAGGCACCACTCCTGTTGAAGAATACTTTTAAGACAGTCAGGAAAATAGTCAAACTGCATGTTCCTCCCATAAAGAAGACAGGTGGCCAGCAGAATTAGGCCGATGATTTAGCTTCCAGAATTTATGAGTGTCACATAATTGTTACTTTTCACTAAGTTACTTTCAAAGTGGTAGTATTTTAAGTTTTCTATGCACACCAAATTCATTTGAAAAAGAACTAATGTTCTCCAAGCCTTTTTAAATGCCATGAAAAGATCTAACATTCCTCCTTTCTTTCTTTCTTTCTTCTTATTCTTATGTTTTTTGTTTTTTTTTTGTTTTTTTTGTTTTTTTTGTTTTTTGTTTTTTTTTGTTTTTTTTCCATTCCATCTGATTCAGAAATTGAGTGAATGACCATTTTGCCAACTTTCTATATTTCCAAACAATTGACAAGTCAATAAAGAGCAACTAAAATTTGCAGGCATCATCAACAAACACTTAAATAGAGAATAGATAAGCAAGAATAGCAATAATCATATCAAGAACCTGATGAGTCCAAATTTAATAACAGATACCAATTCTGCATAAAGGTCCTCCTTGCCCAACTTTCTGATATTCTGCAAAATACCTCCATCCTCATCCAACGTATCAACCATTGAACAAAGACACATCTGATAATAAGAGGGAAAAACATCTAAGAGTAATTGTATAATAGGATTTATATTTGTTTACAATATAAGCTAAAAATTATATGATAATAAAGGATAGTTTTCTAAAATACTCTGTCAATGTTGCTCTTTCCTAATGATAGCTCCTCCTCCAGCCAAGTCACACATAATTGCTTGCTGGATTTTTGAATGATTTCAGTAAAAAGTGCCAACTTGTCCAAGCTTTCAGTAGCCAATTTTTGAGAAAGACTATCAACCTGTAACACACAGTTATATCAAACTGCATTAGTTGAAAGGAAGATGGATGCAATCAACAAAGAAGGCAACCCATTTTTAAGGATGGTTATGTTTCTATTTTCCTCTATTCATTATGCTTGACCAAAAAAAAAAAGAAGACAAAATTAAAAATTAAAAAAAAAAAAAGGACAAAATTATCATATTTTTTACATCCATGTGCTCTCTATATTTATATTGCAGATGGAATTTTTTAAATATAATTAGATGAACTCTGAGAAGTGGCTACTAATTATTTAGTCGGCATGCACAAATTTTTTAACTGATCATGATTAATGCAGAGACTGCAGAAAAGCAACTCTCATTCTCATGGCTCATCTGGCTTCTTAGCTGATAATGGTCAATACATAAATTTACAAGGCAATGATAGAGACAGTGCCTGCCTCTTTCTTGAGCAACTGAAAAGAAGCCCAAAGTAAACGCAGCCTAGGACCTTCAGCAATGGCAGACAAACTAGAAAGCTGTCTTGTACGGTTCTGTTCATATTCATTGGCTGAAATGCTTAATTCCATCCCCTGTTTTAGGGCAAGCAGGGAATTTGAAAGTTTTCTTTCCACTACATCCCAAACAAACTGCAATTTAGTGTCTTCTTCATTCTTCTTTGTACTGCAATTTTAGGAAAATTTTGCAATTACTCAAGTCAAATGCAGAACAGCAAGACTACAATATTTTCATTTAGAACAAACCATTGTCTGATAATTCTCTTACCTACCCGGAAGGGACGTCTCTTTAGGGAAGACATAATCATATGAGATTCTCTCTACTGTGTTTGCTAGAGACTTCTCTGAGGGAATCACACCGGCCATGTAAGTAAGGAATATACTTGTCATTAGAAGCATTTGGTCCATAGTAGGGACCCAATCAGAAGTTGCAACATCACTAAGATCAAAGAGAGAACCAAAGCAAAAACACCTTTGACAACTTCCCTCATTCACATATCCCTTCATTTTTGTAGAATGAGGTGCAACAAGCCCTTTGGCACTCCATAGTGACAGCTGGGAAATGTTATGATTTTCAAGGTAAAGCTTCCTGAAACACAAAAAGCAAATTGCAAAATAAAATCGTCGAACAATTCAATGCTTTTCGTAGCTCAACAAAAGTCATCGGATCTATGATAAAACACAGAGGTACTATTAATTAAAATCCAGTGGTAGACCCCAGGCACCAGCTGTCCCAAATGTCATCACATCCAATGAAATTTTAATAATTGGTTTAGAAATTCTAACCTTCTTATTAGAATTTGTGAACTTCTAGGCACAAAAAGTTGCTGTCTTGAAAAATTCGCAACCATATGCATCTTAACATTCGATGGAATGGTTGCAAAATGTGTAATTCTAAATCAAAATGTTCTGTTGCTTGCATACATATTGCAAACTGTTCAGATACTCCAGCCTTCCAAAGTTCCAATGCAGTAACTACACAGCACCAAAAAAAAAAAAAAAAAAAAAAAAAAACCAATTACAATTTACAATACTAATAACAGTCAAAAGGAAAATAACATTCCCTTGTTGAAATCCATAGTTTCCTCGAAATCCATCATACCTACACTTTCTAATGAACACAAGAAGCATTTCTCAATACTGGCCCTAGATACTAGACATTCATCTACAGAAAAATCATCACTAAATAGATTATAAACTTCCTTTAGACTACTACTAAAGCAGCTATGCTCAAACACCAATGCAACAACTGATCTCATTCCAAGCTAACTCAGCACCTAATGAATTATCGAGTTCATATCAAAATCGAGCTAGATTTCGCTCTTCTCCATAAACATACAGAAATTTTACCTCCCGCCAAACTAATTTAGCAATTCACTACATTTACAGATAACAGTGCGTGCGAATTAAGCGTCCAAAGCAAAACATTCACGAATGATTTCATTTTAAAGGAGAAATGTAACTGAGCAGCTGGAGAGAGAATGCAATGAATCCATGGATTACATTCGTTGACCATCAGAGAATGGTCTTTGAACAGCTAGGGTTTGGGAGATTAAAGGCGACAGCAAAGCGACGGCGGCGGCGAAATAGAT